>NC_073695.1:50141250-50741250 GCF_029784165.1 Wyeomyia smithii | reverse complement strand
ATTTTCACTCCTCATGCATCGGCTGGGCACTGAGTCAAACGGGAATCACCCCAGATTCGTGATTAAATACCGTCATACGAATGGTCACGTCTCGCGACTGTGCAAAATAATTTATGAGCCTTTAAGGGTAAACAGTTACGAACCCAAACATCATCTTTGTGTTCATTCCGCGTCTAACACTCGACAGAAACGGACGTGCAAAGTGGTCGTTCTATTACAATCCGGTCCGTGTGTACGAATAGCCAAACAAAAGAGTGTATTATTCGCGCTAATGGCCAACGAGATTGTGAGTTGTGTCGCTACGTTCTGTACCCGGCTCGCAACTTTGGCTGTATTGGTGCAAAATACCAGCTGCAGTTTTGATCTGTGCACAGTGAATAGATCTTTCTAATTCAAGGCCATCATTTGACAGTCGAGTCGTGTCGCTGTGCTGAGTGATCTCACACCCGGCTTACTGCTGGTGGCTGTATTGGTGCTGCTGTACTGGTGCTGCTGGCTGCTTTGGGTGCAGCTTCGAACGATCGGACAACCACTGCTGGAAGGAAGAAGTAAATAGGTACATGTTCTTGTCGGCGCTAGTGCGCTAGTGCACTACATTTAGCGCGATGGATATAGATCCCTCGCCTACCGTGCCACCATTCCCGAGCCCCCCTGACCCTGACCCTTCTGTTACCCCCTCCCCTGTTCATTCTCCAGTCCCCCCTCGCCCCAGGCTTTACCCGGACGGATCTCAACAGGGCAGCTATACTGTTAATTTTCGTCCAAAGGCAGGAGTGAATTCAAAGCGATTAAACATACAGCAAATTTCGAAAGACCTGACGAAGGGGTACAAGGCCGTGACCGAAATTTCCAAGGTCCGACCTAACAAGCTCCGTGTCGTGGTCAGTGATCTGACACAGGCCAATGCTATCGCTTGCTCTGAGCTCTTCACACGCGAGTATCGCGTTTACATACCCGCACGAGACGTGGAGATCGACGGTGTCATAACCGATTCGAGTCTGTCTGTCGAGTGTATCCTAAAAAGCGCAACCGGTTGCTTCAAAAATACCGAAACACAGGCGAAGATTTTGGATTGTAAGCAATTGCGGTCCATGTCTCTCGTCGGCGGTAAAAAAGTTTACACTCCGTCAGACTCGTTTCGCGTTACGTTTGCCGGATCTGCACTCCCTAGCCACGTCTCTATCGACCGGGTTCGTCTGCCTGTGCGACGACATGTACCCCGTGTTATGAATTGCATCAATTGCAAGCAGTTAGGCCACACAGCCGCCTACTGCTGCAATAAGGCACGATGTAGCAAGTGTGGGGAGACTCATGCGGAAGATTCTTGCAGTGTTGATGCTGAAAAATGTATTCACTGTGGGGAAAACCAGCATGAGCTCTCCACATGCCCGGTGTACATGCAGCGCAGAGATAAAATCAAGCGGTCACTTAAGGAGCGTTCAAAGCGTTCTTATGCTGAGATGCTGAAGAAGACCGTTACCACTTCTACCATAACACCGAACCCCTTTGATCTGTTGTCCTCTGATGAAACCGATTCTGACGATTCATCAGCGGGAACATCTTATGCCAATCCTGGGGAGTCTAGGAAGAGGAAAAATGTTTCTTCTCCTAAACTTCCCCGTAAAGGTCCTAAGATTTCCCAAAGTGTAATGAAAAGTACGAATAAACCGAACAGTGCTGCGGAAAAACCAAAGCAAACTCCACCTGGGCTTGCAAATTTAAAGTCCCAGAAGGAGTTCCCAGCACTGCCAGGAACATCTAAAACCCCAGTTGTTCCTTTTGCACATCCAGTTGATGAAACAAACTCTGGATTAGTGAAATTTTCTGACATTGTGGACTGGATTTTTGAAAATTTCAATGTACCCGATCCAATTAAAATTTTTCTTACAGCATTCCTCCCAACAGTTAGATCATTTTTGAAGCAGTTGACTGCCCAATGGCCCCTCCTTGCAGCGATTGTATCCTTCGATGCCTAATTCAACTGCGTATATGAAGGATTTTATCTCTGTCTTACAGTGGAATTGTAGAAGTATTTTACCAAAAATTGATTCGTTTAAAGTTTTGATAAATAAAAACAAATGCGATGCATTTTCCCTTTGTGAAACTTGGCTTACTTCAAATATTGATCTCAACTTCCATGATTTTAATATTATTCGCCTTGATCGAGACACCCCATATGGAGGAGTACTTTTAGGGATTAAAAAGTGCTATTCTTTCTATCGTATTAACCTCCCCTCGATTCCAGGCATCGAAGTTGTCGCATGTCAAATGACAATACAAGGTAAAGAGCTTTGTATTGCCTCAATATATATATTCCTCCCAGAGCACAGGTTGGGCAACGGCTGCTCTTTGATTTAATAGAACTTCTTCCCTCGCCACGTTTGATTTTGGGAGACTTCAACTCTCATGGTGTGGCTTGGGGTTCCCCTTACAATGATAACCGCTCCTCTTTAATCTATAACCTTTGCGATGACTTCGACATGACTATTTTAAACAACGGTGAAATGACACGTATCCCGAAACCTCCAGCGCGCCCAAGCGCTTTGGATCTATCCTTATGTTCGACGTCGCTACGGATGGATTGCACATGGAAGGTAATCCTCGATCCTCACGGTAGCGACCATCTGCCTATTCTTATTTCAATTACAAACGGGTCAACTCGCATGCGACCAATTGACATTCCGTATGACCTCACACGGAATGTCGATTGGAAGTTATACGAGGAAATGATTTCAAAAGCGGTCGAGTCGATTCAACATCATCCACCACTTGAAGAATACAACCTCCTCGCGGGCTTGATTCTCGACGCCGCGTTGCAAGCCCAAACGAAGAAATATCCCGGCGTAACGATCAAAGAACGGCCTCCCACTCCGTGGTGGGACCAAGAGTGCTCCGATGTCTACACGCAAAGATCCGACGCGTTTTTGGCCTTCCAGAAGGGAGGTATACCCGACGACTATATACGGTATTCGGAGCTTAATACCAAGCTTAAAAGCCTGGCTAAAGCAAAGAAACGCGGATATTGGCGTCGGTTCGTGAACGAGACGTCGAGGGAGACATCGATGAGCACTTTTTGGAACACAGCCCTAAGAATGCGGAATCGCGTAACGGTCAACGAAAGCGAGGAGTCTTCAAGTCGGTGGATATTTGATTTTACCAGGAAAGTATGTCCGGACTCTGTTCCTGCGCAAAACTTTGTTCGCGATACGTCTCCGGGTCACGACGCAATAGAATCACCTTTCACGATGGCAGAATTTTCAGTTGCCCTCCTGTCCTGTAACAATAACGCGCCTGGGTTAAATAGAATCAAATTCAACTTGTTGAAGAATCTACCCGGCAATGCCAAGAGGCGCTTGTTGAACTTGTTCAATAAGTTCCTGGAGCAAAACATTGTACCGCAGGATTGGAGGCAAGTGAAGGTGATCGCCATCCAAAAACCAGGGAAACCAGCTTCTGATCACAAATCTTATAGGCCGATTGCAATGCTATCCTGTATCCGGAAATTGATAGAAAAAATGATACTCCGTCGTTTAGACCATTGGGTCGAATCAAATGGTCTACTATCAGAAACTCAATTTGGCTTCCGCCGCGCCAAAGGGATGAATGGTTGTCTTGCGTTGCTTTCAACAGATATTAAGCTGGCGTATGCTCGCAAAGAACAAATGGCGTCTGCGTTCTTGGACATTAAGGGGGCTTTTGATTCCGTTTCTATTGACATTCTTTCGGGTAAACTTCACCGACAAGGATTTTCTCCAGTTTTGAACAATTTTTTGCACAATTTGTTGTCCGAAAAGCACATGAATTTTACGCACGGCGATTTGGCAACTTTTCGCATTAGCTACATGGGTCTTCCCCAGGGCTCATGTTTAAGCCCCCTTCTTTACAACTTTTATGTAAATGACATCGACGAATGTCTGGCAAATTCATGCACGATAAGACAACTTGCAGACGACAGTGTAATCTCTGTTACAGGAGCCAAAGCTGCCGATTTGCAAGGACCATTGCAAGATACCTTGGACAATTTGTCTGCTTGGGCTTTACAGCTAGGTATCGAATTCTCTCCGGAGAAGACTGAGATAGTAGTTTTTTTCTAGAAAGCATGAACCTGCTCAGCTTCAAACACAATTAATGGGTGAAACGATTTCTCAGGTTTTGGTACACAAATATCTTGGTGTCTGGTTCGACTCTAAAGGCACCTGGGGTTGTCACGTGAGGTATCTGATGAAAAATGTCAACAAAGAGTGAATTTTCTTCGTACAATAACCGGACAATGGTGGGGAGCCCACCCAGGAGACCTTATAAGGCTTTACCAAACAACGATACTGTCTGTTATTGAGTACGGGTGTTTCTGCTTCCGCTCCGCAGCAAACACACATTTGATCAAACTGGAGCGAATACAATATCGTTGTTTGCGTATCGCCTTGGGTTGCATGCAATCGACCCATACGATGAGTTTAAAGATCTTAGCTGGAGTACTACCATTGAAAACCCGCTTCTGGAGCCTGTCTTCTCGTATTCTAATCAAATGTGAGGTCTTGAACCGTCCCGTGATTGAAAATTTTGAAAGGTTAATCGAACTTAATTCTCAAACCCGTTTTATGACATTGTATTTCAATCACATGTCCCAAAATATTAACCCTTCTTCGAATATTCCAAATCGTGTCGACTTATCAAATACTTCTGATTCTACTGTGTTTTTCGATACATCCATGATAGAAGAAACTCATGAAATCCCGGATCATTTACGCGTGCAGCAGATCCCTAAAATTTTTTCCAATAAATATCGAAACATCAACTGCGACAATATGTACTACACTGACGGATCACTTCTTGATGGGTCCACTGGCTTCGGTATCTTCAATAACAATTTAACCGTCTCCCATAAGCTCGATAATCCTGCTTCTGTTTACGTCGCAGAAGTAGCTGCAATTCAGTACACCCTAGGGATTATCGAAAAAATGCCCACGGACCATTATTTCATCTTTACGGACAGTCTCAGTTCCATTGAGGCTCTCCGATCGATGAAAGATGTTAAGCACTCTCCGTATTCCCTGGGGAAAATACGGAAACATCTGAGTGCTTTATCCGAAAAATCGTATCAGATTACCTTAGCGTGGGTCCCTTCTCACTGCTCGATACCGGGTAATGAGAAAGCGGACCCTTTGGCTAAGGTGGGCGCAACAAACGGTGATATTTATGAAAGACCAATTGCCTTCAATGAATTTTTCGCATTTGTACGTCAGAATACGATCATCAGTTGGCAAAATTCTTGGACCAAGGGGGAACTGGGAAGGTGGTTACATTCCATAATCCCCAAGGTATCGACGAACCCGTGGTTCAAGGGGCTGGATGTAGGTCGGGATTTTATTTGCGTGATGTCCCGGCTTATGTCCAATCACTATAGATTTGACGCGCATCTCCGTCGTGTTGGGCTCGGGGAGAGTGGTATCTGTGCCTGTGGTGAAGGTTATCACGACATAGAGCACGTTGTTTGGTCATGCCCTGTACACCGTAACGCCAGGTCTAGATTAATAGCTTCCCTGCAGGCCGAAGGTAGGCAGCCGGCTGTTCCTGTTCGTGATGTCTTGGCGAGCCGTAACCTATCCTACATGTCCCTTATATACGTTTTCCTGAAATCCATCCACGCCCCAGTTTAGTCCTATCCCCTTCCGCCTACATCCAACCAAACGACAAGAACACGTTAAGACCCCGGATCCGGAAACGGCAATCAGACCCGCACGATACTCTCAAGGCCCGATGGAAACAACCCAATATGCCAGTCCGTAATATCTTGGCCCAGCAACGGAACAAATTTAATATGCTGCTTACCTATGGCAATGAAAACCATCAAACAGCAAACCTGTGCTTTTAATGCAAAATATTCTAGCTTTAAGTTAGATTTAGCTTCAGCTCGTAGTCGGCAGCGAGGATAAAAAATTTGCTTTTAGTTATTAAGATACTTTAGAAAGTAAGCTACCAGATATAATTGGCGCCGTTAAACATTGAATTGTATTTGTGCCGTGTCAAATAAACTATAGATGAAGAAAAAAAAATCATCTTTGTGTTTGACTATTCGAATCAATAAAGGCGTTAACAAATAAGATCTGAGTTGGGCTAGTGCTGAGGTAATTATCAGTCCTTGTCTGTCAGTGCAAAAGGGATGGAGTAGAATACTTTCGCTGACGAGAATCATTTAATTTAGCCTTTGTTTATGTTCGAAGCGCCAAAGGACTCTTTCTAATTGACATGGTCAAACTTGGAAACTTGAAATTTAGAAGATGAAACGAAATTATTATTATAGTCAATAACTTTAGATTCCGCTTGGGTAACGTTGAACTTTTCACGTTAGAACAAAGCGTTCTATTCGCTTTCAGTACGCTGCTTTTCGTACAGTTTTAATCGATTGTTTATCCCATTTTCACGTTGCTAAAATAATGTGATTTTTTTTAAATTGTAATGCAAAACATTCTTCCAGCAACATTTGTATGGTAAAAGTATGATCATACAACTTTTTTTATTTTACACAAGAATCCAATAATTTTAAAGTGCAACTCAAATCGACTCTCGAAGCTTTAACATTAGAATTTGTGTATAAATCGAGCATGCAACGGTCCTTCCTCTTCTAGGTACAATCTGTTAGTAATGTTATAAATGTTCTGCCTCTGCTGCGGAAAATTGGGTACACGCACGGTAACACTCAATGAAAGCAAAAATATAAATTAAATGCGCTTCGGTAGAATTATAATCGTGTTAATTCGAAAATATAGGCAATAACTGTCGTTCGCGTGGGTTAACACAGCAAATTAATTAAGTGTCGCTGTTGCTATGAGGTTGTTATCTGTAGGTCCGGTGTAAGCTGGAGGGAGCTTTAAAATTGTTGGTAAATTAGCTCAATTTCGTGTATTATTTGGAAACATGAACCGTTTCCCAGAAACAGCTAAACTAAATGTTTAAACCAGTAATCATCGAAATTGGATCATGGTTTTTGAAGATAATGATAACAGAGATATTCCAACTGTTATTTACCTTTCCATATGTCAATCAAGTCAAAGAAACTTTTCCAGGGGACAGACATTCCATTTTTTTTTTTGCACCCAAGGTTAGCGTAACAGGTTAATCTCGGCCGTGGAATTTTATTTAATTTCCCTGCTGTCGAGCACAAATAAACATTGCTAAGAATGTCCAAAGTATATCACCGAGCAAGCGCTTTGTCAGAAAACAAAATAAAAAAGTTGCAGCTGTGTTTACCATGGCCAAGATTATGTTGACCATAATCAGTTCTGCAAAGAAGGATGACTGTTTTTGCATACTAAATTGGGATGCTCAGAATTTCGGTGGAGAGGAGCGAAGAAACAGAAACGATCAAAATTTTTCTCAGTGGACGGCGAAAATGTAATGATGATTAATAAACTTGCATTCGTAGTCAGTGTTTTTTATTCTATTACTAAATGCTTCGATGACTTGGTCGTTTAACAAGCTGACTCGGTGAACTCCGTACTGTCGCAAACTGAATTACATTTTGTATTGTAAATTTCAGTTGAACTGAGAAAATTGCTGCCTTAAAAAAACAATAACGTTTGCGGTAAAAAATGGGCTTTTTTCAGATGGTGATGAAAAAAAAACTAAGACAGATAATTGAGTTGGATAAATTTCCCACTAATGGTAATTTTATTATTTTATTTGTAAAAAAATTCTACGCCCTTGCGAGCAGCCTACCGGCAGTTAACCGGAACATTCGCCATGGCGGACGAAAACATGTGTGTAGGCATGTTTTTAAGCTCTTTATTCGTTTTTTTTATTAATTCCTCCTCCGTTTTCGCGACGAAATTGTTGAAATAGATCTTGCGCTCCAAGTTTGCCCAGAAATTCTCGATAGGACGCAGCTGGGGAACGTTGGGCGGATTCGTTGACTTCGGTACCACATCGATATGCAGCCGCTCCATCTCCTCCAACGATCGCTTAGAGTGGTGGGCCGACGCCAAATCTGGCCAGAACATCGTGTCTTCGCCCTTATGGTTTTTTTTTTTTGATGAAAGACTCAACTTCTGGCAGGCACTTCGTACTATAAATTTCCCCGTTCACGGCCGGCCCGGAGCGAAAGAAGAGCGGCTTTGACATCCCTTTCTCGCTGATTGTCAGCCACAGCAGCACCTTTTCGGGGAACTTGGTGTGTGAAATAAATTTCACGTCGGAGCTCACTTCCTTCGTGGGAGTAGTGAAATACGAAGTTCCCTGCAAGTCGTTGCCATCCAGGGTGAGATAGGTCTCGTCGTCCATCACCACTGCCACGTCGCGATTCACCAAGAAAATCGACTTGACCATCTTATTTAACCGCTGTCGCTGCGTCATTGTCTGCAGCTCCGAGACCAGTGGACGGGACTGCCGCTTCCTGATTTGTATGTCCATGTACTCCAGATACTTTTTCACTGTTTTACCGCATGCACCAACCTCCTGGCCAAGTGCACGCAACGATTTAGCCTCTATTCCCTCGGTCTTCCTCTTCAGCATCCTTTGAAGCTTTTTGTGGCTCAGAGTCGTCGGCCGTCCGGAACCAGACTTTCTTTCGATGCTCTGATTGATCGTTGTCCAATTGTGCCAAGATGCTGTAGATGCCGAAACGGGCATACCCGGCGTCCACGAATCCACGATGTCCGTTTTTGACGCTGCGGGGTACCTTTCTTTGAACGCGCACACTTCTGAACGGAGTAGCTTCACTTTTTTCGCCATCACAGTTAGAGTTTGTCTGAAAGAACTGTCAATTTTTTTTCACTCACTCATGGGCTACTATGATTGATGATGCATGAGTAGTTTCGTCAGTGCGATTAAAAGTAAACCCATAAGAAATCGGCAATTTTTGTTTGTTTTGTCTCTCGAATTTTCTTATAAAAAAAACACTCTCACCTATCTAAATGTATATAAACTTAGTTCAATCCACCTGTGGTGACTCGTCTTATTGAGTTTGATTTTATGTCACTTCCTTGGACGCATTCAGATCATGTCGCTAAGTAATCAATATGACCATAGACCCTTCGTAAATGATGTTCTAGTGCGTTAATTTTTTGTATGATGATTCTTCATATTGCATCTTCTTGCAAAAGTAATCTCTATGACCTTATTAACCCCCCGGATGATAATAGGAAAAACCTGACGATAATGGAGCCGACACCCTATGTGCTAAATTTTGTCAAAATTTTGGTTGACATCATTAAGCATGTCCTCTCCTGAAGTCATTGTCTATATTTTATTTATTTCTTTAAACAAAAGTAGAAGGTAGAATACTGTTGAGATTTTGATTTTGAGTTTTAAATTTTGAGGTTTTAATTTTTAATTTCCCTATGCCCTAAAGACACTCCAACCGGAGGTTTTGCTCTCAGTAGTCACGTATAAAAGCTAGCATGCAGAAACTTAGTCTTCATTGTATAACCGATCACTAGAGCTAAAGGACGGTTGAATCTCACTGGAAACTGGCTGGACTAGAAGTCGGCAGAGCAGTAGCTGATTGTAGCGCAGCACCGCTGTGCAAGCGACTCACTCGAACGCTGCGTAAAGGTTTGATCCATCTCCCTGTGGTCTTTGATCTTCTTTTTTTTTTCAAAATTAGAGTTTTGCATTACTGTTTATTAGGGTGCCAGTGGAATGTATTGAAAAAATTTTACCTATGAACTTCGTTGAGTGACAATCCTTCATCTTCTTGAATGAAGTCTTTAACATATTAATCAAACATCTCCCTCCCATTTCCTTTTCAATAGCTGCTTCAAAATTGCATATTTTCCCAAATAAAGGAAAAATTTAAAAATAACTTTAATTTTAAAGCCGGATAAGAATCCAGCTGAGGTTTCAAGTTATCGACCAATCAGTTTGCTTTCTTCAATAAGTAAACTATTTGAAAGAATTTTTCTTAACAGAATGATAACATGATTGCTCAGAGTTACTAATATGATACGAGCTAACAAATCTAAAGGTTATTCCTCTGGAGCTGCTTTTTTAGACATAGAAAAAACATTCGACAGTGTTTAGCATAAAGGTTTGATTGCGAAATTGCAAACTTCTAATTTTCCAATTTTTCTTATCAAAATTTTATAAAATTATCTTACTGATCGAACTCTGCAAGTTGTCTATCAGAATTCAGAATCTGATAGATTTCCTGTCACAGTAGGTGTGCTTCAAGGTTCAGTCTTGGGTCCAGTACTGTACAACATATTCACTTAAGATCTTCCTGATTTGCCTCCAGGATGCACAAAGTCATTGTTTTGCGATGACACAAGCATTTCCGTAAAAGGAAAAAGTCTTCGTGTCATATGCAGTCGATTGCAGAAAAGTTTAGATATTTTTTCTTCCTACTTGCAAAAGTGGAAAATCTCTCCCAATGCTTCTAAAACTCAAAATGATAATTTTTCCTCATAAGCCTAGGGCTTCTTTCTTCAAGCCAAACAATAATCACGTTGTCAAGATGAATGGGGTTATTTTAAGTTGGTCTGACAAGGTTAAGTACTTGGGACTAATTTACGATAAAAAACTTAATTTCAAAAAGCACATTGAGAGTATACAAGCCAAGTGCATCAAATATACGAGATGTTTATATCCTCTCATTAACAGGAATTCTAAACTTTGTTTAAAGAACAAACTTTTGATTTACAAACAAAGTTTTAGACCAGCAATGCTTTATGCTGTACCGATCTGGTCAAGTTGCTGTTTAACAAGGAAGAAAACACTCCAAAGGATCCAGAATAAAATTCTGAAAATGATTTTGAAGCGTCCTCCTTGGTTTGGTACACTCGAATTACATAGGCTTACTGTTGTTGAAACATTAGAAGCTATGTCAAATAAAATTATTAACAATTTTCGACAAAAATCGTTGCAATCCTCAGTTGCTACGATAAGCTCTCTTTATACCCAAGTTAAGTTAGTTGTAAGTTTACTTTTCCTTTTTTGACAAGTAGGTTTAAATCCCTACGAATGATAAATTCTAATTGCGAAAGCAAACAATTCCTAATAATTAAAAGTACAAATTTCTAACATTGTTGAGAAGTCACTATTTGTGATTGAACACACATACTCATTATTTACTTATATTTATCATAAACACTTAAGCTACTAACAAATTCCCCCCTTAAAAAAAAACTTCTGAATGAAAAAAAAATCTTATTTTTCGCATCACATATCCCCTACTGAATATGATTTTGTTTATTGTATTTTTTTATCTAACCTTGTTTATTGGTACATTTTTTGCTTTCGAGTTAAAAAAATGAGTTTAGTTCAATTAATATTGCAGGCCTCGTTCGATTCTGGTACGTTCAATTTTGGCAACACAAAAACTTTGGACGTGTTGCCACCAGCAACCACCTAAGCGTTGAATTGAATTTTCGCTTCAGTCCAGTAGGCATCGGACAACACTGTTCGGATTTGTTATAGGGAAACTGCTCCATTATTCATCTCATTATGCCGTTATTTACAAAGCATGCACTGATTAAACACCAAATTTTCACGAAATCATTAAACAAATAAACTAATTATGCGTACGTGCTCTTATGGAATCGTTCAGCATTGTATATTCAGTAAAATAAGCTAAATTTATCCTGAATTTTGTAAAACAAACCATTTTTCACAACGCTTCCATATCCATCTTAAAGCTTGAATCACTGCTCTATTATTCATCTCACAACGCCCCCAGACTCATCACTCTGTTAATCATGAATGAATCACATTATCATGAATGAACGTAGCCGCAGCGCGTCGTAGTAGGTTACCTAGATATCCGCTGTAGTTGTTTACGTGCAAAATTGGTAACCTAGGTAACCATTACAGTGCTGTAGATTATATCAATTATGTCGAAATAATTCAACATTTTCAGTATGATTTTTTCGTATTAACAGAAACTGATTTGGCAACTTTTGATTTTCTTCAACGCGGTGAAAACAGATGAAAATACATACAGTTGAAATTTAGAAATTGTAGAAATTCATCTCATATATTTCTGCTAATTCAAGCTTGTTTTAGGAAATTTGAGGTGAACATTTCAAAAATTAAAGTATTCTTAGTGTAGTGAGTGATTTGTTTAGTGATTAAAAGAAAAAGTGGTCCGCTAGTGATGAAAAAAACTTTGGTTGGCTGTTGAACGAGTCCCGTTGTAGCAGTATAGAACAATGCGCGGATTTCGTTTTCGGAGGTAGGACATTGAATTTAATGTGTTTTCGAGTGCAGATGCCCGTTTATAATATCAAATTTAGTGCTTTTAAGTGAGTTTTTGAGGATTATACCGTTTTGACTCAAACTTAGAACACTTTAGAATGAAAACCACATTATTATAGCTAGAGTAATCAAAAGTATGATTATTATATACCATTTCGTTCCTCGGAATGTCCTTTACCCTGTCATGTATAGCTCTTCACTGTGGGGCCATTTCCAGGGAACCAGCAGGCGTTGAAAAAAGTGACAGTCAGTGTTGGGACGGTTTGCCTATCTATCTCTTAGTAATTACATGGAAGTGTTCGGAATTTGAATCAAAATCTAGGTTTGAATTCTCGTCAATTTAATAAACAAAACTTGTTTGAATCTATATAAATACCACTTAATTGCAACAAAAATAAATTAACCAACATGGTAAACCTTTGAGATCGTCGAAAAAAATTATTTTTCGTTGATTTTTTAGTGCAAGAAGTTACATCATAGCTTAAGTGTTCGAAATTTGATGCATTACGGTACTTTATGAGGAATCTAAAGTGAACTAAGAAGAATCCATTCCATGAATTTGCAGATTGGTTTAAGAAGAAAATATGCGTTTTTACCTGTTTTCAATTGTGTTTTCATGTTGTATGAGATGAATATATGGGCTGAGATAAATAATGGGGCAGTTCCCCTATAATTGGCTATTGAATTTCTCTTTAGTCCAGTAGGCATCATAAAAAAATTAAATTTGGACATGTTGCCGAAATCGAACATGGCCTGACATCAGAATGTAACTTTTTTTTTCACAGTAAATCAAGATAAACGCAAAATGATGTTAGTTTACAGCCATATAATCTATTGCAAAGTTTTTCCCCATGAAATTTCAGATCTTTTGACGGTATTTAGTTGGTTATAGCATTAGGTTTGATACCCTCTTTCGATGATTGAATGACAAAATGTGCTCGAAAAATCTTCTTTCCAAAGGATAGAAATTTTTCTATAAGAATAAGTTGTCGATAAACAAACCGAAACAATTTTTCCTCGTTGTTTGAACCTTAAGGAACCTGCAAAAAATATAAAAGCATTTGGTTCTACGAAAAATCAAATGACTAGGCACGTTTTTTGGATTTAACATAAGAAAGGCCGATTTTTCCAAAATAGTCAAGGGCCAGTAGAAAAAATGATTTTCTAGAGCTGCCACCCAAGAGAAGTTTGTTTTTAATATCATTTCCTATCATCTGAAGGGTGAGCCCCCAGGATACCAGATTTGATGCAATTTTGGAACGCCCTACTGTGGAGGGAAAGGTAAACGTTTAAAAATTCGTCACTGACCACGGTGATATAAAGTATCTTCCTTTCCCTTTATAGTCGTAACACTTCCTTCTATCCTTCCCTAACGACCGTACGGACGTGGCCGGCGCCGTAATCGATCTTTACAAAAGCGGATGCTATCGAGATTTTGGTCCTTGATGGTAAACAATTCTTAAAGTGGTTCTTAGTGCAAATTCACTAGATGAAATCCATCAAGGAGGAGAACCGCAAAATGTGCGGTCGTTCAAGCTCGCTTTCTGCTGTTCATTCGAAGAAGATTATAGATAATATTTTGCCTTAAATTACTTTTTTTTTCAAAATGTTAAAAGTGGCTAACCATGCTTACGCTATTTTTTCCAAACTTGGCGTTTCTATTTGGTTGATATTTATAACACCGTTATAGTTTCGAAATAGTGAAGATCGAAACTACTTTAACGAATTTATATTAAAAACAATCGATGTTAAGAGTTTTACTTCGCGTACGATCAGAACGAACAATGCACCACTTTTCAAAAATTGAGTTATGGATCACAAATGGATGTGAAAATTTTGAATCTACCTTTCATGAAAAACAAAATCATTCGAGCAGTTCATAACAATATTATAAGAAAAATTTTCAGTAGTAGCTTGCAGAAAATATGATGGTGGATAAATGCCACAAACATTCATGTTTTAAGAGCATTTTTTCACCATTTTTCTAAAATAATCGCACTTCGATGATGAAACATGACTCTAGTAGTTATTTCAAATTATTGGCATCGTATTGATTTGCTCCTCGGTATTGGTAATCAAATTTAAAATTGTGTTAACAAAGACAAAAGTACATTTTATTATTCAGATTTGGACTAAAATATGATATCACCTTTCGTAATAAAGCAGTAACATTTTTGCGCATTTTCTTCTTCTAAACGAGTAGCCGACATTCTTTGTGGCAGGTAGGGTTTGTTCCATAACCTTGTGAATGACGTTGCAGACAGATCCAAACAACCATTTACACCACTTTGGTTGCCTTATGCACATGCTCACAGCCCATTTACCGCCGTTGTTGGGCTGAATATTGCCGAGCTGTGCGCCATTATCTGCATTAATGTGTTCACATTCATATCAGAAGTAATCCTTGATGTCCTACACATTTGCAGCACATCCGCCACTAGCGCAAAGTCGTCATGGAAGGAACGCTTTGCATTTCACACATATATCAAGAATAAAACAAATAACGGTCCTCGGAGTCAAGATTCTCCCCTTGTCGGTCCGGCTTCTCCAGTTGCGTCGCAAGGACGTCAAGCAGTACAATTTTGTTGCAAACTCGTGCTGCCTTTTTCGTCTATTCTTAGCATCGCTTTCGTTCGCGTAAATTTTGTTGATGGAAAAGTTTTTTTTTCTCTCGCTGTCGGCCCCTTCACAAAGTGTAAGCAACATATATAGATACATGTTTGCCCGTGTGTCGTACTGTCCGGAGTACTCGCACTGGTGTTACTACCGTTGGTGAAGGAAACTAAAACAACAACGGCATAGCTGTGCGTTATGTATTCATTATGAGCATTCATTGTCACACAACCACCATGTCGCTGTCATGTTCTGGTCGCAGGAAAACGACAAAGGACGCGAGCAACGACGGCTTGATATGGTGAATGTACTCAGAATTTAGGATTTAAGTGGGCCAAAATCGCACACAGCAAGCAAACTCTACGAGTATTGTTAGCCAAACAAGCAAATGTTGCTGTCGGTTGCATCGAGTATAGAAAGCAAGATAGTTTGCGCTTTTTCGGATAGAGGAGACGCGTGGTGTTTTATTGGGAAAATAAACAGCTGGGCGTTTCGAGTAGTCATGGCATGGCGTTTAGATTTCAGTATTTTTTAATTTACTTCATATAAGGGAAAACAATGTTATCCTGTACTGCGCGAACACTGGTTTGCCATTAAGAGTTGTTTTCGCAGCAACAGCACATCGTAACGATGCTCAACTTGGATGGGAAACCGTTCGAGAACGATTGAATAGCAACAATGGGGAACAACAGTTGAACGCGAGGTTACCGATAGAGGCTGCCATAATCGAACCCATTCGCTTCGATAGATGGGTATTATCAATGGAATTTAGAATGAAATTTTCCCGAACTGCTCATGTTGCGAACGGACTTAGGACTGTAAGCTGATTTGACGTCTACTAATTGAAATTACTGACATGTGTTCAATCATACGAAGAATAACAAAGGTTTTATTTGTATTATGAACGTATAATTTACAAACCGAAATAAAACATGTCATATTACGACCGAAACATAGTGTAGTCTCTAATTCTCTCGGAAAATTAATTCAATCATAATTTAATTTGTAAAACAATAGTCTCCTACCCAAACCCACCTAGAAACGAAACAATGCAATTATGGTTCCGATACCCGAACACACTTTAGAATGTGACATCCTCTAGAGGCCTATTCTAATAAACAACCTGCCAGAAATTTTGCACCTATCGCTTATTCGTACTCACAAAGGGAGCAAACGCTTTCAAAGCCACATCCTCCAGACAACGATGGCTGGAATGTATCATTTTAATCTACCCAATGTACAGTATCCACGTTGATCTAGATTGGAACATAATTTTGGTTTCGCAGTTCAAGCGAACGAAACACTCTTACGAAGCGAACGAAGAACTCACGCAAACCTGGCCGCATGTTTCCGAGCGAGCACTGAGAAGATATTATTGGTGACTCTTGCGACTAGCTAGACAACCTTTTTTAACCAATAACCATTTTGAAATGTTCAGAAGAATTTTAGGCAATTATAGGTCTATGAGTCTTTAGGTCTATCAAAATGACCTAATTTTAAAAAAGTCTGGGAAGACCTTATTTATAACCACTCTTTGTTTTCAAAATCAATTTTTTTTTCAGTGTAATATCTCAAATTCATCATTTTCCATTTTTTTTAAATGGAATTTCATACAATTCTCTAGGAGTCATCTTTTGACAACTGAAAGGGTGCTGCCAGCCCAGTCAAGTTGGCGTGAAATCCTTCTATTGTTTCCCGTTATCCTATTAACGTTTCAAAAGGTTAAAGCCATGCATTTTGTCTCGCTTGGAGCGCGCTGAAAAGCATCACTTTGAGCATTGAAATAATCGAAAGAATAGCCCAGCATATATGTTTTTAACATGCAAAATACAGTTTGAACAGATTCAATTTATTCTATCAGATAGCAATTTCACGGTGGCGTTCATCTAATCACAGGAAAAACCACTGGGAGAAAAAAACAGAATCCAACCTCCTTTGTGGCCTATCGCTTTCAAAATTTACGAGCCCTCATTTCGCAATACCGCTGCTAGCAGGTTCGATGAATCTGACCGGTAAAGTCCGGCCGTTTTTACCAGCATGAAACATGCACAGTGCACCGTTAGGAAAGTATATCCGTTCATAAAGTTTTCCTTATAAGCCTGGCTTGCGACACCGGGAGGCGAAAATTGCTTCATCACAGCATGCAATATGAAACGAACGGTGCCTTGTTCTGTACGAAATGCTTGGGTCCGGATGTTGGGCTTTATCACACAAATGAGCGATTTCAATAGCGGGTGGTTCAACTATGGTTCGCTATGAATAACTTTGGTGCCATCGTAGAAGTTTTTCGGTAGGTGTTGTTTATATAATTTATTTTTTGTATATTTAGATTAGGCTATGTTTCCATTTAATTCTACTACAAAAAATCGAATACCCTTTAATCGAATACCGTCCGCAGATACGTATTTCGGTTGCTACATGCAACCATCATCAGTGCTTATGTGGGTTGTTCAACAGTCAATTAAATGGAAACATACCCTATTCTCTATATTCAATTCCATTCTACTAGACGCTCAAAAAGAAATTTATTTTTATTTTTTGTATGTTATATTGTTTACTCATTGCTGCATATAGATTTTTGAAAAGGAAAAATAAGTCTGGATCGAATATGTTTTATAACCAGGTTTATGCCGGCAAAAACCTTCATTATATTAGAATGATTAATCGTTTGGTTCATTCTCTAGTACACTCCTATAACGAACAAAGTTTCTCAAATCAGTCTCGCCATTCAAAGTTAAGTTTGAATAATTACGTCTGCCTATACTTGCTTCTGGAAGTGAAACCTCATTCGTAAGCACATTGACTAGAACACAATCCATTTTGCTTACTCGGCTGGTCTCCATTGTATTCATATCAGAGTTTTGTCTACCAAAAGCGAGTATAATTTTCCCGGGAAAAAAGCCCCATGAGAGTGCGGTAAAATACTGCTCCGCACGCGGACAGTTCATCTCCACTGGGAAGCAGCCTGCTGGAGTGTCCCTGGGCAGGATTTATTTGTTCGGAAATAATTACTTCGCGGCTACCATTTAACAGTCCGACAGTTAGAATTGGTTGTAAATGCCGCTAACTAAGACAAATAGAGTGTGTTGGTATTACCCTGCCCTTTCACGTCCATGAAATTCTACGAAATAATTTTATTTCCTAATAAACCTCAGTACTGAAAGTTGAGTAATGCAACGAATATCGGCATACCAACTTTTCGATAGTTTGACAACTAAACCGGTATTCTAAATATTTCATAGAATAAAGCCATACTCTATATGTTTATCTCAACAGGCCATGATACAAATGAACTCTAACAACCGAGAAAGTTTTTGATGTGTCAACAATAGGTTACCCACCCTACTTTGCTGCTGCGTCGACAGAAAATTTTGAGTAATGTACTCCGAGTCAAGTTACATGCAACCGTACGTAATGTGGGTTGGAGACGCGTTTGGGTGACGACTGCGTGTCGGTGAATAAATTTGACACCGAGTTCGCCTGGCTGAACGGAGATAACCCTCGGTGTACACAGCTATAGTGTAGCGTAATTTGTTTAGTAGGTAGAGTGCAAGTAAGAGCTTCTATTGTAAATATCATCCTAGCGTCGCTAATCATTTATCACTTGTGCTGATGATGAGTAACCAGAGGAGACAATTTTGTGCGATGTATAAAATAAAGGATAGTCTGATAGCCTGATTACCTTGAGTATTGTCTTGTTGTACAGAATCGTGATCGTGCAACATTTACAGTGAAGCATTTCTTCATCCAGACGCACAGCGGTACGAGAGCTCAAATCGTGAACTTTTTTCATTGACTCTCCAAATACTGGTTTTATTGACGTACTACAAAAAGCCTAACAGAATGGCAATAAGCTTAAGTAAGAAATTTCGCCGCTAGTGACGCTGCAAAATATAACTTTCCAGTTTGCACTTTAGGAAAATGGCAAAACTGTAGATAATGATAAAAAAATTTGCTGGAGACACTTTTCTTCTAATTTATTTTGTTTTAAAAATATAACGTTTTATATTAGACTAGCCCTTGAACCTAAAAATCACAAAAATCAGAGATAGCATACGGAGTTATTGCAAAAAATTCTAGAAAAATTCTCTTTTTTGTACATGCTTAGGACACAAATAAGCAAAAATTATCACAGGATGATTATCATAATCACTCAACAACATTGATTGAAACACATTTTTTGACAATAAGTCGATCTGAGTCGAAGCTTATTTTTTTGTAACTCCTACAAAGTTGTGTGTTTAGATCTGAGAGTTTAGATGATATACTAATACATGCTGAACTTTATTCTGGTTTACTTAGAAAAAGATTTTTTTGAGCGTTCTGGGAAAATTACACTGACCGACAAAAAGAAAGTAGGCTCTTAAAGCTCCAACCAGAGTAAAACGAAAGATCATAGCTACTCAACCATACTTTGCCACATATTTTGACTCAACAAAGTGTTTTGGTTTGTTTGTCTTTCTCTAAGCTGCGTGGCCACGCCCTAATGGCAAAAATCTACTCTGAACTCGATACAAAAGACTGCGTGTAGAAAATTCACCTTCAGTTTAGTTTGTAACACAATAGCGAGTGCGACATTGAGAAACGAGAGCTGCATACGAGTCAACTTCCAGGCACTGCAGAGCATGTTACCTTTATTTTGCTTACGGCAGCAACAGTTACCATCGTACGCTGCAGAATATTTAGCTGGCACAGCTACTGGAGGGCACAGCGGAGAGCAAACTCTATTATGCGCGGTCCAGCAAAACATTCAATGCTACGGATGGTGCGATTATCAGCGTTCTGTAGCACGAATTTCTAACTGAAGATTATGGAATCGGTTCTTTTCAGAACTATAGATGCTTGAAGATAAGAGTTATGAGAATTCTCGCAACTACTACTAGTGTTAAATTTTCATGTATTCATGCATCGTTAGTTTTACAATAACGACCATCAAATATAAACGGTAGTGTTGCCTATGAACAGTAGACTGGGACACAGTTGTATGGGAAAAAAGCGTTGGTGTAATTTTTTCGCTCCCATGCACTTTTCGTGTTCCTCATGGGTCCTGTAATAACTATGTAACTTTTCAGATCGATCGGTGGAACCCCTGATTTGCGCCCAATTTTTAAAGTTTCCATACGATTTTATATGGGAAATTACACTTTTTCAAAACTTATCCTCTAGGAATTTCCAGTTGGCTCCTAAAAATATACCAATACAAGATATTTACAGGAAATTTTCCTGGGGATAATTCTTCTGAAGACTGTAAGGCGCTACAAAATTTGTAGAAAAAGTTATTCACCTTAAACTGATCGAATGTCTGACGTACGGCTCAACATTGAAGTTTTCCAGTAACACTGCTGCAGCATGTTGCTGTTGCAAACTCAACAACGTGATGAGAAACAGTTTCGCGTAGAATTAAGCTTGAAAGCGTAATTTTTTGCTCATAGTATCTTCGGAGAAAATGCTTAGAATATCAATCCCTATTTTTTAATAGTATTCGTTGTGTAATTTATACCCCTAAAAGTGAGAAATCATCTTTCTAAACACCCCTACGTAGTGAAAAATATTTTCGTGTAGGATTAAGCTTGGAGGTATGATATTTTGCTCACGTTATCTCACGTTGCGGTGGGCCGGTCATGTCGTAAGGATGCCGGACGGCAACCCTGTGAAATCACTTCTCTTCAGCAACCCTGCCGGCACCAGAAATAGAGGGGCGCAGCGTGCACGATGGCTCGACCAGATCTGATTGGTAAGGTAAGGTATCTTCATTATCGGAGAGCTTGTTTAAAATATTAACTATCAAGTTTTAATGTAGATTGATAACTCCCCCTAAAAGAGGGAAATAAGCTTTCTAAACACCCACGTCGGATGACAATTTGGGTTCTGGTGCCAATTTAATAGATCATACCCTGGTATCTTTCAGAAAGGAGTTTGGTAGATACATAGCTACAATTTGTGTAGATACATGGCCAGCAGGTCACTACGAACCACCGTAAATGAAGTCTATTGAAAAAGAGAAAAAGAGAGTATTGATCTTTGGACGGGATGTTGGTTGAGCGGGCATCAAGGTGGGCTGCTGAAAGATCCGAAACAACTGGAAAAGTGTAGGTTTTCGAAGTTTTTCTTTAGCTCCCCGTGTTGATTGCAAACCGCTGTCTGTTGAAAATATAAACATCTTTGGCTCAACCTTATTTGTTTATTAATGATAATTCTGCTAACAAACACACCACGCAGGGCTATTCGTATTACCCTCCGTCGCTAGCTAAAGACAAAACACCGGAGAGCCATTCGTTTTTTAACTTTTTTAACTTCGGCACATGAAGCAATCGAGGGCTTGCAGTTTCGGGGAACACACAAGCATTGGTCGCCACGACTAGATTGACAATGATATAATAATGGATAGCTTGACGGTAGTCATCGCATACAACCACCTGCAATATTTTTTTCATATTTACTTTTGTAAAAATGAAGCGTTTGAAAAAACACGTGTCAGCAAGCGGGCTCCCGAGGGCTCACGAAGTCGGGAATACTCGGGCCTGTGTTAGCCGGAGCTTCTGAAGGGCTGTTTTATTTAGAACACTGTGGGTTTCCGTTTTGTATAAGCACTGAAGGGCAATGAAAATACCCTCCGTGGCATCGCTTAAAACACACACGCAGTGGTGTGGTGGGTTTGGACATGCCTGGTTTCAAATGGCATTTGCTTGTTGACCGAGATCTACGTCACAATCAAACACCTGCTTCTGTTCACCTTTTTTCGCTACTAGAACAGACGAATGTCTTCTTCTTCCTCACCTGTGTATACCTCATTGGTTCGTAGTGACCTGCTGGCCATGTATCTACGCAAATTGTAGCTATGTATCTACCAAACTCTTTTCCGAAAGACACCTGGGTATGATCTATTAAATTGGCAAGTTGTCACACGACGTGGGTGTTTAGAAAGCTTATTTCCCTCTTTTAGGGGGAGTAATCAATCTACATTAAAACTTTATAGTTAATATTTTAAGCAAGCTCTCCGATAATGAATAAAACGTGAGCAAAATATCATACCTTTAAACTTAATCCTACACGAAAATGTTTTTCACTACGTAGGGGTGTTTAGAAACCTGATTTCCCACTTTTAGGGGTATAAATCACACAACGAATACTATCAAAATATAGGGACTGATATTCTAAGCATTTTCTCCGAAGATACTATGAGCAAAAAATTACGCTTTCAAGCTTAATTCTACGCGAAACTGTTTCTCATCACGTTGTTGAGTTTGCAACAGCAGCATGCTGCAGCAGTGTTGCTGGAAAACTTCAATGTTGAGCCGTTCGTCAGACATTCGATCAGTTTAAGGTGAATAACTTTTTCTACAAATTTTGTAGCGCCTTATCGTCTCCAGAAGAACTATTCCCAGGAAAATTTCCAACAAATATCATGTATTGGTATATTTTTAGAAGCCAACTGGAAATTTCTAGAGGATAAGTTTTGAAAAAGTGGATTTTCCCATATAAAATCGTATGGAAACTTTAAAAATCGGGCGCAAATCAGGCGTTCCACCGATCGATCTGAAAAGTTACACAGTTGTTACAGGACCCATAAGGAACACGAAAAGTGCATGGGAGCTAATATTTATTTTTTGTCCCACCCTAATGAACAGTTTAGCGCAGCATATAATATATACATTTAGTCCTTACCTTACCTTACCAAACAGTCCCAAGCCGTGGTGTGGCCTTTGCTGTACGTAAGAGTCGTCTCCATTCCACTCGGTCCATGGCTGCAGTTCGCCAGCTCTGCAGTCTGCGTAGGGTCCGCAGGTCGTCTTCCACCTGATCGATCCACCTTGCCCGCTGTGCACCTCTCCGTCTCGTCCCTGACGGATTGGTTTCAAGAACCATCTTTACCGGGCTGTCGTCTGACATCCTTACAACATGCCCAGCCCACCGCAACCTGCCTGTCTTAGCGGTGTGGACGATAGATGGCTCCCCAAGCAGCTCCTGCAGTTCGTGGTTCATTCTCCTTCTCCACACTCCGTTTTCCATCTGCAGTCCACCGAAGATGGTACGCAACACCTTCCGCTCGAAGACCGCAAGGGCGCGTTGGTCCTCCACAAGCATAGTCCATGTCTCATGCCCGTAGAGGACTACCGGTCTGATCCGCGTCTTGTAGATGGTTAACTTGGTGCGGCGACGAATTCTACTCGATCGGAGCGTCCTCCGGTGACCAAAGTATGCACGATTTCCTACCATAATGCGCCGTTGAATTTCTCTGCTGGTATCGTTGTCGGCAGTTACCAGTGAGCCCAGGTACACGAACTCATCAACCAACGCGATTTCATCACCACCAATATGAACTCGAGGTGGGGGGTTAGCACTGTCCTCTCGTGAACCTCTTCCTTTCATGTACTTCGTCTTCGATGCATTGACGACCAGTCCAATCCGTTTGGCTTCAGCCTTTAGTCCGATGTACGTATCCGCCATCTTCACAAAGGTCCGAGCCACAATGTCAATATCGTCGGCGAAACCAAACAGTTGAACGGACTTTTGGAATATCGTGCCACTCGTGCTAATCCCCGCGTTAAACAGTAGGCACGAGAGACCATCACCTTGCCTTAGACCTCTTCGGGTTTCGAAGGGGCTCGAGAGTGATTGCCCGGTAATTGCAGCACTTCAGTTTGTCGCCCTTTTTGTAGATGGGACACACAATACCCTCCATCCACTCCTCCGGTACTCGTTCTTTCTCCCAAACCTTGACAATGACCCAGTGCACGGCTCTAGCCAGTGTTTCTCCACCGTATTTCAATAGCTCGCTGGGTAGTTGGTCCACTCCAGCAGCTTTATTGTTTTTCAGCCGTCCAATCTCCTCCTCCACCTCCAGAAGATTGGGGGCTGGAATTCTGATGTCTTCTGCTCGTGCACCAAGATCAATTGCCATACCGTCCTCGCGCTCTACTGCATCGCCGTTTAGATGCTCGTCGAAGTGCTGCCTCCACCTTTCGATCACCTCACACTCGTCTGTTAGAAGGTAGCCGTCCAAGCTCCTGCACATATCGGCTTGCGGCACAAAGTCTTTGCGGGAGCTGTTCAGCTTCTCGTAGAACTTCCGAGTGTCGTTAGCTTGGTACAGCTCTTCCATCACTACGCGATCTCGGTCCTCTTGCTGGCGCTTCTTCCTTCGGAGGACTGAGTTTTGGCTGTTCCGTGCGTACGGTGTTGCAGCATTCTCGCCCGTGCTGCATTCTTCTCCTTGCCTAACCGTTTGCATTCGCCGTCAAACCAGTCATTTCTATGATTCGGGGCCCTTGTACCTAGTAGCGCTACTGCAGTGCTACCTATGGCGGATCGGATGCTTTTCCAGCCATCTTCAAGAGTAGCTGCGCCAAGCTGCTCTTCCGTAGGTAGCACTGCCTCCAGCTTCTGCGCGTATTCCTGTGCAGCCTCGGCGTCCCGCAGTTGCTCAATATTTGGTCGCGGCGTTCGACTTCGGCGGGTGTTATACACATACATTTAGTGCTACGTCACCATTTCATACAACCCCTTTATACCTTGTAGTATTTTCACGTAATGTCGTCCGCAAAGCCCAGAGATATGTGAGACTTCGTGATGATGGTGCCGCTCCTCTGCACACCCGCCCTTTGTATTGCACCTCCTAAAGCTACGTTGAACAGCAAGTTCGAGAGCCCGTCACCCTGCTTCAGGTCACCTAACGTCACAAACGCGTCCGAAAATTCGCCCCCTGTCCTTAAGCATGATGTGAAACCGTCAAGCGTCGCACGTAACAGTTTAAATAGTTTTGTTGGAAAACCATGTTCTAGCATTATTTCTCTGCAAATTGTGTTCTCGAAACTTGTCGAGAATCTGCTTCAAGGTAAACATCTGGTCTGTTGTAGATCGCCCCACTCGCAAACCGCATTGGTATTCTCCAACAAAGGCTGCCTGCAACGGCTTTAGTCGCTGGAACAAGATACGGGAGAGTGTTTTGTAAGCGGAATTGAGAAGAGTTATGCCTCTATAATTATTACAATCGAGTCTATGTCCCTTCTGGTACTTTTACCAACGACGCTCAGGGGTGATGGGACTTTTACCAACGACGCTCAGGAAACACTTAGTGTTATGATGGAAAGTCACTTCCCAGGGTCATGTGCTATCAACACTGATGAGGTGCGGGATCGTACTGAAATATCGCCTAGTCAATGTCGCGTTGCCATTGTGCCAGATAAATCTGGATTTTGCCAGATTTCTGTTTGCGCGCCAGACAAACAGATAAACCTCAGAATCTGCCAGATATTTGTAAACGAGCCAGATATTTGCCAGATTTCATTCGCGTCGTCTCGCGAGATGAGCCGTGCCTGGCCTTTACCTACTTACACCCGGCGAGAGCAAAAAAAAGGTCATCACTTTCAATTCTGCCAGGAATTGTATCCAAAAATGAGTGACAGATTTTTGCCAGACTTTTTATTTTCGTTTTGTCAGATTTTATTCAAAACTTAGTGGCAACGCTGCTAGTCATAATATAGCTAGGATAGAAGCTCAGGAATTGGCCGGCTCCATATTCAGTGAGTCGAAGATCGAATGGGCAATTGATTCATTTCAGCCTTACAAATCCCCGGGGATAGATGGAATAGTGCCAATTATGCTACAAAAGAGTAAACCGCTAACTATTCCACTAATCACCTAGATTTGTCGCGCTAGTCTAACACTAAATTACATACCTACGAGCTGGAGACAAACCAAAGTTATCTCTATTCCAAAGGCTGGAAGACGCAATAAAACACTTCTAAAATCTTTCAGACCAATCAGTTTAATATCCATATTCGTGAAAATTATGGAAGAACTGATTGATTATCATATAAAAACAGTTCACCTGACGGTTGATCCATTGAATAAACTTCAATTTGCTTATCAAAACAACAAATCTACCATAGGCGCGTTACATTTGCTGGTGAGCAAAATCGAGAAGACTATCGAAACAAAAGAAATTGCACTGGCTACATTTCTTGACATCGAAGGAGCATTTGATAAGGCCTCCCATCTCTCAATGCGGAAAGCTATGAGCAAGCACGGCATCGATGACATTTTAGTAAATTGGATTCATGCTATGCTTAAACATCGGGAAAACATCGCCCACTTAGGGGGTGAATACCAAAAGAGAAAAACAACTGAAGGATGTCCGCAAGGGGGTATTCTCTCACCTTTGCTTTGGTCATTAGTTGTTAACGACCTTTTAATAAACCTGACTGAAAGGGGCTTTGAGGTGATCGGTTTTGCTGACGATATATAAATTTCGCACTGAAATGGTGCAGGATAGAGGGTTTATCTATAAATCCTTCGAAAACAACTATGATGCCCTTCATACAAAGGAGGAAATACACAATAAAGAAATTACGGCTCGATGGCACTGATCTGAACACATCCACTGAAACTAAGTTTCTAGGAATATGGTTTGATCATAAATTAAACTGGAACACATTGGAAATGCAATCAAGAAGGCAACTAGCGCTCTGTGGGTGTGTAGCAGAACCATTGGTAAAAACTGGGTTTAAAACCCAGGATGATACACTGGTTATATCGAAAAATCATTATACCAAGACTCACCTATGCCTCACTAGAGTGGTGGCTAAAAACTAATGAAACGGCCGCTCAAACAAAGTTAGGCAAACTACAAAGGCTAGCTTGCGTATCAATTTGCGGAGCTATGAGAAGTACTCCGACGAAATCTTTGGAAGCAATTGGTCATTTCCTTCCACTCCATCAAACGGAGCAACTGGAGGCGGTAAAGAGTGCCCTAAGGCTGAACCGTCGCAAAAACTTTCTAGACGAAAATCTAACAGGTCACATCAAAATACTGAAAGATTTTCATATAAACGAACTTATAGTGAGAAACGAAGACTGGTTGTAAAATAAGCCAAATTTCAACACTCCCTATAAAAGCTTTGAGACCGAACGGGAATCTTGGGAAACAGGAGGTCCAGCAGTTCGACAAGTCTCGATAATTTTTTACACCGATGGTTCGAAAATGAATAAAGCCACCGGAGCTGGCATCACCGGGTCAGGACTAAATGAATATATCTCTATGGGAAACTGGCCAACAGTTTTTCAAGCTGAAATATACGCAATCATGGAATGTGCATACATCTGTCTAAAGAGAAATTACCGACACGCTAATATCTGTATCTTCTCTGACAGTCAGGCAGCACTCAAAGTGCCAAAAGCACCCATTTGCAAATTAAAACTACTGTGGGAATGCATTCTTTCACTTCGGCAGCTAGCACAAAAAAAACAGGTTCTACTATACTGGGTACCAGGACACTGCGGAATTGAAAGCAATGAAAAAGCCGACTCACTAGCAAGACAAGGTTCTTCTGAAAATTTTATAGGACCAGAACCCTTATGTGGCGTCGCATCAAGAGCCTTAAAAATAGAACTAGATGAGTGGGAGAGGATGGTCATAAGTAAAAATTGGAATGCTATATCTGGTTTACGGCAATTTAGGTTTAGGCTCAATAAAAAAGACCTAAGTTCGATAACAGGACTTTTCACTGGTCACTGTCCGAGTAAGCACCATCTGAAGAAGATGGGCAAACTCAATGACGAGAAATGCCGCTTCTGCGGACTTGAGAATGAAGCCTCTGAACACCTACTTTGCGAATGCAGAGTATAAATACAACGCAGACTGCGTATCCTCGGTGAAGGATTCCTAAGTCCTTCCGAAATCTGCAACAAAAGCCCTTTTCAGATATTACACTTCAATCGAATTGTGATACCTGACTGGGATACACGTGCAAATTAAAATTGGACATCAACTCAATAATAGTTATGCGCCGAAATTGAATGCACCTAGATTAAGGCGGAGCATACCACAATAGATCTACTAACAATGGTCGCAGTGGTTCAGTCTCCTACAGGAAAAAAAATGTCCCTTCTTGTAGATTGGGCATATGAGTCCTTCCAACCAGTCCGTAGGTAGTTGTTCCTCAGACCATTTCCTTAGAATAATCTGGTGAATTGCACCACACGGCCGTTCGCTCCCGACTTTAAAAAGTTCGGCTGGTAAGTCGTCCTTCTCAGCGGCTTTGTAGTTCTTCAGCTTTTTGCAAGCATTCTACACCTCGTCCAATGTTGGTGGGTCCACAGCTTGTCCGTCATCCCTAATTTCTATTCTATTTCCCTCCATCGACTCTCCTTCCTTCTTCACCGTTCAACTTACTTACTTTTACTTACTTTGTTGGCTAACGGACCGTTCTCCGGTCTAGGGCCGAACGAATTAGAGATGTCCAGCTTCTTCTGTCCTGGGCAGCCGTTCTCCAGTCTCCTCGTACACCAGCAGATCGTGCATCTTCTTCGCGCACATTCACCGCGTGCGAGGCCTACCACGGAGTCTACGGCCTCCTTCTGGTTCTCTACTGAAAATAGTTTTGGCGGCTCTCTCGTCAGGCATTCTGGCTACATGTCCAGCCCACTGAAGCCTGCCCCACTGTATTACCTTACCTATATCAGCATGTTTGTATACCTGGTACAACTCGTGGTTCATGCGTCTGCGCCACACTCTCAGAACTCTACGCTCGAAAACTCCAAGCACTCGACGATCAGCTTCCTTCAGCATCCATGCTTCATGTCCGTAAAAGGGGAACCGGGAGAATCAGCGTCCTATTCACCGTTCAACACCACTTAAAAATGTAGCTTCCAACGCCTGGCCACCTGCAATTTATCGGTAATCAGGGTTCCCTCCCTGTCATCACACATGGCAGGTACTGGTACGGTCCAGTTCCTGGTTCCGTCAATCATTCTATAAAATTTCCTCGTGTACCTGGTGAAGCAATTCTCCGCCTCGGCGAGGACGCGATCGTAGTGCTCACGTTTCTTAAGGCGGTGAAGCCTCTTTCCGGCAGGTCTCCCGGTATTTTTCCCGCATCTGAGGCGTCTCTCGACTAGCTGCTACTAACGTGTTGGCGTAGGCCCGGGTCTTCTCTTCCGTCACCTTTAGACACTTAGCGTAGAACGCGTGGTTCCCGTTGTCATGCTCATCACTTCTCGCGCTGTTTCGCTAACTGCATCATGGATGTGCTTCCACTGCTCGTTCAGGTCCACTCCAGCTGGTTCATCGATTCGTCTATCAACTTTCCGAGTATGCTCTGCAGCAACTCCTTCCGTTGATAATCTCCGGATATCCAAACTTATCTTTCTCGCCGATCTCGATTTAAATAAGTTGGACAATCGGGCACGATTCTTACGAGATAGTGATTCGAGTCGATGTTTGACCCTCGAAATGACGTCTGAAATGTGCCGGCCGTCGATCAGCATGTGGTCGATCTGGGGGCAGGCCTTTCCATTGGGGTGTCTCCAGCTGTGCTTCCGAATGTTCAGACGTGCAAAATGGGTACTACAGATGACCATTCCCCTGGCCACGGCGAAATTCACTAACCTCAAGCCGTTTTCGTTGGTGGTAGAGTGAAGACTATCCCTACCAATAACGGGACGAAAGAACTCCTCTCGCCCTGCACCCCTGCAATCATTTCCCTGATGACAATCTTTATGTCGCGTTATGGGCACTCTCCTTAAGTTTTCTTAGGGAGCTCTTGAAACTCCTCCTTTACGTCGTCGGTTTTATCGTTGGTCGGTGCACACACGTTGATAAGGCTGTAATTGTAGATTCTGCCCTTGATTCTCAATACGCATATACGGTCATTAATAGACCTCCACCTAATAACATCCTTTATTTGGTTTCCTAGTTGCACGAAACCTACGCCCCGTTCCGCTCTGTCGCCGGCACTGTAGTAGATATGGTACTTTAAAGAAGTGTCAGATCAACCACCCGGAATTCACGTTCTCCGGTTTTAGGCCAACGCACCTCTTGTATGGCTGCTACCTCCACTTTTGCCTACCGTAACTCTCTGGCCAAGATGCCCGCGCGCGCCGGTTCGACCAGAGTCCTAACATTCCAAGTGCCAAGTTTTCAATCGTTGTCCTTTTTCGTTTGCCTAGGTCTATACCGATTGTTCCGATTCGTATCATTCTCTGGATTGTTCGTAGTATGCTTATTTCAGGGGCTGCCGACTTGGGTATTGCTGGCGAAACACCGCATTTCATAGCTCAGCCGTTCGATGTGGATCAGTCGCTGTTTGAGCCGCCTCTAACCTGAGGAACAGACGCTCAGACGAGCTACTCTCCAAGGAGAACAAATCCCCCTTCTCTGTCAGCATACGACCAAGTTCCCACCGGTTCACCGGTCTTCCCTTGGTTGCTCGTATCCCAGTCGGTACCCCGTGGAGGTAAGGATAGAAGTTGCTGGGCATTCTGCTTTGGACCTCAGTAAGGTCTATTTTATGCCAACTAGTACCAACCGTTTTCACATTCATAAATCACAAATTCACCCTCCCTTGCCTACGCTTATCAGTACTCGAAAACTTTTAAGTACAATTTTCCACGGTAATCGGTTCAGTTATTTTTGAGCGCCATTCTCATTTATATTCACAACAAATTCATGAAATTTCTGACATATTCGATTTTTTTGACAAATTCGATGTGTTCTTTGTACAAAAGCATTCGGTGATAGAAATATTGAAAAAGTGGTTACTTAGTCACACCAACTAACTAACTAACAAGTCAAAATTTCGAATCTAACTTAAAGCAAATACTACTCGTTAAGTTTGCCGGGAAAGTTTGGAAAAAAACCAAAAACATATATTGACATCATTTCTCCGCAGCTCAATCTTCCGTCAGCACAATATAAAAAATAGCCACTATGATACGAAGTTATTCGATATCAGTAATCTCTGAACGGTTTGCTACCACAATAGTTTGATTCAATGGACCCGAAGGTCCAATTCCAAACCGAACAAACAAAAACAGCTTCAGTTTCAGCTTAAAGTGAAATACACTTCAGATTCTCCCATACCGAGCTGCAAAAAAAAGTTCGACTAAACATCCCGTCCTGCATAATAACCGTAACCGTCATAAAAACAAAAAGTTACCTGCAGATTTATCGTTTGCACAGGGTGGTATAAATAAAATAAAAATGCCACCTGCAAACATAAAAACTTTACTACTGAAACGGGGCCCGTTTGATGAAAAATTAGCACTTTTTGTGTTTCTTTATTAGGCCTGGACCAGCGCAACAGACTAGCACTAGCTAGTACGAAGGCCATTGGATAGATTGTTTTTATTGTACGATACAATACGATAACGACCATTAAAGTGGGTAGGATGTGAAGGAAAAGCCTACGTCACGGATTGACTTGCCGGTGAATCCATTACCCTTTCAAGTGTTTTTTGTTTTTTTCGTCCGACGTGGATGCCAAAAATATGTTCTTTTTAGGCATTTTTTTACACCAAGACTGCCGGTTTTTGTTTGCCTCGAAGGATTATTTTACAGCTTAGCAAACAGAATAAAGTGGAAGTGACGCAAAATGCAAATGGCAGCTAAAAGTTCAACAGGCTTTTTGCCATCAGGTTGAGCTCCAGGTACGCTTATAAAATGGAATATTAAATGACAATGTCTTGCGCTATCATAATTTGGACTTTTTTCAAGCATTCATTAGTATTTTTGAATATTTCCTGAGGATTCACGTACAGCGAATGTAGTCCTTCCATTGAATTCAAACGTTGAATTAAACCAAATGACAATTGGTTATTGAATAAAAATTACAAAGCCATTGAACAGTAAATAAAGCCAACTAACTGCACGTGCCGGCAAGACGGTTAGTTCACATACACATTTCAATTGAAGGGTTTTTCCTTTCGTATTCTACAATGCCATCTCACAATTGAAAAGGAAAACCGTTTTCAACCAGTCAAGCAGTTGTGAGCACTACTTCACCGCTCTGCACCGAATGACTTCTGTTCTGCCCAAATGAAAGTGTGAAGGGGATCCGATCGTACCAACAGTTTAACGTCTTTCTGCTCATTTCGGGAGTTACAACCCAGCACGCCTGGGTGCGACTGTCTCCTCTAGTGCAAGCAAACGAACCAGCTATTGACACACAGTACTATTCCCTGCTAGCTGAGAGGTCTCTTGATTCACTTGCTGAATAACTCACTCTTATCACGTCTGCACAGTGCGCTCAGATGTTAATGCTCGGTATCACACAACGCTGGGATATAGTTACGTTTAGCTTTGTTCCTTCTTCCGCTAGGATCCAATCGAACTTTTAATACTAATGGTCAATCGTGCACAAGGTCATTTGGAATAACAAACAATGTAATCTATAATGTCACAATTTAGAGAGGAAAACTGCAATATGAAAGGAACCAAGAAGACACTGGCAACAACGTACAACTCATAATTCGATGAACGATGATCAGAGTATCGCCTTCTAATTCAATAATCCGAAAATATAATATTTCCACCCCGTTCCTTAATTATAATGATTGAATGCGATCTAATTTGACGCTGCAAGTTTGTAGCTGCTGTCAAACGCCCATTAGGCTCACATTCGGAAGAAAACAAGTTTGTTCATCATTTAGACCTAATTCTGGTAATGATGTAACAGAATAATTCTTCTAATTCTTCCGTAGATTCGTTGCTCATTTCAATTCATGATTAATACATACATATGCGTAAGGCTTATCCTTGAAGTTACAAAACAACCAACCGTCTCCATCGAAAGCTTTGATGATGGAAGCGCTCTATTACACAACACAGTCCAACATTGACGAGAGGAATAAATGTGACAACAACAACAGTAATCCCAGCCTTGTGCATATTTAATGAGCTTTTCAAATCCAAACAGAATTGGTGACAAGGTTGTTGCAACTTTTGTACTGAGAAAAACACAGAAAAACCTACTCTTCTGGTGGGAAACCCCGCTGCTCCCCCTGCAAAGCGCATTCCACTGTGTCTAACTTTATGCTTTATCATTTCGTTGCCAGCACCGCATAGTGAGTGTACGGGGGCTTCATTTGCCGTGCCAGGTTAGCTCTTCATAGAACGTTTACAACTTTCGACGTTATCGTTTCATCACTCTGAAGGGGCCTCGCTCTCGTACTAAAGTAGAACAAAAATTCTTTGGAGTGCACACAAATCAATGCGAGGGAGAATGGAAAAAATAGGTAAGAGGACTCAAGCCTTGGCTGAAAACAATGCCGATAAGCGGTCGTTTAAAGAGGCGGGATGCTCAGTTCGATGGCTGCCGATGAGTGGGTGCGCTGCGACAGATTTTGCGCGGGATAATGAAACCATATCGATGGGATGGGTGCCATATGAACGGTGAAATATTCCACTTGTGGAAGAGCTATTCAGGACAATAAAATATTTTCATGCATGGCAGAAAGCGAGCATATATTTTTCCGGAAGAATTTCGATTTATTGGATTGAACGAAAATAGCAGCCGTTAATCAATTATTATTTTATGCGAACGATTGATCATTATTGATAGTAATGAGTTTTAATTAAAATAATTTTCGAATAATTTTGTTGTGAATATATTAAAAACTTTCCTTCGGACCGAAAAACATACGTTAAGTGTTAAGTTAATTAAATTTATTCTTGCCTGATATCAATAATAGCAGGCAAATCAACCAATTTTGGTTTCGTTTTTCGTTTTCGTCTGCCATATTCCTCCTCTTGGCTTTCGTCCTTCGTGTTTTATTTGTTGTTTTATGTTTTTCGCCTTTCGTTTTTCGTCTGTTGTCTTTCAGCTATCATGAACTGAAACAGTAGAAGTGAAAACAGAAGAATAGCAGAACATTACAAAAGCGAAACAGTGCTTCCGTACAAAATGAATTACAAACAAGAAAAAATTCAGAAACGAAATTGGGAGAAAAAAGAATAGAACTCGAGCTATAAAATATCTAAAAACAAAACAAAATCTTTCAAAAGAATACATGTATCGAAGAAAAAAACAAGGTAGAAAAAATTTGAATTGCAAAAAATGCAAAACCAGAATCAAAAACGTAAACCAAGAAAATGATTTTTTCAACTAAAAGAATTTAATCATATAGCAAAGCAAAGCCTCTCCCGACTCAGGACTCGAGCCTACGACGACTGGCTTGTTAGGCCAGCATCGTACCTCGAGACCAACTGGGAATTTAATCATATAACGTAGACAAAATATGACGAAAAACTCGCAACGTTAAGAAAAGCCATGGCAGCAAAAATGAAAATAACAAAAACAATAATGAGCCAAACATTGAAAAATAAGAGAGAAAAATATAAACGTAATACAGAATTCTAAACACATTGAATAAACCGAAAAAAGCAAAAAGTTTTTTTATGTTAAATGAGTAGATTTTTGAGCAGAATATCAAGAAGCTGGAACAAGCGTAAAGAACAAAGAAAAAAACTTAAAAAGAAAATTGTTCACGAAAATCAACCATTCTAGAAATGTATTGAATATAAGCAAAGGAATTACTTGAAATGAACTCGAAAACTCAAGCTTGAGTAAGGAAAGGTTACATTTGCAAAACGGGTAATTAAAGTGAGAAACGAATTCTGAATACAAAAAAAAATCTATAGTTAAGGTAGAAATACAGTTTTCGATTTTTTCTTATGGTTTTAGAGCCATACTCTCCATGGAGAAATTGCTTAATATAAGTAGGTCTACATCAAAATTGATGTGAAAATTTGAGTGGTCCGAAATAAATAACTAAAATTTTTGTTTGAGGAAATAACCAGAATTTTTGATCGAAAAAAAAAATATTATATTCAGTGAAGTTATAAATCATGTTATTTCAGGCAACTTTGTAAAGACTACTGTTTCGTAGCTCTGCTTAGGGTGGCATTAAAAAATAGTTTTTTGGCGTAGGACTACGTCTTTGTTTTCTATGCTAGATTACATTTTGTAAAATTAAAAACGAACCTGGCAAATGTTGCGTCAGATTTCAAACGATTATAGCAAGCGAACGACCAAATGCATCTCATTTATTTATGTGTTGGTGAATAGATAAAATGTGTGACAATTGTTTGGTAGAATGTTTAACATTCTTGCTTTACTGCTTAATGGTGGAAAAAGATGAAAAGTTCCAAGGTCAAGCTTTCCCATACGTTTTCCTTGCTATTGCCTTGCTTCCCGAGCACGGATAACAATAACATGGACGGAATAAACTCCACTGCCTAGTCTCGAGAAAGACAAACGAAACAAAGTATTTTGTTTCGTTTCTCTTTCTCGAGACTGCGTGGCCACGCCTTCAACGTAAAAACCTACGCTCAACTCGATACAAAAGACAACGTGTAGAAAATTCAGCTTCATTTTTGTTCATCACACGGTAGCGAGTGGAGCCCTTGTACCTGTGTTAGATACACGGTGTACAACAGGCGTAGTGAAATATGTTAAACAAGAGCTAAAATCAATATTTATATTTGTCCTACGTCACCATTTGATTCAACGCCTTGGGATGTATAACTTGTAGTATTTACTCTATTTTTCAATTCAGATGACCTTTAGAACTTGAAAAGATGCAACATTTGGAGGTTGAACTTTCAAGACAACTTTTTACGGATAAAAAGCAATTTACGTTTTTATTTTCGAAATACACCTTTTTCACATGTTGATATCTGTGAATGGAGTAGATAAAAAAAATATCTAAATTTTACAGAACAAACAATTTAGATATTTCCTCATCTAGATATTGTGCAGTGTTATTAATTATCAAACTCTTCATTTATACATGTGGAAGTTCTGATAACGACCATTTTAATTGTTCTTGTTGTAGGATCTTTAACTATTGCATAGGATCTAGTGATCACTGAATTCAATATAGATTCATTCTATTACCAACTGTTGTCTTAATCACTACAATTTAAATATGCACAGATGGAGCGAGAAGCCTTGGCATTGGTGTGGGCCTGTGAAAAATTCTAATATTATTTATATGGAAAATTTTTTTACTTGATCACCGATCATAAACCATTAGTGATTATTTTTGGAGATCGTTTGAAGCCATCACCACGTATTGAACGGTGGAAATTGAGGTTAATGTCTTATGATTACAAAATAATGTATCGCCCAGGAAAAAATAATATTGCCGATCCACTCTCGAGGTTATGCCAGTCAAATCAAGATTCAAGCCCAAGTTTCGACGAAGAATGCGAAAGGATAATCAGAGTAGTAGCTGCTGATATCTGCCCTGTAGCCATTTCATTTGAAGAAATCACGGCTGCAATAAGAAATGATACAGAACTTCAAGAACTGAACAAATGGCTACCATATGATACAAGACGTTGGCCGAAAACTCTGATGAGTTACAAAAAGTTGGCCAATCAACTTTCATATGATGGGACGTTAATATATAAAGATCAGCGTATTGTTATTCCTCGATGTTTACAGATCCGTGTTCTAGAATTAGCACATGAACCACAGCTAGGTATAGCTTCCATGAAAAGCCGACTTCGTATAAAGGTATGGTGGCCTAAAATAGACGATATGGTTGAAAAGTTTGTAAAAAACTGCCACGGATGCCTTCTAGTATCAGATCCAGACACTCACCCTGTTACGAGGTCAGAAATGCCCAATAGACCTTGGGAGAAAATTGCTATAGATTTTACCGAAATAACAGGTGGAATTCATTTACTTGTGGCAACAGATTACTATTCCAGGTTTGTTGAAGTAGCGAAAGTTACGTCAATGACTTCAACCACAACCATTAGGAAATTAAGAGAAATGTTCGCTAGATTTGGATATCCTGACGAAATAATATGCGACAACGGTCAACCATTTTCTTCAAGTGATTTTTTTTTCTTTTGTAAAACTAACAACATTAAGATAAAATCATCAATCAATCAAAGATAAACTTCCTGGTATATGCCAGAAAATCGATATCTATCAAGCTAGAAAAAATGATGAAAAATCGAAGGAGAAAGGAAGGAAATATACTAATGTAAAAAGAAAGGCGAAACCTTCTAACATTGATATAGGAGATCAAGTTGTAGTAAAGAATTTTGTGAAGAAAAATAAATTGTCCTGTACTATCCATCCTGATTCACATATTGTAATTCGTCGAGAAGGGACACGACTGGTTCTGGAAAATCTCATCAATGGAGCAATATTTAACCGACATGTAAACCACGCCAAATGTATACGGAGTAAAAACCCTGTGTCTATGATCGAGCCTTAGAAGAACATGACTAAAACTCAAATCTTCCTGATTATCAAACACCAACTTCTATTCATAATCCAATAGCGACACCATCAGATGTACCTTCAAGCGATCCAGTTGAAATAACTGAAACTCCACTTAATACTTGCATAGAGCCACGATCGAAGCGAATGAAGAGAATGCCTTTGTACCTGAATGATTACAACTTAAACTTGTTAAATTTAAATTGATTACCTAAATATTTATGTATAATAGTATTAAAAGAAAGGAGAGATGTAGGATCTTAACTATCTTAACTTAACTATTGCATAGGATCTAGTGATCACTGAATTCAATATAGATTCATTCTATTGCCAACTGTTGTCTTAATCACTACACTTGTTGCAAAAAACGGTGATGGTTGCTTCCAAAAGTGATGTTCACTCCCTGTGAAAAATGCTCCAAAACGAAAGGAAAGGAAGAGGAAGGACGGTTATATTTCGGCTTCACAACAGCGTTTCGAAAACAAAACAAAATTTTACCACAGGATTCAACACGAAACAGTGTGATATACTGTTGTGTGGCTGGGAGTGTTGCAAAGCTATCTGCTTCCATACGGCATGACAAGAATTTGATTGTTCTTCTCCCAAGCCCACAACACAATAAAGCTGATCTGAGTACGCTAACTGGCCTATTGACTGGACACTGTTCGAGTAGGTATCACCTTTAAAAAAACTGAAGTTACAAAAATGTGATCGTAATTATTTTGACACATAAAGCCACCGAAAAAAGTTTAAGTAGGCAGGTAGAAGTATGGTGTCTTCGACAAAGTTGTTTCTTTGAGAATGTGCTACAACTTTTCCAAACGAAGTAAATTTCTATATGCAAAAATGAAAAAGTAAAATTCGCTTGTCGTTCTTGGGTGGATTAATTAAAGAATTGCAACTTCCATAAAATGGAGTATAATTAATGGATCAACTTTGCTGAAGGCACTACGGCTCCAAAATCAATTTTTTAGAGTTAAAATTATTTCGATCGCGTTTTTGCAGCTTTGGAAACAGTGTGCATTAGAATGCTATGAAAAATGCTTTAAGTTACATTCATAAAAATAGGTAAGTAACGAGTTTACCTTCCCATTCAGATCATTTCTTGAAATCGAGCTTTGAACAGTTGACCCACGACCAATATCGAAGCAACGCAATGCTCTGAGCGTATGGTCTGCGTATGATGTGGAGAGTCAGTATTTCTAGCAGGTAATAAGTGCTCCCACGCCCTGTTAAAAGGTATTACGGTCAAATATTGGTCAACTTTTATTTGTCGTATTATTTTTGTCGTGTATTAAAAAAACCTGAACACCTCTCATTTTAAAGCTGTATGTGTTTGATTTTGACATTTGCTCTTAAGTCGTGAAAATGGCGTCGAAGCAAGAGAAGCAACGCAGCAAAATTTTGCTCGCGCATCGCGAAAATCCGAACTACTCACACTGCAAGTTAGCAAAATTGTTAAGTGTGGCCAAAATTAACCATTACCAACGTAATTCAAGTGTTTGGAGAACGTTTGTTGACTGTCAGGAAGACAAGGTCGGATGGAAATCCGAACTGTGTGACTCCAAATCGTGACGATGAGCAAAACAAGTCGGCCAGACAACGATCGCGAAATCTGTACACGAAGATGCTGACGAAATTTTGATTGTGTGATACAGGATGATGAAACTTACGTCAAGGCCGACTTTAAGCTTCGTGGACAAATAGGTAGGGGAACTGCTCAGCAGCCAACCAAAGTTTTTTTCATCACTATCGGACCCCTTTTTCATTTTAATCACTAAACAAAATCGCACACTACACTAATAATACTTTAATCTTTGAAATGTTCACCTCAAATTTCTAAAGACAAGCTTGAATTAGCGAAAATATATGAGATGAATTTCTACAATTCCTGTAATGGATTTTATCTGTTTGCACTGCGTTGAAGAAAATCAAAAGTTGCCAAATCAGTTTCTATTAATACGAAAAAATCAGACTGAAAATGTTAAATTATTTCGACATAATTGACATAAATCGACAGCACTGCAGTGGTTACCTAGGTTACCAGTTTTGCTACGACGGGCTGCGGCTACGTTCATTCATGATAATGTGATTCATTCATGATTAACACATCACATCAATATGGGGGCGTTCTGAGATGAATAATTGAGCAGTGATTCAAGTTTTGAGATGCATATAGAAGCGTTGTGAAAAATGGTCCGTTTTACAAAATTCAGGATAAATCTAGCTAAGTTTACTAAATATACAATGCTGAACGATTCCATAAGAGCACGTAGGCGTATTTTATTTGTTTGTTCAATGATTTCATGAAAATTTGTTCAATGATTTCGTGAAAATTTGGTGTTAAATCCGTGCATTATTCATGAATGACGGCCTAGTGAGATGAATAATGGAGCAGTTCTCCTAGCACACCTAAGATACAAACAAAGTTTGATCGATTAATCACTACCAAAAATGATTAAGAGTAGTGCTGTTTCAAATGTATTACTTTAACAAATAAATAACATTTACATTTTTACATTCATTTAGACTCTACATGTCTGCTGTATGAAGAGTTTTGCTCCAAGTATATCATTAGTGAATACTCATTTGCTCTAAAACACGCGACACTTTACTTAAGTCATGAGAATCTGGATCGCGGCTCTAAGTGATATGCAAACATAGGAAAATCAAAAAAGGAAAGCCTTGGTGCCACATTTCGACTCGGAATCCAACCCTGCTGAACGGGCACATCGCAAGTGAAACTGAATCGTAAAACAGTTCACGTTTGTATATGACTTCCTCAATGGGACTGCCATGTACGACCTTCTCTCACATATGCGCCTAAATTCAAGTTATCAATCATCGACAAATATTACTCAAAATGTTAACGATTACATTCCCCCTCCGTGCATAACGAATCATATCATTTGACGCAAACTACGAAACAATCATTGCATCGAGTACTTCTTATGACTTTCGCAACCTCACCTACCTGACATTTCTAAATGACAATGCTCCTCTATCTCGATGTTGATGGCGCTTCGAGCGCTCTTCAATAAGCCCAAGACGCAATCCCAAAAACGATATTTTTCGACCCCTCTTCAATTCCTCCCAAGTGCGATTTCAAAACAAACAAAAAACAAAGCATTTCGAAACACTATGAATAAAAATGCCACTTATCTGCTTCATGACGATCCGCTGGCTTCTTTTTGCACATTCCAGGGCAGCAGTAGAACCTGAACCGAAAAAAAACCGAAAACCCGAGACTACGGTGGCGTAGTACCATTCCATATGCCAATTCAGCCAGTTCATTAATTAATCTTCACGGCACTTAAGTGACTATTCCGCATCACGCACAACACAACAAACATCCCCGAATCTATTGGGACGAGGAGATTCTATCTTTTTTTTTTTTGCCGATGCTATCCAGGATATCACAGCAAGCAGTTGGTGTCTACTCATGAAATCTGTGCCAGGCGTGCTCGCATGTGATTGGAACATTGTTCGTGAAAATTCGACCTTGAAACTTTTGTTCAATTTTCACTATTTAAACAAATGAAGTGATAATTATAACCGACGAATCACAAAATTATCCATCATTTTATCAATCCAACGACATATTTTTTATTGTGATCCAACATGTGGTTACATCAGTATAACCGTTTGAAATCTTTCATTCCGACGTTACACCCTGGTTTAGGTTTCCGCAGAATATATCTCGATATGGTGCGGTTAGACGTAGTCCTACGTCAAAAAAATCATACCGAAAACAAACCAGTTGAATAAAGTAATCTTCAAAAACCAGACTGTTTTACCATTAATTTATTTCATTGAGTTCGAGTTCAAATTTCATTCATGAATATGACAAAGTTTCACTGAAAATGTTTGAGGAAAAAATTTTATCAATAAGAATTTTTATTCAATACTTTGCTACTTCCAAAAGACTGTTTTGTCAACATTCAAAACAGCACTATCAAATTCTTACCAACAAAGCTAGAAACCACTCTGGAAATATGTTAAATGTATTTCCTCAGGAGTGGTTTTTGTAGCATGTGCATACTAAAAACGATTAACTCTCACGTAATCTTGGTAGTGCTTCACCGCATACTGATATACCGATGAGAAAGTGAAATATGGCTAGAAGGTAGCACAAGAAGCAGCGAACATATCAATTAACACAACGTTGCTTCCGTAAATTACACCAACATATGGTCAAACGGTGTCTGTCACGACTCACCGAAGAAACGAAGCAGAAACCCAACCGCACCATACACTCTATTTGATTAGATTCCATATGGTGTCGGTTCGGTCGTTCTCAACGGAACTAGCTGTGTTCGATGTTACTGAAAAAATCATCGAATCAATCAATAATCAAGGTACTAGGAAATGATTTATTTGATTTGTTTCCATTTAAAACACTTAAATAACTATTGATTATAATTCGATTACTGTATAAATTCCTGCTCAGTCTTTTAACATAGTATTATCAAAAAATCGATTTATGAATGACAGCAAAGCATGGAAGTCCTGGTCTGGAATTCAATTTTGAAAATTTATTTCTAAATATAGCATTCCAATTACTCCGATCGCATCAAATATTTACGACTACCAGAGAAAAACCCATTTCCTAAATGCGATTAACGGTTCGCCGTACAATCTATATAAAATTTATACCTTTATGCAGCAAAAAAAAACATCATCGCAAAATTATCTTTGCTTACAATTCTTCCTACTTTACCTGTTTTTTTTTTCAGATCACCGGAAGAAAATTCATCATCGGTAAACGCTTCGCCATCGCGCTCTGCAGGCCATCATAAGCTACAAAACACACCAACCAGTGAGGAATCGGCTTCCATTAAGCAGAGCGAATCCTCTCAGGAGGTTTCGCAACCAGATCCGACAAACAGCTTCAATTCTGTGCCGCATCCGCCCGCCGCTGGTAAAGATGATGCCACGGATAACACTAACGAGATTAAATTAATCGGCAATGATGAATGCGATATTATAGACTTTCCGCTGCCCGAAATTCCCGTCAGGCAAGATCCAACTTCTTCAGATACGAGCTTTCTGACGGCCACAGACGGAACCGACACTGCCGGTAGCTATGTCAAATCGCCCACGTTGACGAGAAAAGATAAAACCAACGACTGCGAATCGAAAGATAATCAGGATAACCAAGTAGCTCAGACAAAGGCAATGCACTATCGAAACTCGAATGACAAACCGACATATTTGTTCGGTGAAAACTTGAAAAAAAATGAAATCTTCCTCAACAAATCCGGCTGGGTGCAGGTCAGTCAGCCCCCACCACATCCTTTTGATCGAAGCGCACGTGCAAAGTCGTACCAGTCGGATTTGGTGGGCCAGAATGTGTCCCGAAAGTACATCGAGTATGACGAAAGCCGACACGGAAAGGGAAACAAGCTGGAAGATCTCATCAACCGAAACGAAGCGCGAAAGCATCAAGTGCAGAAAATACAAAGACAAGACAATGTGACAATCCTGAAAATAGATCCGGAGCAATCTTCTAGCGGTCGTCCGGTTTGTCTTCCTATCAAGCGAAACCTAGCGGATAATTCTCCCCCTCCGGTGACTCCAATTCTTTCACCACCGCCAGCCTTTCAAGATTCCAAATACAAAAATCGCCTTAGGGAAATTAAGCCAGGAACTCACATTTTTTTATCGGTAGCCGATAATGAAAATCGCAATCCAAAGGGGATGGTTTTCTCCCGTAGCTTCGAGTACGACAATAGACGCTACACAACATCCAGTGTCATCGCAGCTCAGCAGCAAAAACAGAAGCAATCCTATGTCGACACGTTTTCGAAGAGTTTTGACTTTGAATCTACGCTGGCGGCGCCCATGCCCAAAACGACAGATCAACCGTTCATTAGACGCAACAGATCACCAACCTTTTCCACCCTGACCGGCAACTCACCGAATTATCTGACGAAAAAGGAGAAATCGGGAAACTTGGTCGGAATTTTAAAAGACAATTCACCCATCTTTCCGAAGACGATTCCAGGCAGCGGTATCACCAGTTCCGGGCACGAATTGCTCAAACGATTTAGCGATAAGAACAAATCGCTCGATTCCCAGTTTATGTCTTCCAGTACGACAGCAGCCGGTGGACTGAATCGATCTCGACGGTCGCAGTTCTCCACCAAAGCCAACTCGACCCACGGTCTGTCATCGTATGGTTTCCGGTCGGATTCCGTTGGTAATACGCGACTGAATTCCTGTGATAGTGGTGCCAGATCTGGTGAGTTTTTGTTTTACTATTTGAAAATAACAAAAAATATCACATCGTTTGTCAACTTACAGATTACTCCAACGATGGCGTAGAAGATGACGAAGAAGATGCCAGTGAGGATCAATCGTCCTCGCTAGCACTGAGCTACAAATCATCCACCTCATACATAAACCAAATGAAGAGCAGGTCTCTGCATGGAAGCTTCGGTTCTGGAAACACCCTAACAGCACACAGCGCACTGAAACCGCAACGATCTTTGACACCGGAACGTCTGTACGACAACGAGGACTACGGTAGCATACGAAATCTCAAAAAGCAGCGTTCACTAACCCCGGAAAAACGTTCGCGAACACCGGATGATCGAGTGAAACCCACTCGGAAAGGAGAAATGAACAGTTCGCAATCTTCACTGGTGTCGCGACAGAGTTCTGGATCGCGAAGTAGTACCCTGGAACGACGCTACGACGAAGGATACTTGCGCAGCTCAAGTAGAAGTTCGTCCAACTCAAGCTACAGTGGGGATGAAGCTTCCCACCGTCGAAGTCATCTACGACCTGTAAATCTTCGATCGGGCAACGTAGCCGGTGACTACAAAATACGAAGATCTAGGTAAGTTACTAAGTTTAAGCAATATTGCAATCAGAATGCTGCCGTGATTGCTTGCTCTGCTGCTCATCTCACTCGCTCGCTATCAGCCACCACTATCAAACACATTTGCATCACAAATAGCCTCGCCATTAGTATCCATGAGGCATTTTTTTTCACTCACGCATACATTTCGAATCACATCTCAATTCTCATACTAATTTCGCTCATATGCTAGAACCAGTTAGAGACTACAACAACGCACATCTAACTGTGTTTTTGCGTACTCTAGATAAGCGAATCAAAATCAAACACCACCAATTCTCTCTTTCAGCCATCAATATTTTGCAGATTGTTTGTAAGTGATACAGCATCTATGCGGAATTTACAACACAAAAGTGGCACGCATGCTGAATCTACAGACACACAACTAGAACTTCCAGTGCAGTAGCTAAGCACTTCTGTCAGCGGGGAGAAAACCGGCACACGCCGTTGATAACTATAGCAATCCAACTTTTTTTTTGCACGACAGCCATACCTACTATTCGTATTTTTCGTCAACTTGTTTACTTTATCTTCGACAATCTCTTACTGCCGTTTTTTAATGTTTTTCATCTTGAAAATCTTTAAAACTCTTGTAATTTTCCAACAATCGTACTTCTTTTAAAGCTAGAGCCTCTCGCATTTTCACTAAGAGCCTGAAACTTTTTTCCAACATTTTCACGCAAAAAGGGATCACCTGTGTTAAGACCGATTCGAGTAGTTTTCTGGAAAATTACTAGGACACTTTTTTGAAGTAGAATACTTCTCTCAGGAAGTTCGGCTACATAGGGATGTGAAATGAAAATCTAAAACCAAAACAAGTGAAAAATATGTCCAATTTCAAATGCTAATAAATCGGTTAGTATTCGATGGATTTCCTTCGTTCTTGTAGCAATAGATTGGAAAATCTTCTAAGATTCTTCCCAAAAGAAGATAATTATAATTTTATTATTCACACTATTGTACTATTGAAAAATTTTGCCTTGTCAAAAGGAAAAATTCGACCTCTGATTGGTCGTTATATGATTGCTGCCCAAGCACGGTCGACAAAATCGTATACCTTGCAATTTTAAACATGCTATTTGACCTATAAAAGAGCCTATTTCAGCCGAAGCCGCTCATAATAGTTCTCGACAGCGACAACAGCAGTCGTCCTCCCTGAGCAGCAGCACTAGCAGACTGCTAGTAGCAGTGCACAGTAGGGCGACTCCATACAAATGCTGGCCAAGCAAAAAAATGTCTTAAAATCATATAAAATGCATGGTTTTTATATAATTTTGGGACGCTGAGTCCGAATTTGATATTATTTTTGCATGAAAATGCGTATTTTTGACACCAGGGGAATTTTCATGTTTTTTATATATATTATATGAGGCAAACTTTACGTCGGTTTCAATATTTTAGAAAACGAAATGCATGATGCTTTCATGAAAAACTTTCATATGACATAAAAAACAATATCGCACGCTAGTCTGGGGGCTAATGCGGTCTCGATCAACTAGTTTAGTTGAGAGAATTCGTTATCGATATTGTTTTCGGCACATTTTGCATGTTGTAGGATAAGTACAACGATACACCGTGCCCCAGTGCTGAGTCGAGAAAATTTCCAGCTCGAAAAGTTCCTCGACCTGATCGGGAATCGAACCCGATATCACAACCGTGTGGGAGAGCTAGCCGACCGACATCGCTAACCACAGAACCACGGGGACCACCATATGACATAAAAAACATAAAATTATTTTTCAGTTATTGAGAAAATAAAAAAAATCAATTAAAAAATATGCTTTGTGAAGAAAATTATTTATGACTTGTTTTTTTCAAAGTGACTATATTACAATGCGTCTCTTTATCGCATTCTTCTTTTCTTTCACTTCTACCTTCATCTTCATTTTTGTGTTCATTTTTAATACAGTTTCAATATCTTTGAAGAGAGTTTTCAAAATGCAGTTATTAACGTCAAAATAATAATTCCCTAATTCCTCTGCTGAAATTAGCAGGCGATTTATTATGTCATAATTTGTGTTTACACGATTGTTTTTACATGTGACTGGTATGATACAAACTTAAAACATGATTTTGGTACTCAGTGCTGGTGATCCAAAACATAAACAATGATTAGTTTTTGATTCTGCGTTGAATATCGGAATATTGATGAGTTAAACTTGTAAATATGAAAACAGTGTGATTAATCATACTGAAACATGTTTGAAAACATTGTTATTATCAGACGAATACAAGTTAATTGTTATTCTGTTGACTGTTTGCAGTGTACAACTTAAATTTACATTTTTAAAATCTGTCATCTGCCGAACACTCGTTGTTTCTCTTCGAAAGAAGGGTACTCTGCGCAACTCTGCGTTGGATCGGACTAGACGCATTTGGAAGCATTTTTTCCAAGCTATCTTTTAAAACTAGTTCCAATAGTGCAAAACCCTGCCGTATAAACTTTAAACGCTGTTTTATGCAAAAAATACGTATTCTTTTGATTCCGCCTAATTTTTTTGAGTATTACAATGAGATTATACATTATCCAATGATGAGGATTCATTCTCCACTATTTTACAGACAACTTTCCCTTAGACGTCATCAAGATTCAAGTTACCCTTGACTCTCTGGCAAATTTCGTAACATTGCATTTTTTTTCAAGAAAAACGCTAAAAAACACTGACTCAGTGTACTTTGAAAAATCATAGAAAATTCAAATTTTATCATAATGCTCTAAAAATTTGGATTCTGACACTTCAACAGTGTACAACTATAGGAAAAATATAATTGAAACGAAATTCGCACTTTCAATTTTGGGTCGATGGCCAGCGATTCCCCACTGTGCAGTGCAGTGGATATCAGCGATGGCGGAAAGCGGCCACAGTTGAGGCGTAGCAATGGATAGCGCACTAGTTGCAGCGGATTCCAGCAATGATAGCAGCTGGGCCAGCTGATGCAAAGACAGTGGATACCAATGGTAGCGTATAGCTGCTACAACTGTGGCATGGCTATGGGTAGCGCACTAGTTGCAGCGGATCTCAGCATCGATAGCGGCTGATGCAGTGAGGCACTTTAGTGAAATGCAGTCTCTGTGCAAAAGTGGGCACTAGTAAATGCATTCAATAAAAAGTTGACTCATTTTGACAACACGTGAGCCGTCTAGTTTTGGGTGTTACATCAGCATTTCACTGTTTACTTTATCACAACGAATACTTCGTTCGCACTTTCAGTGATAACGCAAAGATGTAATCGGCATCTTATACGGTACTAAATTGAACAACAAATTGTTCTTTTCAGGATGAAATAAAAACCTGATGATTAAACCGTTAATGTTTTCTCTTGAGTTAATTTACATTTTTAAATTTGTAAAAGTTATAAATTTTACTTTATTCCCGTGTCTCAGAACGTACTGAATTATCTTTCTTTAGTCATGAGCACGACATCCGAAAAAATTCCATCTCAAAATTCGAAAATTGTCAAGCCCCATGACAAGCAACATACTATATTATTGAAAATGGTCAATCCTTGTTGAAGCGAAAAATTCGATTGATCTGATTAGTCTACGTTTATTTGCTAAAAAAATGACTGACACGCAAGCAGCCAGGTTATCTTTCTTGTAAAAGTATTCTACTTCAACCTTGCGGTCGTGGCTTTGCACACAACCCTCCTGTTTTTTATTTTGATTTTTGATTTTGATACTTTGGATATTTTCACACCTTTGAATCTTTTAATTCTCTTTGTGCAATGACAGTTTAACAATTCGTCATTTTTTAAATTATTACTCCCTGGCTATTCTGAAATTTGCCCTTCTTTTCGAACATAAAATTTTTTAAATAACATTTTGGTACTTAATACGATATTTAAATAGTTCTATACTTTGGAATTCCGAAACTTTAGTTATTGAAATGCTTTGAACAATTTGACGAATACTTTGGATCAAGGCCCAACATTCTCAGTTCAATGAGTTGAATTTATGCTGCAAATGAACCATCCGATCGTCACTTTGAATTGAGTTCGAACAGTTTCGGTGTACTGCCATAAACTTCTCGTTCTCAGCTGGAACGAACTTCAAGCTATTTCATTCCCACCTTCTTCGAGGTTATTATTATTATTAAGGGGGGATTTGTTAGTAGCTTAAGTATTTATGATAAATATTAGTAAATAATGGGTATGTGTGTCCAATCACAAATGGTGACTTCTCAACACTGTTAGAAATTTGTAATTTTAATTGTTAGGATTTGTTTGCTTTCGCAATTAGGACTTATCATTCGTAGGGATTTAAACCTACTTGTCAGAAAAGGGGAAGTAAACTTACAACTAACTTAATTGCTAACTTATTGGCTATAAAGAGAGCTTATCGTAGCAATTGAGGATTGCAACGATTTTTGTCGAAAATTGTTAATAATTTTATTTGACATAGCTTCTAATGGTTCAACACCAGTAAGTCTATGTAATTCGAGTGTACCAAACCAAGGAGGACGCTTCAAAATCATTTTCAGAATTTTATTCTGAATCCTTTGGAGCGTTTTCTTCCTTGTTGAACAGCAACTTGACCAGATCGGTACAGCATAAAGCATTGCTGGTCTAAAAATTTGTTTGTAAATCAAAAGTTTGTTCTTTAAACAAAGTTTAGAATTCCTGTTAATGAGAGGATATAAACATCTCGTATATTTGATGCACTTGGCTTGTATACTCTCAATGTGCTCTTTGAAAATAAGTTTTTTATCATAAATTAGTCCCAAGTACTTTACCTTGTCGGACCAACTTAAAATAACCCCATTCATCTTGACAACGTGATTATTGTTTGGCTTGAGGAAAGAAGGCTTATGCGGAAAAATTATCATTTGAGTTTTAGAAGCATTGGGAGAGATTTTCCACTTTTGCAAGTAGGAAGAAAAAATATCTAAACTTTTCTGCAATCGACTGCATATGAACCTTCTTCGAGGTTGCAAAGCGACACCGGTCAGAGTGTAAACGAAAACAGGGAACTTTCCGAGTCGTTCGAGTTCGAGTCGTTTATTGTCGAACGACAGTCAAACAAAGTTGATGGAAGACAATCGCTGCAGAAAATCAGTGCAATCGTGAAAAGGATTATTGATTTAATATATTTTGGTTGATCAGATATTTGATTGTTTTTTCCCAAATACTAAGAAATAGTATTTATCAAAAACTAATTAAAATAAATTATAGATCATGTTGTCTTATTTATAAAAAGATGCCTAGCAAACCTAGTTTAATTGCATTTGTTCTCCGGCTCGCTTGGTGGTAGCATTTTCCTCGCTGGCCGAGAGGAAAATCCATTGGTTTTCCTAAAAACCATTCTTTCTTCATTTACTTCACTTTTCACTGCATCGCGTCTCGTACCTTTAGAATGACTAACATTTCAACGACAGTGTTTTTAGTCATTTCACGTCACGAGCGAAACCATTTGACAGGTGAAGACATTAAAAGCCTGTCGGCAGTCAAGCTGGCTAAATGTGTTCATGGGGTGACTGAAATTGGTAAACAAAATTTGCAAAACATAGCTTGATAACAGACACAGTCAATTTTCTTTTCGACAAGACTATAACATTACACGAAGTGACAGGGAGAGGCTTGTTCAACTGTGTCATTGTGGTTGGGCCGAAAATGCCCTGCCTTGCTTGTTGAGGGTCTGCCAATTCATCCTATTTCGTCTTAACATAATACGTTAGCACTTCTGACACGTTCGGCGTTTTAATACTACTACTCTGCCGTTTTTATGGTTTTATTATTTTCACACATCAGATATTTTGACACATTGGATATTTTAGAATTGAAACATTTTAAATTTTTTTTTATTTTGAGCAATCAAAACATTTCGACAATCTTTACATTTCAGCACTTTCCACATTTTGATCTATATATAATACTCCTGAAATTTTTGATACTCCTTTGACTTTCAATACCTTTAACACCTTCGGCATTTTAACACTCTTGGTCTTTTAACTAACTAACGTAAATCGCCATTCAGCGTTTATTGTTCGCTCTTGTGGCTACAGTTCCTCTAATGGATTCATTAACGAAACTGATTCCGAGCTAGTGGATTGACGAGTTCGCTAGAAAAAAGAGCTTTTTAGAAAAGCTAAGCACAAATTCGATATATGCAGCAAAGCAGTAAAGGTTGCATTCCAAAAACTTTCAATCGTCCCTCTAATGTCTGTTTTTGTATCGTAAAATGGGGTTCGAGTTATCGTACAAGACACAATAGCAGCTTTTTGAGGAAGCAATCTCGAGATAATCGAGTTGAAAGTTTTACCACGCCTAAGAATTCTTTACAGTGCAGCGGGCTTCAAATTACTGTACCTTGGGTTCTACATTTTCAATTTACATTATTAATCGAGTCCCTGCTATCCTTTTTGAAGGATGAAAAAACAATCTTAACTCTCTAGTGTCCAAGCCCGCCTTTAGACGGGTTTAAGTAAATTCACTATAAACCTTTATAAACATTTTCAAATATTTAGGCTGATACAAATTTCGAATTCTTTTTATGTCCAAGGTTATCAAAGTTAGCAAAGGCGGTGGCAAAAAATAAATAACACCGAGACGAAAAAAAAAAGAAATATCTTTGATCAAAGTTTGTGTGCAAGTTATGACGTTTGTAACTTGCACTCAAATAAATGTTGAAAAATAACACTTTATTATTATTATTATTTATTTCGCTTGCCTTTTGACGACACTCTCGCTGTCACTGGACTTGTTTGTTGCTAAATAAAGCATTTATGCTGTCGGAAAACCAATAAAATGAACAAAACAGTTTGAGCTTTTTTTTCTTCCCCTTCCAATATTCAAGATTTTTGAAGGGTGACATAAAATGAAAATAAAATTTGTAACGGCTTTATTAAAGATTTTTAGTGATATTACCGAAGCTCGTCTAAAAGCGGGCTTGGGCACTAGAGAGTTAAGCATTCCGGCTGCGCAAAATCTCAACCAAACCTTGCATGAAACGTCGTCCCAAAGCTTAGGCTGTTGTTCGTGTTTACTTGAATCAAGCTAGCATCCATTAAGTTGAAGAATTCTCCGAGCGATCATCAACAAAAAATAATTCTTAACGATTGAACTTGTTTTCAAAACTCATTAAGTTTCATTGACGGTTTCTGTTAGTTTTAGCAAAGGTAAATCGCCTGTCAATATGAGAAAGTGTAAGATTGAGAGCTCTATTTTTAGCCCGTTTCTCATGATATTTGCTGAGCACTGTCAAAAACATTAAGGGGCAGCGTCATTTCACACCTTACATTGTAGAGGAATAAAATATCTTTTGCTCGCAAATTTCGCTTCACAGAGTATTGCAATACCCAGTTTCAATATTGCAGCACCCCTCAAAAAGTTTAACATCACCTGGATTTTTCTTCACCTGGAATAGGCAAATTTTTAGTGTTTCCGACGACATAGAAAGCTGCGGTCTTTAGTAGACTTGTTCAAAAGGGAGAGGGCTTCTGAATGATGTTCAGCTGAGTACGAAATTCGGTCGTTACGTGGCGCTAGTGTGTGCTCAGTGCTCATAAAAATCATTTTCATTAGCGAAATTCTTAGAAAATTACAGCCAATTTTTTCCATTTTAGCCTTAAATGAACGCAGCACCGCAGCAAACTTGATCCAAGAGCGGACTTTCTAAAACCGGTTTTTGGTTAATGTCCAGGTCCATACAATTTTTTTAGAATTTATACGGGCAGTTGTCCACGGAGGGGGAGGGGGGGGGGGTCGAAATCGTTAAAAATCTGTCCACGTGGTATGTGGATGGCCCTAAACCCTTATCCTAAATGACCAATTATTGTTCTTAATTCTCTACTGACCGAATAGACTTCAGTAAAATTCACAAGTCAACAAACATTATCCCTGCTTTTGCGACCTCGCATTCCCTGGAAAGTTATCGATAATTTATCGATTCCCATCACTAAAAAGAAAACGAAAAATGTACTTCGTGTGTCTATTCGGCATTATTTGGAGAATGTTTTCGGAATAGCGAATGTAGTAGAGAAAAGAAACTATTGTGGTACGGCTGATGAAAAGGCTGTAGTAGCGCTACGAGTAAAATACAGACTGCTCGGCACCTTACCGACAGCCTTTGTGCGAAGGAAAGCTTACTTACTTACTTACTTACTTACTTATATGACCGTACCTACGTCCTAAGATTTCGCTAACTTGATCCCGCGGGCACCCCGTACTTGCCAGATCATGCTCTACCTGGTCTACCCACCTTGCTCTTTGCGCTTCTATTCGTGTCGTATCAACCGGATTCGAGGTGAGAACCAATTTCGCAGGATAGTTGTCCGTCGTTCTCGCAACGTGCCCTGTCCAACGTATCCGCCCAGATTTGGCCACTTTCTGGATGCTATTGGCGGCATTTTTGGAAAATCTGCCACAGAGCAAAGATTTGGCCTGTTGTAGACCGATCCTTCATGGAGCCAGATCAAATCTGTGGGTAATTGTGACAGATGCCCGGGCCCATCTTGAGAAGCTCTGCTCTGATACCGTTCTTTCCAGCCTTGTTGTTCTTAAGCCGCCGGATAGCATCACTAACTTCGCTTATCGAAGTTATCGGACCCCCATTTACCATTTGCCGATACCGTATCGATACTTTTGGAGCGATACCTTGAGGCCTGGATATCGTTATTTTTTATCTATGCAAGCGACGTCGATATCAAGCTAAATCGATACTTTCGCCCCGATATTTTTTCGATACTGAAGGGAAACTATAAAATTGCAAAATATTGTTGATTGCTACAAATTGTTCAGCGGAAAATCCTTGTAGATGTATGCTGATACGACCAAATGCGTTAATGTCTTCTACTCGTATATAGATATTTTGTGCTGCCCTAGATTTCAAATTAGGCCGCAGACACGGTTATGCTATGTACCGCATCATTTACCGCAGGGTTGCAGGCAAATCGGCAGATTTGGTGTACATTTGTCTGCAAAACGCAGATTTTTAGAGTCAGTGCAAAGATTTTTATTGATGCGCTGATTATTACAGTTTTTCCATAGTTTTTGCCGATCTTCGTCAGAGTCTATTTATATTTGCATGGACTTTCTTAAAAACTGTGCAGATCTGTGAGAAAAATTTTCAGACTTTAAGCAGATTTTATCGGTTTTTAGAGCCGACATTTTTCAAAAACACCTGGCATCTCTGATTGACTGTATTAATGATCAAGAAAAAATGGCAGCTTTTCGTAGACCAATTTCAAGTAGCAGGTAGAGTATCGATACAGCTGGTATCGATGCTCCGCGCTAGGTATCAGCCTGCTATCGATACGGTCAGGAAAAAAATATCGTTACTCGAGTATCGATACTTTGGCAGGTTTTGGCCAATGCTAAGTGGCACATCTCCGTTGCTTGCCGCACCGACAGAGTCTCCTGCATCGCTGCTTCGCTCTCCTGCCTGTACGTTATTCAGATGTTCGTCGAGTTCGTTCGATCACCTCACGATCATCTGCCATCCTCATCCCTGCACATATCGCCTCACGTAACAAAGCCTTTGCAGGATGCGTTGAATTTCCGAATTTCTTATTCCATGAGAGTACAGCTGTTGTAGCTCTTTGCACTACTCCTCCTCCTTGCGTCGCTATTTTCCTGGAGGAGTTAGATTTTCTGTCTCCGTTTCTTTTTGTAACGCTCCACGTTCTGACGGGTGGTTCTTCGCAGCATTATTACCCGTGCCGCGTTCTTTTCATCTAAAATCTGGCGACATACCTCGTCAAACTATTCATTATGTCGGCACAAGTACTTCGCGACCTAAGACATAATAATAATGCTAAGGTAGCATACTTTAATGACGGATTTTTTGTTTATACAACTCCGTACAATCCATATTTGTGAGAAACACAGAAAATATTCACGAATGCGCAAAAAAAATCGCTGCACTTACCAGCTATGGAAACAAACGAGTATCTTGTAATTTTCACCACTAAAAGGCACGCGGAAACAACGATTTTTATTTTCAAAAACCTGAATTAATCCACCTAGCAGTGCAGAAACCTTCGACGTAGTATTCACAAATTTTGTGAATGTCATCACTGGAGTCTGCATTATATTTTTTCGACCCCAACCCATTTTTTAAGCTGTCTGGGATAGAAACAATTTGTAAATTTTTGACATAACCAAACGCCCAGAAACAATAAAGATAACAATGATGCAGATTTCATTCTAGAACAGCAAATATGTTTGTCAGTTCATTACAATAAATCCTCATAATCCAAGCTAAAATACCACAATGGCTTCGTTTTTAAAAATCACAAAGTCTAGAAAAGAACATAGTGATTGTAAATCGTAAATTAGCTTTGAATATTTCCTACGATTTGCAGCAAAGTTCAACAAACTTGCTCTCAAGAAATTATAGTTCAGGATTATACAGGAACGCGTTAAATGCTTTGTTACCGTATAAAAGTTACTTGAATCATACGTGTGATTATTCCAAGAAATCAACGAAAATCTTGATAAAATCTGTGAGGATCAAATGTGTGGTAGTCCGTGAGTAAGAGCAATCACTGGGCTAACTTAATGTCAATACAGGTACGATAGAACCACAGGACACACACTTGACAGACTAAGAGCAGTTGAGATCGTATAATAAATACTGGTTATTGAAAGCACAATTAACGTATTCTTTTCATCGTATAATTAGCAAGTTATCACATCTGGCGACGAGCATTAAGATCGGAGCGTTTTACAGGTAATATTTTCAGAGAAATCTTCATAAAAGTGACATAAAAACTCGAGACTCGCATGGGGGGAAAGAAAAAAAATCCTACTGGAATCTAACTCCGCTCGTTTTCGTTTCTTCTAGTGAGTCACAGAAAGTCGGTGCATAGCACGGCATAGGTCAGATTAAGACCGTATCAGGCAGAAAGCCGTGAGGTCGTAAAAGACCGTAACAGGTAACAAGCTTGTAGGTCGAGTAGACCGGAACAAGGCAAGAAACCGTTAGGTCGAGAAAGACCGGAACAAAGCAGCTAACTGCGAGCTTGAAAAAACCGCATAAAGGTTTGACCGGTGACCAGTATTGTCACCTCAAATAAAAGAATAAACCGAACGTTTGAAGTAATTATGGACAAATGGGACATACCTTAATTCAAATTCAGGTCGATTCCGAACAACATCGTTCGAGATGAATGGCAGAAGTATAAACGAAATTTTGGATACATAGCAGCGGCTAACGGGGAGAAGGACAAAACTCGACTAAAGAATATTTTCCTAGCTCGAGCCGGTCCTGATGTACAAGAAATATTCGCCTCTTTACCGGGAGCTGACGTCGAAGAAGACACGGAAAGGAAGATCGACCCATATAAAACTACTATCGAGAAGCTTGACGAGTATTTTTCTCCCAAGCAGCATGCTGCTTTCGAAAGAAATTCTTATTGGAATATGACACCGATGGAAAATGAATCTTTGGAAAAGTTTTTGTGGCGCTTGCTTGAGACAGCTCAAAAATGCGATTTCGGAAGTACCAAAGAGGAGAGTCGCAATATTGCTGTCGTTGACAAGATGATTTTATTCTCACCACCTGAGCTTAAAGAGAAGCTGTTACAAAAAGAGTCACTGACGCTAGAGGAACTAACTCGGATGATCAGTTCGTATGAAGCAGTGAAGTACCAGTCGCAGCAAATGAACTCTGCTACAACTTCATTAAATACAGATCGTTCAAAACCTAGTTACTGGACAGATAATGGAGCGAATGTCTACAAGATTCAAGGTCCGTCAAAAGGCTCCACCGGGGAATGTTTCCGATGCGGGCAAAAGAATCACTACGGAAATGACCCCAAGTGTCCTGCTAAAAATCAGAAATGTAATAAATGTAAAAAGGTAGGTCATTTCTGGATGAGATGCCGCACGATCGATCGAACAATTTCAAATTACCAAAAACGAAAATCAGACACTACAACGGATTGGCGAGCAAAGAAGCCGAAACCACATGGTATTATGCGAGTTCAGAACAGTGAAGAGGAAAAGCCGTCAATAGCTAATTTCATCTTTAGTATTGGAAACGGTGACGTATTCCTGTGGGTAAAAGTGGGAGGAGTCATGATCCAAATGCTTATCGATTCGGGAATTACCAAGAATATCCTGGATGACAGGACGTGGGCCTATATGCAAACTCATAGAGTAAAAGTTGAAAACTTTCGCAAAGAAACGGATCAAACATTCCGCGTATATGGGCGTTATTCAGAACCATTGACTGTAGATTTGTGTCTCGGATACATTTATATATTTTTTTCAGAACTAGAAATTAGTGTTTTTGTTATTAATTATAGGTGGATATTTGAGGCACTTATTTCGGTTGAAGACGCTGGAAAGCGAGTGGAAAGGTACGATTGCTTTTATGTAGTGCAGGGAGGATCACAACCCTTACTAGGGCGATTTACTGCTACAAAGCTCGGAGTTTTGTCTATTGGTTTACCAAGTATGCAGCCTTGTAGGGTGAATCAACTTGTAGATGATAAGAGACCTTTTCCGAGGATCAAGGACCTCAAACTAAGAATTCCCATCGATAAAACTATAACCCCTGTCGTACAACATGTCAGACGTCCACCCATTGCTCTTCTCACACGTATTGAAGACAAATTGTCGACACTTCTCGCTACGGATATAATTGAACCAGTCACTGGTGTTAGTGAATGGGTGTCACCCCTAGTAACGATCGTGAAAGATAATGGATACCCCTAGTAACGATCGTGAAAGATAATGGACCTTCGTCTATGCGTAGACATGAGACGCGCAAATCAGGCCATACGACGAGAACGCCATATGATGCCGACCATAGAAGATTTCCTACCTCGAATCAAGGCAGCAAAGTTTTTCAGCCGGCTTGATATTAAGGAATCCTACTACCAAGTGGAGCTCGAGGTAGATTGCCGAGATATAACAACGTTTATCACCCACAAGGGTCTCTATCGTTTCAAGCGACTGATGTTCGGCGTAAGCTGCGCGCCTGAAATGTTTCAGAAGGCATTAGAACAGATCTTGGCGGGTTGCGAAAATACGATCAATTATATTGACGACATCGTTATATATGGGAAAACAGAAGAAGAGCACGACAATGCATTGCAACAGGTTTTAGCAACACTTAAGGAAAAAGAAGTGTTGTTGAATCACACGAAGTGCATCTTTAAGACTACGGAAATTGAATTTCTGGGACATGTCATCTCGGAGGAAGGCATACAACCAACTTCAAGTAAAATAGAAGCTCTGCAAATATTTCGGGCACCGAAAACTGCTGAGGAGGTTCGCAGTTTCCTCGGGCTGGTGACATTTGTTGGGCGGTTCATACCAAACCTAGCCACAGTTACCGCTCCGCTGCGAGGGTTGACGCAATCCACCAAACAGTCTCATTGGCATGAGTGTCATCAACAGTCTTTTGAGAGATTGAAAGAGATAATTAGCGATATTCGAACATTACATTTCTTCGACAATTTTTTGCGAACAAGGGTGATCACGGATGCGTCTCCAATAGCTTTAGGTGCAGTACTTGTTCAGTTTGAAGGCATCAATGATGATGATCCTTGTATTATCTGCTACGCTAGTAAAAGCCTCACTGCAACAGAGAAACGATACTGCCAGACGGAGCGCGAAGCTCTGGCAATAGTTTGGGCAGTAGAACGATTGTCAGTTTACCTAATTGGCCGAAAGTTCGAATTAGAAACCGACCACAAACCCCTAGAAGTCATTTTCTCGCCGTATTCTAGACCATGCGCTAGGATAGAACGATGGGTGTTACGCCTACAATCTTTCACATTCTTTGTTAAATATAGAAAGGGCTCAAGCAACATCGAAGATTCGTTTTCTCGACTAGTGGAAGAGGATAACGCAGTAGAATTCGAAAAGGACAGTAAGTTTCTCATTCTGGCGGTCACGGAATCGGTAGCTGTGGATGTTGGAGAAATTGAGGGCATGGTAGAAACGGACCAACAGCTACAGCTGGTGGTTGAGGCGTTGCGATCGGGTTCATGGACGCGGCAGCAGGTTAAACCATTTGAGCCGTTTCGAACCGAATCAGGACTTGTTGGGGACCTTTTAGTACGTGGAAGTAAACTGGTTATACCAGAACGATTGCGGAAGAGGATGCTAGATCTGTCACATGAAGGACATCCTGGTGAATCCTTGATGAAGCGTAGGTTGCGGGATAGAGTGTGGTGGCCCCGGATGGATGCAGATGTCACGGCATATGTCAAGAATTGTGAAGGGTGTCAATTAGTTGGGTTACCTGGTAAACCGGTCCAAATGTCGCGTAGAATGATGCCTGAAAAGCCATGGGTTGACGTGGTCATAGATTTTATGGGTCCACTTCCATCAGGCGAAAACCTACTTGTCATCGTGGACTATTTTAGTCGATACAAAGAAGTGGAAATTATGTATAAAATAACAGCTAAAGACACCGTGACACGTCTTAACCGCATTTTTACTCGACTTGGATACCCACGTACAATAACGCTTGACAATGCGAGGCAATTTGTCGGAAAAGAACTAGAAATCTACTGCCGAAATAAAAGAATTGCATTAAATCATTCGACGCCGTATTGGCCGCAAGAGAACGGTTTAGTTGAGCGGCAAAACCGATCTCTATTGAAGCGCCTACAGATAAGTCACTCGCTAAACCGTGATTGGAAGCAGGATTTACAAGACTATCTCGTTATGTACTACACAACACCACACTCATCGACGGGTAAGACGCCAACGGAACTTTGCTACGGCAGAACTATCAGATCAAAAATACCATCGCTTGAAGATGTCGAAACCGCACTACCTAGCACTGAATACAGCGATCGCGATAGAATACTGAAAGCAAAGCAGAAAGAGCATGAAGATTTGAGAAGAAAAGCAGTGGATTCATCAATCGAGGTGGGAGATACAGTTCTTATGCGAAATCTTGTTCTAGGCAACAAACTTACAACAACATTTAGTCCAATAAATAAAATCTATGGACATTTAGTCCAATAAAGGTCAAGGTTGTCAATCGTTCTGGAGCAATAGTAGGAATCGAGGATCAAGACAACGGAAGAGTTTTCGATCGCAACGTTGCTCACGTGAAAAAGATCAACGACCCAAGGGAAACACCAGAAAAAACGCAGGACCAGGAAGTTACCTGTCAAGCGATCTCCAAAGAAATAGTGGGACCAGATTCAGAGGATGAAGATGGATTGGGTTTCAAAGGTTTTGATGTAGACGATCAACAGAAGGATACTTCTATAGCTAAGGAGCGACGTGCTCGTCGGGTCCCAGATAAGTTTAAAGATTTTGTACTGTAAGAGACTTAACAAAATTATAGAAAAAGGAAGATGTGGTAGTCCGTGAGTAAGAGCAATCACTGGGCTAACTTAATGTCAATACAGGTACGATGGAACCACAGGACACACACTTGACAGACTAAGAGCAGTTGAGATCGTATAATAAATACTGGTTATTGAAAGCACAATTAACGTATTCTTTTCATCGTATAATTAGCAAGTTATCACAAAATGCTAAGAGATTTCATTGAAATTCATGTAACTACTTTTGAAAGTTTGTCAGTTTAATTCTATTCCACATGTATGATTTGAAAGTGAAGGTTTTTCGCAAGACTTAAGGATTCTGGCTTTTTAAAGTGTATTCGAGAACGTTACTCTTTTTCAAGGCCTAGGCTGTATGGTAAAATCCAAAACAATTTCAGTACTTTATAAAACTTGCTGCGACAACGAGAAGTGGGATAACATGGATACTCTGTTTGCACTGACTTTTATATTAGAAAGCAATATTTATAATACACAAAAGCGTAGTGTAACAGGTGAGTAAGAAGCGGACTTAAATAAGCATTCCGGTTCTCTCTGAAATATATTGAAAACTGTTACAAAAGGTTCATTCATTTACACCAGTTAGGACGCACTACACAGAGTATGAAACACAGCAAAGATATCTTTTACTCTTAGTTTCTTTTGAGAAATAAATAGCGGTTGAAAAAAGAGAGAGCGAGAGAAAAAGAGAGAAGGGGAGATAGAAAGAAAAGAAAGATAGAGACAGAAATGATCCAAAATGTACAATATCTTTTGTTTAAACATTCTGATACAGATATTCTAACATTCAAGCAACTAATAAAAAAAACTCGCTCAGTATGATTTTTAAAGAGCTTGGGAGCTTCCATTTGCACTTGTATACACCAAAATCGGATAATGCGTTCTGTGGGATTTTTTCTTGTTTTTCTTTGTTCCATTTTGATATACCACACAGATAAACAACATATTTACACCTATAGACGTACATACACACATACACATATATACAGCCAGTGTTCATTTAGTTGAACTGAGTCGATTGGTATACAAGACTTGGCCCTCAATAGATTCATTTGGAGTTCAAAGTTAAATATCCTATGTAAGAAAATACTCTTCGATCAATATCTCGAAATCTAAGCCACTAATCAAAAATCCACTCGTTAGCATTCTGGGGGAGCACAGTAGCTTTCATTTGCATATATGATCATCAAAATCGGATATTGCGTTCTATAAGAAAGGTGCGTTAGTACTTTGCGGCACATACATACAGACAACACACATACATACACACGAACAGACATTGCTCAGTTCGTCGAGCTGAGTCGAATGGTATATACGATTCGGCCCTCCGGATCTTGGATCTATTTTGCGTTTTTCGACCGATTTTATAACCTTTGTTTAGTATAACAAAAGTAAAACGGATTGTATGTTTAGAAATGCAAGCAATTGTCTATAGGCTAGAAACAGGCTTATTATTCTTCTCAATATGTAGAAAAGTCAGAGTGAATATTCACCGCTCGATTCTTGCCCAGTATAGGCACTGCGTGTAGCAATTTTTTGCACCACACTTCTTTCTTCTGCTTTGTACTGTGTTTCTTTCCATCGCAGAAAAACTAATATACCTACTTGCTGCTTACACCACATCTATGCGAAACATGAGTGGTGAATCATTCTAATGAGAATATACAGCAGTACACCACCGCACGAAGAGCAAACAAACGAAACGGGCAGCCGGTTTTTTTTTTTTCAATTTTAGTACATTCTACTTTCCTACCTAGATGCTCCCCTAATTTGATATAAGCTTAAAAGACACACAGTAAAAGCACTGCAGTGAGCTCTGGTGTGTAGTTATTGTATGTAATGTCCTTTCGTGTGAGAAAGCTCAAACCAATTTGTTATCTCTTTGGAGAAAAATGTCAGCAGGGTGGCAAAAACCTGGAAAATCAGGAAATGTCAGGGAATCCATTTTTCGATCAGGGAAGTCAGAAAATATCAGGGAAAAGGAAAACTGAATAATATTCAAGGATGAATTTCATCCTGGGACGCGATTCTTATTTAAATGAATAGCACGAAAACTGATTTTTTGTAGCATAAAAGGCTGATTTGGGACCTCTACGGTTCGGTTTCATATCCGATTGAATATTTTTTTCACTGGGATTTCAGAGCTGCGTTCATCTACGTGACACTTTTTATGCCGAATACTGTAAAATATCAGGGAAATTCTTGTTATATTTTATTAACTGTTTTCGCCACCCTGGTCAGGTTTCATCGCGGTGTTTGGGCATGCTTCTCAGATACATACGGTTCGTTTCTCTCTTCAAGAAAGTGCGTTCCATTTTCCTACCACTGTGAGAGCAGTTGTTTTTTGCAGTGAAAGATATTCTCTCACACGCTGGTGATTCTCTGAGGAGAAGAGACAAGCCTGGCTAGAAGAGCTTTCAAAAGATTGTAGAATACTATAGATGAAAAGATTTCAACAACTCTCACGATATTTGAGTGTACATTTCTCGTGCAAAAAAAAATCGGTCTTTGAAAACATTCTGGGGTTAACCGGCCCACTTTTAATATAAAAAGTGATCATAATATAACCACGTGGTTCAGGAACGGCCCCCATGTACAGCTTTACATGTCATCGTCGACATGGAAATGAGGTGAACGGCAAATAAAGAAACATTCGTGTATAGGGAACTATTTACACTAAAAGGAGTCTTTAGAAGCCTGACTATAGACTCTAGTGGATATACGATGGAATTTAGACTGTTTAATTTTCTTGATCCTGTGTTCCTTGGTTTTTAGACTTTGGATTCCAGATCCTATACCATTTTTAGTAAACTCCAAGTCCCAATTGCTTAAAAGTGCTTAAAAACCTGTCAGAAACGGACTGTGTCATGAAAACTATATTGGCTAAATGATATTTCAATCCTTGTTCGTCCGTGTTTTGTTTTAATGAAAAGGTTTTACGAAATTATGTCTTATAGGTGATCTCTCTCACTTTACTTCATCTGAATGATAATGTAATTTATGTGGTGTTATGTTCATAACTAAACAAACCTCCGAACTTTCAACTCAAATGCCAATTTTTCATTCTATACAAACCTAACGCGTTTTCACTGATTAACTGATCTTCTCTACTGTTTAAATTTTCTGGTTGTTTTTTTGTGTGCCCCCCAAATTTTGCTGTCCAGGTGCATCGAAAATCGAAATTTATCTGACATGACTCCACTTTTTCCAGTGACACATCTATACCTTCAGTCTGCCACCACACCGTAGTTTAGCAGTAGAAACCTGCACATCCGCTTGGGCTCAGAATCTTCACCCGCGTGCGCACTCACATATGAAACACTTCCCAATCACAGCATAATCAGCACGCACTAAGCACCGTTTCACTTTCTCTCCATAGATCCTTGCAGTTGTCGGAGCGGTCCCCCAACCGACAGCTGATGGCTTCCGGCGCTCAATCGCACAAAGTGGTCGTACGGTTGGGTAATGTGCCAAAAGAACGACCAACCTATCCGACAAATGTACCCCGCCAGTCCAGTCAATTACTATCACAAGAGTCATTTCACGGTTATCCGATCTCACCGAGCAACACGATGGACCGTTTACGGCGGGAGTCGACCATCCACTCTATAGATGTCGATAAAAGAAAATCTTTCGACAACAACAACTATGGAATGTACGAGCATGACTTCGACAAGAGCAGGTCATTCGATGAAAACTATGGCCTTGGGAATGAAAAGCGAGCGTACGTCAGCACGGAAGCTAGATCATACAGCCATGATCGAGTTTTCGGGTCAACGGGAACCTCCTCGAGCAACGAATACAGCCATTCATCGGCGTCTCGGAACAGAAGTCCACAATCCTACGGTAGCCGTCTGTACGACCATGAACTTCAGTACGACATGAGCCGAAACGCAATGAACCGTTCACCAATCATCAATTATGGTCAGCGTCGAGTTCTGTCTCGTTCTCCGATACCTGGAGCCAGTAAAGTTGGAATGGGACACTACCCAAACCCAACGGATCTGTATTTGATACGCAAAACGCCTGACTCTGAGTACAACGATAGAATAACGCCGGACTTTGGAAAGGACCCTGCACCTCTAGCAGCCGTAGTTGTACCGAAGAAGACTTCACCGTCGGCAGCAGCGGCCTTCAAGGAGGCAGAGCTAGTAAAAAAATTTTTATGTGCCACCAAGAACAAGCTATTGCAAAGAGAGTCACGTAACGTTGTTGTACCTGGGGCCGGAACGCCAACTGCTGGAAGGTATTGAACCGCTTGATTCCTTCTTCCAAACTGATACAGATAACAATCAATAATATCAATTAGCAAAATCTCAAAATTTGCACCTTCAACATATTTCGGGTACTTACGCGAACGACTAACAGAAAACTAACACGATTCTCTGCGACTAGTTGGAGAGTAAGCCACACGAAGCCTAAGCATAAAATTAATAAGACTACTAAAATGAAATTTGATCCCGTACGTTAAGAAAGACTTTTAAGTACCTAAAATGGTGCTTTTTATTAAACAATAAAAAACGAAAACAATTATGACAAAAAAAAAACAATCAACTAACTAATGCGATCATGTTAAAGCTAGAACTTATGGAATTGTTAAATCATTCTAGTGAATCACAAAGTGTTCTAACATTTTTTTACGTTGTTGGACTAAAAGTAACTAACACTAGTAACAGAACATACTAAGCAAGTAGTAGCATAATTGGACGACAATTTTTGAAAAAAGTTTTCTCCCCCTTTTGTATTCATTTCAGTTGTACCGCTAGTTCCTGTGATTTTTGGCCACACTGTGGCGTTACGTCGTCGCTAACGGTTGAACAGAATCAATTAACGAAGTCGGGTAGTGATAACTGTTTGAACAGAAGAAGTACACTCGGTGGTGTGGTTGACTGTGAAAGTGGGACTCGTGGGGAAGTGATAGTAATCGGGGACGAAGCCGCAACCGGCGGCACTGGGGGTGCTCCAATGGTTCCGATCAAAGCTAACAGCTACGGCGGCGTTGGCCACCATCCACTGAAAAAGCAGAGAAATATTGAAATCAGTGACGGGGAACTAGCGGCGGTTATCGGCCCTGGACGTCGTTATTATTATCCTGGCGGAGCAACGCCGAACCAGTCAGTCATTGTGAAAGCCAATTCAATCACATTTCTCGGTGAGCATGAAATGCCGATTACACGAGATCGTGTTTCGAAGTCGTCCTCCCATGGTGGAGCTTCCTCATCGACGACGACGATTAATACGCTGCTCGCCAAGCAGCACAGCTCGGGCTCGGTAGCATCATGCTCGAGAAGTAATTATGCCTCTCTGTCCGATCAATTGAGCCAGAAAGCCAAAATGGCCTGCGGTGGTGCTAACAGTGGGGGTGGCAGTAGCAACAGCAGCGTAAAAAGCAATAGTAGCAATTACAAAATCAATCGCAGTCCTAGCAACAGAAGCAATCCTGGCAGCAGCAGCGACCATCAGCAGCGCCGCACTTCCAATGTTCTCGTGCACGGCTCAGCGGCGTCGATGATGCAGGCTGATTCCGGGAATAGCACACGTGACAGAAAATCGAGGTAAGTTCTCCACACCACAGACTGCTTCCAATCATCGTAGTTGTGATATAAGTGTTAATCGTACGTAGGAAATGCACGAAATGAATGTTGTGAAACGGGTCTTTCATTATATCATGGCGAGTTGAAATGCTGCTGGCGCAAATTAATTTTACAGCGACCAATTCCAACTGAGTTATAGTTTGCAAAATCGATAGCAATAGAAAACGAGATTTATAAATTCATATGAAACGGTCTTGTTCCCAAACACGTGATTATGAAAAACATGGCAGGACAGTTTGTTGAAAAAACACAAAACACTTTCACGTTTCATTATTACCTTCAACTGACAAAAACTGAGGAGCGCTATCTCTTGAGCACACCCTGTTCCAAATTTACTCTTGACGTAAAAGCGAACCGTTTTATTTTAGACACAACCGTAAATGCAAAAGTGAACTTGAATTAGTTGAATTTTGCTCGACTTGGTTGAATTTCTACTTCTACGCAGTAAGAGTTGATGCTGTGCATATTAACAGCTAGGTAGGTACGAATTTGAGTTTGGTTGAAAATGGTTCTATTTGGTTGAAGTAGTAGAATTTTTACGATAAGATTCATTTATCTTCGATGGAAATTTAATCGACTTGAAAAAGACGTTTTGTTTTAATACTTTATTGCATCATTATGAGCGATCTGATCCTCTCTACTTCACGCCTGCCAACACGAAATGTGCTGTTTTTTTCGCATGCTATATGAATAAAATATATAAAATATGTAAAGTCATTACGTTACGCCACGAAGCAAGTAGAATGAGACAATTCAAAGAGGAGCGAGACCTTGCCTACAACATAGAAATAAAACAAACATTGAGGCATGGTAGCTGATACTTTCTCACTAACTTCGGCGAACGTATTCGTATAGTCCTCGTATAGTATGCAATATTTGTTCGAGGGAGAGATCGTACTGCCGCCATTCCGCATTGTACTTTGTTCATCGCTCAGTATTTATCGGAGTGGTTGAACAATAGTCGATGAACGTTTGCTGTAAGTGAAACTAGTCGTAATCACAAGAGAAAAAATATGATGCGGCAAAAGAAATCAGAGTTGAGAGTGAAATAAAACACGTCCAGTGTACCCTAAAGTCACTTTTTATGCGGGTCAAAGAAAAAGACTCAAAAGCGTTTTTTTTTTTCTAAAGTCAGTAAAGAAACAAAAAGGGCAGTACAAATCAGTAATTATTTGGTAGAAAGATATCGGGAGATATAACTGACACTGTGGATAAACAAATTGAAAATGAATAAAAACGTCAAAAACATATCGTGTAAAACACGACTTTTCTGGAAAATCAGCGGCTCCATCGGAAATAAATTTAGGTCCGCAAAATTTTCCAGAACTGTCAAATGACGTCATCGTGCAATCATGCTAGTCTTTTCTCCTAAGAAAAACTCTAGAGTGCAGGAGAACATCTTGCACTGCGAAAACAACTGCTCTCACACTAAAGAGCAAATCAATGCACATGCTAGAAGAGAGCGACAGACGATTTTTATCTGCTGAGTTTCCTGAAATCTCTCTCTTGCGAGTCAAAGAACTATGGTGTACTTTTTCCCACGTAAGGACATCACGCACAATAATTACACAGCAGAGCTATCTGCGGTGCGTTTCGCAGTTTGTTTCTTGAGCATGACAGGTGAGGAAAAGAGATTGGGAGAAAAAAAATAGACTGCGTTGCTCGTGCCGGTCATGTTAACTCTGGTTGAATTCGTTTTCTCGGTGTAGCAACACGAGAACTACACCTTTGCCAGGTAGGTTTTTTTTCACTTTCCAGACTACTCGCCAGTAGACACTGTGGTATACTACTGCGTTTTCTCTGTAGAGTGATTCACCCTCTTGTTTCTATCAGATGTCGGGTGAGTTCGAAGTGTGTTTGTCTCTCTGTAAGTTGGTTGAGACACTTTGGAGAGGAGGAAGAAGCAGTGTGGTGAAAGCATTTGCTACACGCAGGCACATACTGAAAGGGAAGTGCGCGGTGAATTGTTTCTCCGCTCTTCCCACATACTGAGGAGAATGACAAGCATGCGTGCAATGATCTATAGAGCAAAATCATATCAAATGACCTGGAAATACGCGAAAATTTATTCGACCATTTTTGATTAGAATGAAACTTTCCACACGTATTTGGCTTAGCAAACTGAGCATTTTTCTGAGCAGATGGAGAGATTTTTAACACCCATGAGTTACATTCTAGAAGGGCGTATGCCTTTTTGCATAGGTTTTATTCGAAGAATTGTAGCCCAGAAATCGTTGGTTGTATAGAAAAATTGTCTGAGAATGAGTTGTAGGAAATTAAAAATGCATCATAAAAAAAATATACACTGTAAAAAAAAAATTTTTTTTAACCAAAAAAAAATTTAAAAAAACATTACAAAATTTTTCTGCGTTTCTAATAGCAACAATAGCAAAAAGAAACAATCGCCATGTTCCACAACCGTTCTGATACTTTGAAAGCTCAGCTCAACGAGTGAAAGTCTTCACTAGTTAGACTTCGGGTTTAGTGCAATAAATTAAATTCGACTGAGCCTAATAAATTAAACCTAATCCCTCGTTCAAAAACTAGGGTAAATTAAGATTTATTGGACCCCTATCTTACAGTGGACCACTCATCATATGCGTTATGCGAAAACTCGAGGGATTTTCCGAAAACTTTCTTCGGGAGACATCCTATCTAGCCAATTTGCATCAGCATCACGAGAAACATTTATAAATTCTGATTTATGTTAAGAGAAATTGAGTTAGCTTAGCTTAGTTCTGACTGTACATATAAATGTTTGCTACGAAGGTGGGTCGCGTTTAGGCCTTCTACTATTATTGTTGATAAGAATATGAAGTTTTAGATTATGTAAAAAAGATCTCGGTTGACTGCCTTCCAGAACTGAAATTTTCAAATTTTCAACCTAGAAAACGCGAAAAAATTTAAATAGAGTCGAAAAACATATGGAAAGTGTTCATTGTGTTGTGCTGACAAAAAATAGATTCGACTAATTCACAACATATCAATAGTTGTTGTTGTGTTATTAATATATTAATATTTGTTGTGCTCCTTTCTGGGGCTGAAAACATGAATTGAAATTAGTTATTTTCACAACATTGTAGAGCTTGCACAGACGTATCGCTTCTTCTCACAACCATTCACTGCATAAAGTCATCCAAACAGATCATCCAAACGTTCAGGCATCTACCACAACTCCAAACGTCATCGACAAAAAGTGGAAATCGGAGCACCGAGATGCGATGACTCACTGCTCGAGCAAAGCGAAAACGTTTATAGAGCATTTCACGAAACGTTTCAAAACTCAATTCTTAAATAAAATTTTAACAGAAAACATGGAAATGCTGCCATAACGCACGTAAAAGCAACATCAACATCAGCAAATATCGTGTATCCTACCAATTCGTAAAATGGTCTACATATGTTTGCCATTGTTTGTACAGAAAATCTCACTCGTGAAATTTTTCTGCACCTTCAGTACGGCGTAAGATAAAGTGTCGAATATTTTTAATTGGGTTTGAGCTCGAATATCAACACATAACAAAATCGAAACAATAATTTGTACTTATCTTACTGAATCCATTGAAATCGTTGCATATTTGAGCCTCTACAGCCTACAGCAACCGCTCACATCAAACACACTAGTTTCAGCAGAAAAACTGATGAAAAAGCACGTGAAATGAAAACTTTTACTAGGCAGACAATTCATACGTGCTGATGATAGCCGTGCTGCCAGAGCCTCTATAGTGAGTGGTCCACTATAGGAAATGGTTCCACTATAAGTTAGTCTATAATGGACCCCTTTTCTATACTGTTTCGTTTTTCAACGGAAAAACCTTTGTCAGAAGCGTCACCAAAACGAATTCTACATGAGAACTAGGGTAAACTAACCTATAGTGGACCCTCAACTTCTCTGTACACACCAAAATCGAAATTTATAAATGTTTGTGATGCAGATTGGCTTGATAAGATGATGGCAGTTTTCTGAAAATCTCTCGAGCTGTCTCATAAACTGAGTTAACTTGGCGGGTGACCCACTGAAGGAAAGGGGTCCATTATATACTAATTTAGCTAGGTACCTACTCTCTCACGCAAATAGAAAGTCGCAGTCATGTGAGTGCGATACGCTGCGAGAATCAGCAACACTGCATTGAGGCACTGCGTAATGTCATTTCCGTTCAAATGCAGGACACGGTCTGAGCTTGGCGATCATGGCGCATTAATGCGTAGAACTACCTTGGATGGACCACCCAGACGAAAAACTGTTTATTGTTTACTCCTCTAATAAGCCTAGGAAAATTGAAATTTACAAATTTTTCTCATTATTCAGATGCAGCCTAGCTGGATAAGATTTTTGCTGATGGAAATTTTTTGGAACCGATGGTCCACTAAACGACGTGGTCCATCCAAATTAGTTTCACCCTACATTGTTAAAGGTGAACGCAAAAATTCTGCTTCCTACTTTCATCTCTTATAATATTTGATTTAGAAGATGTACAAATTTTATTCTAATGAAAAAATACAGAGACCATAAAAACTGTTTTGAAATGTCTATCACCGATCAGACTATTGATGAAATCAAAGACTGTAACAAAATTACTTGGTTTTTCTCATAGTCAAGTAATTTTGATGAAACTAAAGAAAACTGTGAAAATTAATAAACTGGAATACACAAGCAAAAATTATTATTAAATAACAAAAAAATGATATATAAATACTATAAAATATTTATGAAAACGCGCTTGTTTTGATTAAAGTGCGAATAAAGTGGGAAAATTCTAACAGACATGTATAAATTCATAATCTCACGCAATGCCGGAGGACCATTAATTCTGTTCTAGCAAACTGTTCATAGGACGCCAATCATTCCAGACTGTATTCCAAATTCAAACAGCAACAAGCCTTTTGTGTTAGTGCAGAAAAGTTCGTCAGTTGTGATTTAGGTAGTTCTACTCCTGGAAAGATGGTCTACCTAATTTAATCCATGCTGCTGTTAATGTCCGCTTGGTTGAACTGTAACTCGATGTACGAGGCTTTTCAAGTAGACCTAAAAACCCATGACGTGCATAATACAGTTGTGACTTAAACGTTTTTAAAGCCATATATTAAACTCAAACGAAGCTGAAATTAAATGGTTCATGGGTTCGACAGAATTAATGTTCCCGGAGGTTGTGAAAGTTTTTAACAGATGCTTTTAGTTAGCGTATTTTCCTACAAAACTGAAAAATGCCAAAGTCTCTCCAATTTTGTAAATTAAAAAAGAATTAATTAGTTCAATATCATTCATAAGAAAGTTTTCCTGAAGAATAAATCATAATAGAATGATAACACAAATTAATGCAAATTCAATTATCGCTAATGAGCAGTTTGGTTATCGTCATAAAAACAGCTGAAAATGACCGAATACCACCCAATATGGATATTTCCAGTATCGAGGTGATGTACAGAGACCTTAAGGTGAGGATGTTGTCATTCCGATTAAACCAATCATTTTAAACGATTTGTTCTTTGACTTTGATTGTATCCAATGGCCGATTCATCGTGCATTTGCAGACCATAAACAAATCGCAAGGAATCAATCAATTTGGAATGTTTGAAATCATTTAAATAAAAACAAAAACGGGCGGGACGAAGTTTTCAGATAGTCAGATAGTTTATGATAAGAATCTTACTTTCAAGGAGCAGAATGACAATATACAATCAAAGTGCAATAAGTATACAAAATTTTCACATCCTTTCATCAACAGGAAGTCTAGACTTTGTCTAAAAAAAAAACGTGTGTGCAGAACAAAAAATATAAACTCTGAATAAATGTTAGTAAATAATTGAACTATTCCGGTTTCAGGAAATTACACTGGTCGAAAAAATTTAAAAAAAAGTGAATTCCAGAAGCTCAAACCGATTAAAAATGAAAGATTATAGCAATTCAACGCATCAGCTTACGCGAGAGTTCGCATAGTAATTACTCGCCGGGTTCGTCGCTTTAACGTTACGTTTATGAGAAAACTAATTTAAGTCTTTAAAGTTAATGGCTAGGGACACCAAAGTTCACAGGAATGGTTGAATAACTACACTGTTTTATTTTTTCCAGTTTGAGCATTTGGAGTGCACTTCTGTTGACCAGTGTTATCAACTGAATACTTATAATGCAAGTTGTTTAGAGGATGTTCGTAACTCCGAAAGTTATAGTCAGAACATTGTAGAGCCCATATCGCATCAAAATTATATAAATTTCATGCGGTCACGTTTGTTTTTAAACTGCATCATTAATAGTAATAACAGCTGTGTTTATAGGGAATTTATGATGCAAAAATATACAAATAAAAAAGCAAGATAACAAAATGGGGTTTCAACAGCCAGAAACGGAATCCAAATGGAACTTGTTTACTAGTTTTTTCATTGGAGGAACGGGTTTACTTATTCGAATGGCAATTCATTGAAACAGGCGAACCGTGGTTAACAACACTTTGGCTTCAGGGCATTTATCAATTATCACTGAACCAAAAAGAAATTGATTAATCTTTAATCGAAAATCTACCACTAACGACAATCACGGGCTCATTTAAAAAATTGTTAATCTGCCAAATGCATGTAACTGTGATACAGCTATACATAAACTGCCTTGAGCAAATCGGTACTATATCAATCGTTTACTCGGGAGAATGTGGTGTCACAAGAATTCAAAATTATTTCAAGTTTATGTTGATGGATAGAATTCATGAATTTTTCTTCCCACCTATCTATCCATCTATCATTGTTATTAGTTAAATTCGTTTATTCATAATTGATCGATAAGAATTCTCTTGATTTTTTTTATGTTTTGAGTAAAATTCGAATTTCAATCCGCGACTATATTATGGGCCCGAGGCATCACTTAGTAGAATAAATTATTCACTTTTGAATACATGTCAAACATATTTTCGCTATTTCGCTATGGCAACGCCCAGAATCTCCATCCTTATCATCTTTTACATTCGACAATGGTAGCCTGTCGTGACCGATATGAAAAAAATGTCACTGCGTCGGCTTCCTGCAAGTTTTGTCTACGGAAGCTGTCATTCATGTTGTTTCCGAAATCTTGCCATGAATTGAAAAGACCTTGCAACTTCGACTGTGCCCATCAAATCTGGCCGAAAAATACGACAAGCAACATTCTAGCATACCCACCCACACGTCACGTGTACTTTCACCTATTGAAATCGTCAAACTAAGAAACAGAAAAGCCATTTTCCTGCGACCCATTCCAGTGGTAGTAATCTATTTTTCTTTTCCATCTTCCACCTTCCACTTCTCTGTCTCATTTTCTCTCTCTCTCCCGCTCACACTCCAACACCGAATCGAAACGGTTTTCGGTTTTCTTACGGACCGCCGGATTGACGAACGGATTCACTGGACTGGAAACGGAAACTCGCTCGCGTTCCCGGCTGTGGCCAACGACATCGACATCGGCGACTCGCAGAGGTATCCCACAGATGCGACCCCGTTCTGCTTCCATCAAGCGAAAGTTCGAGATGAAGCTGAAAAGTCGCTCGCTTCCGAAGTCCTTCATGCGATACAGGTAAGTGGTACGATGCCATACTAGGTAGCTTCCGAAGTGGTTCATGTATCTTTTATTGAGCAAAAACTGAGAAGCAAGTTTGTATACATTTAGTTATTTAAAATCATAACCTGTAGAGCTTAAATTGAAACTAAACTTAGTCTCCATCGAAGTTAAACAAAAATTACATCTTAGAGTATTAAATTTATCAAGCTCTGGGAAAGACCACCACCACCCGAGCTTTTTCTGTGAGCAATCTTATTTCATGTGTATACTTTGTTGCACATTTTTTATTCGGTTCTACCGGTGCGCATTGTACAGTGCTTCTACAGTTATGTATCAGTCTACGTGTTGCCTGAATGCTCAAAATTGAATAGTAAATCGGAAAAATTATCAACTACTAATGTTTTACTCTCTATTTCAGTGTTCTGATTGATGTATCCTTTCGATTGACAATAAGTTGCACTGCAGCTAATGTGTATAAATCGGTTGAGAAGAAAAATATTACTTGCATAGCAAAAGACACAATTATGGGTCACTTTTGGCATCCCAGAATATTTAATCTATAAAATCGTCAAAATTAAGCACAAAAGTTATTTTATTGTTGTAAAAACTTAATGATAGGTTATTTTATTCAGTCTTGATGCTTTACCATGCAAAAGTAATGAAAATTTCCAAAATATGGACTGACCCACAATTGTGCATCGCAAAATGTAACATTGCTATAATCATGGGTCACTTCACAAATTGCACTGAGCACAATCATAGTTTTAGTGACTTTCTAAACTTTAAATCATTTTGATCGTATAAATAAGGTTACAAGTGAGTTATAAAAAATACCATTGCTAATAGAAACTATGCAGTTTCGTAAGATAAACGTATTTGCGTAAAAGTAACCGATAATTGTTGCTGACTCATAATTGTGGAGGCACAGTATCTGCTTTATCATGAGACAATTTCGTTTGTTCAGGCAGCGCAGGAAGTCTTCGGAACAATTGAAATATTTTTGCCGCATTGCATCATACTGCAATTGCTATATGCACTTTGTGCTATTTCAACTTCTTTATGTAGAGTAGGTTAGTGATCATTGTTAACTGTTATGTTCAAAATTGTGGATGACAGTAGTTCTGGCAAAAAATGGCAAGGAACTGTTAAGATAGTTCAGCTAGCACGGCGTAGTAGTCACTAACGTTTACACAATTCATGACAATTGAGTTCCAAATTCCAGTATTTTGAATTGTGAAGTACATTTTAGGTGCATGAATATGCTGCGATTTTTTTTGTGCAGTGTCTGTTTGTTAACAGACTAAATCTCTGGTATTTTGTTTTTGATTTGTAACATTTCATGATGATATATTACACTATAACATAAAACAGCAAATTTTAAAAACAAAAAACGATTTGTTTTTCGAATCTCTCGGACCAATACAAAAGGTTTACTATTTTTTAAAGTTATTACGTCACACTAGGTATGGTAGGTTCACTAGGTTCAACAATCTATTTTCACGACAAAATTTGAGAATATCTCTTCATTGTCTATTCAGCTTTTCGCGAGCGGTGATTGCGGACAGTGCACGCAGCCCATTTTGACGTCTTCTGGAGATCAGATAATTTTCAATCGCAGTAACGGAGTGAAGAACATAAAATGTTGCAATGTAGCAAAGCAACTTTAAAGGCTTGAGCACAATAGATATGATTGCGTTGCGATGACAATGATTTGACAGAAAATGCGTGGGCTACCTGTCAAATTGCCGTAAGCCCAGCCGCAACGTATCAATTGTGTTTGGGCCTTAACTCACTTATTGCGATCAAAAATTACCTGACCTCCACAAGACGTCAAAATGGGCTCCGTGCACTGTCCCTCATTACCGCTCGTGGAAAGCTGGATAAACATTATTGCTATTCATTTCCTGTTTGTCACGAAAAAGTGGAGTTTTGTTTGCAACTGCAAATACCTTGCCTGATCTAAGCATGTGAAATCATCGGAAAAAATTAATTCGTGCTTGGTAGGGACATAACTCCACTAGTGGCCTTACAGAACTTTTGTCCGGGAAGCTGCCCGTAACCCATTTTCTTGTACGTCTTGCATTAGAATGCATCCTCCGTTCCTCGTGAGAATCTCATTGTACAACCTTAGGGCACGTCTTTTGGCCACTAGATTCTGTGTTGGTAGGTTACTGGGCCGTGTTTTTCACAGACGAATCTTTTTGAAGATGTACTGGCTGGCATTGAACAATTTAGTTGAGATCCGTTCACGCAATGTTATTTTCAGATCATCAATTTACGGCCGGGTCTCGGTAATTTATTGCCGAGAACGGCACCACTTAGTGGCCGGTTCAAAAGAATGAGCTGTCACATTTTTTCGTAATTCTCGGTTCACCTAACCTTGTCTCAGAACAAAATATCAGAAATTCAACTGCTAGTTCGTCTTGGACTGGATCAATGATGGAAATATCGGTATGCACGGAGAATGATGGTCTAACTTCTGATTCCTGTTTGTCCATGAATTATGGGGCTTCAATCAACTGTAACTCCTGTATTTCGTTTGGCTCCGGTGTTTTCGTTGGATCGTTAGAAATGCCAAATTCATTCAGGAGTAGCTGAAGTGGAAGCTGTTCTCGTCTGGAACAAGACGGTTGCATTTACCCATTGTATCGCGGCCGTAACTGATTGACATGTGATCTAATCAACCCGCGTCTTCTGCAATCATCTAGAAGAACGTTGTACGTGACGTTTCCTTTGCGTTCGATGATCCTTCTTTCTGTCCAGAAAAATGCATTTTTCATGTAAATTTTAGCTTATACGTCCTAGCCCCCAGCGAATGCTCTCTCTGGCATTATGTACACGATTGAACTGCTCGTTTTGCTTCTGGTTGAACTGTAGCTGCTCTACAGGCGTTTGCTTGAGTCCGATTTTTCGTCCAAACGTTGCTTCGTCTGGAGACTTTCCATTTGGAGTGGATTTATTCGGTGTATATCGATCGTTCCAAATCTGTATTGTATTTCCAGTTAGCTTATTTTTCGCTCCCTCTACTTCACTTACTGTCTGCTTTATGAACTTGCGTGTTAATGGGTAAAAGCCGTTGTTAAAAATAGAAATTTAGTTCGAAAAATTTAGCCGTACGGAGCACCTTCCGTTGTTATGTCGCACATGCAATCACGACGCCAGACTGACTTTGGTCTCAATCACACAGGTCTATAAGAGTTATCAGCATCAGCTGACTCTTCTGTGTGTGATGAGACATTCCTTTCAGTCTATAAATAACGCTTGCACAGCAGTGTGTGTAGTTAGGGATGAGCAATACAATAAGTCGGCAGTGGAATGTGATACGATATAAATTGTGGAACAGTAGTTTATTTGGTCAAAACACTATGCTGGAGACAGGGAGATTGCGGGTACAAGTTCCGTCGGGATGCGGTATATTTTTCCAAATCTGTATCATATTTCCAGTTCGCTTATATTTCACTCTCCCTACTTCACATACTGTCTGCATAATAACCTTCTTTATGTCCTGTTTTATGGCATGCACGACATTCGTGATTAATTTAGCAGCAATGCTTTGAGTAATTCATCTCGCCACATCGCCAACATGGCGTCCTCGAAGCATCATCGAGTTGGTCACTGGCTTCTGTATTCGACGACATGCTTGAGTTTGACTGATTCACTGCACATACTGATGGTTTCATATGATTCTGTTCTTCCACCATAGCCGTATCCCGCTTCAAAATTATCAGTCGTTGTCTCTCACCTTTGCTGCGTCATCCAGGTTTTTAGCGTCTTCACTGAACGAGTCTTCATACCTAGAGAACCATGCTGTAACATTGGTTTCCGGCTCGTACGAAAATTCCGTGATCCCGCTTGATAGAGACTCGATGATAAACTCTTGACTGTGATTCTATGGCTTCGTAGTAGAGATTTGCTGGGCTGATGAGCATCCATCTCCTTGCGTCGCTGAAGATTGACTTTTCATGGGTGGATCAAGAATCATTTGTTGATTTTGAAGAATATTCAGAAGCGCTTCTTGAAAATCCGGATTCATGATTTTGATTGTCTAATAATCCTCGTCGCCACAAATTGTTGTATTTCGCAGTAAGAAAAAGAGATGTGTTATCTTGTCAATAGCGAACAACCTAATGAGAGCTTTATTAGGTATCTTAGAAACCCAACCCAGCGTAGGAAAACATGGCTTGCTAACAATCATCTTGGAATGTGCCGAACAGTTGTCCACATACATCAAAATCTTTCTATTTTCAACAAATTTCGCGTCAAAGTAAAAAATCCTCTCTTCAAAAATAATAGACGTCATCCAGGGTTCCATAATTGACAACACATTCTTGACACACCGAGGTTTCTTGCTCTTCCCAATAACGAGCAGCGACTATTTCTCAATACCATTCATGTTTGCAATAAACATGATTCCCACCGTGGCAGTTCTCTGACTGCAAGGTATCCGTCGTGTCATGTAAATACTTGTAAAAAGGCCTTGGACGGTTCATATTTGCTTATGGCTCCCGGTTAGGGTGTCCCAAAATAACGTTTTGTCAAAAAGTCTGGGGGCCCAACCGGAAAATGATATGGTGTAGCAAAAAAACTTTCGTATGACGACAACTCTGGATAATGTTTAGTCGTTGTGCAAATTTGAGTTTTATGAAAAAAATCAATTTTTAATGTTTTGTTATTTTAAATTAATTTTATCACTTAAAAATCCCGTAAAACCGAACCCAAATATATTTTTTGCGCATTCTATTCTACGGAGTCCAAACTAAAAAGAAAAAAAATATTTCGGCTTATTCTGGTTCAAATTTTATTGTTACAAATATATCAGCTCTCCTGAAAATTCTGAATTTTGGTGTTTTCTGAAATTAAACCTCTAAAAAGCGGACCAAACTTTACGCTAGCAACCATACTATACCATATAAAGATGGGAAATTTTATGAGGAAAAACTTCCTAGAAGACACAAAAATCCTATCTTGAATCGTTGTTGAGCTATTCGAGTTTTACTATGGAAAGAATTTCGTAAAATAGAAGAATCTTCAGTGTATGCAACATCGAGTCAATCATTCTTGACTACAACTGCTTAGCGACAATAGTTTGTTTGAATCTGTATCAGTATACATAGAAGGCGCTGCAGATTAACCAGTATTTGCCGTTCCTTGAAGCCTGAACGATGTCGCCCAAACTTAAAGTTAAAAAGACATTTTAACAGGCGATTCCCGAAAGAAATTGTCCAAGACACATCTTCCTACTGAACAAGAGGTATTAGGATACTATCGATTTAATCGTGAGGATAGAAAAATCAAAAAAATTCTGAGAAAACTGATATTGTTGCATATAATAAAATCACAAACCACCTATGGTATTTGTCGAAGATTAATAGAAGAATTGGAGCAATAATATTGAGTACATAAAATTAAAGAAAAATGCGAGAATTTGTGTGTAGTAAACAATCCCGCAGAACGAGCACTAGGGCTGGCAAGAGGCATAAATGATTTCGGGCAATCTGCCAATAAAGAAAAGTATCAAGTAAACAAAACAACTCGGTCAAGGCATCTGTTGTTGACTATTTAAATAATGTTAATAATAATTCATTTGTAACGTAAATAAACAGCTGAATTTATCGAGCAATTAAATGGATGATATTTTAATTGATTTGTGAACTTAAAAAGTTGATTCACTGCATCTGGAAGTTACTACATATAATAAAAACAGAGGATTCGAATAAATAGCACTGAGAACTGGGTTCACTTTTTTTTTTTTTTTATTCTCGTTTATTTTCCGTCGGTCTAGTTCTGCCACTGTTGTGGCCAATCACCAACGCCCAGGGAGGCGACTCCACACCCAGGACCCTAACTCACGACCCGTTTATTAACGGACCGGCGCCAACGGCTTTACTTCCTCATGCGATGGAAGGCGTGATCCCAGAGATTTTTCGCCTCAGAAAATCTCCCGGTGTCGGCTAGGATTGAATCTAGACCAGTTCGGTTGGTTGTGAGTGGATCACGCCACCTCACAACCATCGACACCTATGTCGGCGGTGGGATTCGAACCCAGGCGTCGAGCGTAACTGGGTTCACTTATCCACAATAAAATCTTGTTTGAACTAAAAATCAAACCTAGTAGGCGAGGGTTATACCACGTTTTCGTTGATAAGTTGACTCGATGTTGCACACACTAAAGATTATCCTATTTTACGATATTCTTTCCATGGAAAAACTCGAATAGCTCAACAACGATTAATGATAGGATTTTTGTGTCTTCTAGAAAGATTTCCTCATAAAATTTCCCATCTTTATATGGTATAGTATGGTTGCTAGCGTAAAGTTTGGTCCGCTTTTTTATAGTTTAATTTCAGAAAACACCAAAATAAAAAAATTTCAGAAGTGTTTAAAAATGTGTAACATTGAAATTCGAGTCACAACAAGCCGTAACAATTTTTTTTCTGTTAGCTTGGATTCCGGAGGATGCGCAAAAAATATACTTGGGTTTGATTTTACAGTATTTTTAAGTGGTAAAATCAATTTAAAATGAAAAAACATGAAAAATTGATTTTTTTCATAAAACTCAAATTAGCACAACGACTAAACATTATCCAGAGTTGTCGCCATACAAAAGATTTTTTTTTACACCACAGACTAACAGACGTAACATTGGAACCTAGCTCCATCGCCTCAAAATACGTTCATTTCAAATTTTCAATCGAATAACAGTCATCGCGCGAAAACGTCGTCTGGGGCGCTGTCATGCAATCTCATACATATTTCGTGGTTCCACATTTGACACACGCAGTAACGCTAGCGCTGATATCAAAAAACATGACGCAGCGCGAACACGGCAGCAGATGGTGCTAGTAACGTAGAGTACTGAAATCATCCGAACGATGATTTTATTGAAAATTTGTTAGAAGTGTTATGTCTGTTAGTCTGTGGTTACACCATAACCAATAATTTTCCGGTTGAGCCCCCAGAATATCTGACAAAACGTTATTTTGGGACACCTTACTACCGGTATAAAGTCTCCTTCTAATCATTCGTCTGCCTTATGTTTACACTGCCACTTTCCCCGCAAAGCTTCTTTGAAGGAAAACTTTAAACGTTTAGTGAAACTGTTCTGCCAACCCAAGCTTTCCTTAGAATTGAAGAATCCGAAGAAGAATTATCGTATATTTTCGCGATTGCGGAAACACGCGCCTCAATGATCTTCAGGTGTTGATCAATAGTTGAACCACAGACTAACAGACATAGCACTTCGAACAAATTTTCAATAAAATCATAGTTCGGACGATTCCAGTACTTTACGCTAGTAACACTAGCACCATCTGCTGCCGTATTCGCGCTGCGTCATGTATTCCGACATCAACGCTAGCGTTACGGCATGTGTCAAATGGGGATCCACAAAATATGTATGAGATTGCATGACAGCGCCCCAAGCAGCGTTGTCGCGCGAAGACTGTTATTAGATTGGGAATTTGAAATGATCGTTTTTTTGTTACGATGGAGCTAGGTTCCAGTGTTACGTCTGTTAGTCTGTGGTTGAACGTTGCAGCTTTCGTTTACCCCCGCTTGACTCCATGTTACGTTGAACAATAAAAACTGAACGTGACACTTCGTGGTATCGGGAGAAAAATTAAAACAAAAACAATTGAATCTAGGTGTGTACAATAAATCTATTATTCTGAGAAACGAATTTGTGATGGATTTCTGATATTAATTTAAACAGACTTTCTTTCTACCCGACAAGAAACGTAATTCCGCAAACTGTTGCTGCCACATAAAAGCTCTTAATTTACTCTCCGCTCTCACTCGCACTATGTAACGAAAGCATGAGTATCGTAAAACTCACAGCCAGATGTCGCAACGATCGAAAAAATCTGTGAGCTTTAGTACCAGTTCGTACTAATAGTAAACTTGTTCAAAAGCTTTCGCTGCATTCTTTTCCCCCTTGTGTGCTTGCCTTCTCTCTTGCGCACACAAAATAAACAGCTGCTGAGTCTGAAACTATTCTGACTCAGCATTCAGCGAGATAAAAAAAATATGAGCATAACGTCTAGTTTCTCGCGAGGTGTCTACCGTTTCGGCGAGCAAGACAGCAGAGCAGAATAGTGGAATCAAAACAAAAACGAAAAACCGTCCAGTCGTTGCGAACGTTACGGACTACGGACGCAACTTGAGTCGCGGCTCGCGGTTAGTTTGAATTTTGAACTTAATGCGTGCAGAACACGGAGCGGTTTCGTTAATGCTTCCGGTCAATTAGTTCTCAGTGTTTTCTTGGAGGCGTAGGTTTTCGGTTTTTCGTCGAATCAAAAACGTTCCGTTCGAGAGTGATTTTTTTGTTTCAATGTGTGCGTTAAGCGCGCGTCTTGCCGAACGCATGTATGCAGTATAAAGGATCAAGGAATGGGCGCACGCGAGTGTGAGTTTTACGAATCTTGAAGCAAAAGTGGTGAGGGAAAAAGAACCAAAGCCGGCTGCATGCAGATGTGTGCATTGGGAACGAGGACGGCATATGTGTGTCTTGCAATAATATACTATTGGGGTGTCATCCGTCCGTGTTGAAGGTGCGCATTGCTTTGGATGTTTTGAGAAATAATTTTGTCGGTGAGGTCACTGGAATTATTCTACAGTTATTTATAATTAAAGAAGTAAAACAAAATTCAACACGCGAATGTTCTAGCAAATGTCAAGTTCTGTTCAAATTATGAAGAATAATAGCAGTCTGCTTTGTGAAAGAATCAAGTGTAATTATTGAATGAGTTTTTTCTGTTCGACGATCGAGTAAAGGCGGGATTGAAACAAGCCGGTTGAAACAATTACCATCAGATCCTATTTCATTCAGCTGCTTAACTACATATAAACTTGAAGAACCCGTTGACAGTTCACGGAGCATCAACGACATCTACGATAGCTAGTGTATTCAGGGACAACCACTTGTCATTAAAAAAAGGATTGTGAAGAGCAGCAGCAGTCTTTGAGCATCCATCCATACCTGCAATCACTCAGTGTTTCCCTACCGACCGTCCGGGACCTAGGATCTGTGAAGAGAATCGCAGACATGTGGCTAAAAGGATTATCACGTTCTGCTGTGGTTGTCCGCTTATTGTTGGACAGATGCCAGTGCGGGAAACCTTGATGGAATAATCGGACCGCACCGCACGTCTACAGAACGATACAAAATGAGAATGAGGTAGGATGAATTTCGAATGATGCACGGACACTTATAGGACAAAATCTGACACAGTTTAGTATGGGGGTCATGAATATGTGAGAAGACCGGGTCAGTGGCTAGTTTTGCAATCGCGGCCGTGATTGGGCGTGCAGAATCCTTGTCGTAATTATTAATAGGAATGCCCTTTACCATTGAGTTTGGAGCCATAAATTTGAGAAAATCAAGCTGTCAAGTAATTTAATTTTCATGGCACACTCAAAACAGCAACGAAATCTATCTACCCACGTATTTGTATGTCAAAATGTTAGTAGGGAAATAACACCGCCACTTACATCTGAACTCGGTCTCCGGCAGGTGCGAATTTGCAAAAAAATGCCCAAAACTCAACGGAAGCAGGTGCTCAAACATGGCACAACCGTCATTACGGCACACGATAGCAGCTGCCAATGAATGAGAAGCGCGATAAAAATCGACATCGCAAGCCTACCACTACTGTCTGTGAAAAACTGATCCTCCCTCCTCCATCTTCGCGTGAAGCTCATGGTGCTAACAACGTACAATGCCGTGCAAGTTGAATCGAACTGCCAAATTTAATTTCTGCGCGTACCCAACTCGCGATCCAGCGGAGGGAACCTCCTCGGCAAAGAAAAACTGGTTTTTAGGTCAACGGCAGGCATATATGAAAATAAAAAAAAAAACATGAAGAAACCCTGAGCTGTTTATGCGTCGCTCTTCCTCCCTTGAGCTGGTGTTTTGTCCATGGTGGCCATACTTCTGTATGGTTTTTGGATTCAATTTCTTCAGCAGTTTCTCGTCTATTCGCTAGAAACTTGGTCCGGTAAAAAACAGCCTCCACTAAGCTTCTCTTCTGAACTGTACTTTATTAGGTATATCTTCCTAATTTCGTAAAATTGAAATTATTATTTCGACAATCACACTGACTACCAGACGAAAAAAATCGAATGAAGTTGATAGCTTTTTAAATTATTGACTTATAATTTTATACTTAAAGAAGAAAACAACTTTGTAAGCTAGTTTCTATTTGCCGTGGAAATGCTCCAAAACTTTATCAAGCATACTATTAGCCAAGCACCTAAATTAATGTGTAAAAAGGATTAAAATCTATTTGGCTTATCTCATTCCCCTCCGGCGGCTATGTTTTTTAATCCTATGCTTATCTCTACAACACAACAAACACCAAACACATGCTTGACACTAAGAGTCCCGAAAACAAACCTCGCTTCTAGTAGGATTTTAAAATTTTCGAATTCTGCTCCACCACTCTCATGCCGTGATGACCCGGTCTCTCAGTGCACAACATTAATTGTACCACTTAAGCCCACAATGTCAGCCCCTACCGAAAACCCCTCGTACAACTGTTTCACATTTTGTCGAGATCCGCCTTCATCCCGTCTTTCGTTTCACCCATGAAGTGATTGGTTTTCAAGTTGACACCACTTATGCCATTAGCTTCTTCTCACTTTTGCATTTGCATTTCAACCAGTCACTTCTGAACGCCAATCACGCATGTAGAAATCGATTACTCTGAAAGTGTGCTACCAGCGAGCAAACCCCATTTGACCGGAACGATGGAAACAGTGACAATTTCCGAAATCCGCGCCGCAGCTGTCCCCGGCGATGGCACCATTAATGATAGAGGAGAAATCATCGACGGGAGGGTTCAAGAGTGTGGGAACCATATTGACGAATCATCTGCATCTTCAGTAACTGCATCTCAATCATTATCATTGGAAGTAAACCAGGCCTCTGTAAATAATGGTGAATTGTGTCCTGGTGTTGTTGGTGGTGTTGGTAGTAGTGTAACTAACCTGGATGTGGATAGCGAGCTTGTAGTTAAGGTAATTAGCGTGGAAGCTGAAAAATGTGCGGAACCTGTTATTGACGATCAAGCCTTTAAAATGACTGTGTCCGAGAGTAGACATAGCTGGCACCTGGATAAGAGTATTGACAAGTAAGTGTTTAATTGCGTAATTAGATGCGATTCTGTTAATTTAAGTCGTGTAGAGCTACTCCGCGAATCGATCTAGAGCGATCATTTCGAATTTAACCGCAAGTTGCTTTTTTTGATGGAGATGTAAGTTTATGACATCATGCAAGATTGCTTTTCCGAAAAAAGTTATTGAAATGGCTCACACGTTTCTATATCTGAAACTGGATAACCAATATCACAAAAATCAGAATACAAACCGAAAGTGAAAATTCTTCCTTCTTCTCTTTTCAAAACATTCAGAAAACAGACCCCCGAAGTTCGTCGTAATCAGTAAAATCCACCACAACAATCACTCTAAATAATTGAAGTCTCCGGAATCAAAATCGAAATAAACTATCGTAAAGTCATTTTTTTATTATATTTAACCAGAAATCTTTCCGGGAAAAAATCTTTAGAAGCAAAACAAAAATTAGACAATAATTTGTTTCAACTAACTCTGACATCTCCCTAACATCCCAGAAGTGACCGAAAAGTAACGCTTCATGCGTTACATTGGCCATTCAACAAACTAACTCCCTTGACAAAACGAGCCACTTCACACTTATTCTAACAATCCAATTAGTTTTTTTTATTCGGTGCAATCTCTTCTTGGTGCTAGTCGGGTTTCCGTATGGAGTTTTCGGACAGTTCAAATTCTGAAATATGATTAAAGTTTCAGTGAAAGGAAAGAAGAGCCATACTTGAATGGCATAGTATTTCAGAGTCAGTCAAATTTAACCCTTAAATGCTCGCGACATTAAAAAATCATCTAAAAACATAAAATCTTTGTTTTACAGGTTTACTGCTCTAAAACTAACCAATATGCATAAAAAAATTGGAAGATTTACTTTTTAATGTGCAAATATTACCATGTTGTTTTTAAACAACACGGTGACTTAATCGCAGAATAAAGCCGAAACAATTACTTTTGTTAACAGTAACTGTGAAATTGACCTTGTGTTAGTATAATTACGGATAATTCAGACATTTTCACTAACCACTAACCTTATTTTGAAATTTATTTACAAAGACAGTCAGCACCAGTCGGGAATCTCGCCATGTTTTTTTTTGTTTCCGAGATTTTGACAGCAAAAATAAAAACAAAACATTAAAATACAGCACTTCCAGCTGTTAAGTTTTCTTCGTTAGAGTCTAGAGAGCTGTTCTAATGAATTATATTTCTAAAAAATACTAAAAAACATATATTTTAAAACGTTTTTAGTAGTGTTGTTTTAAAACAACATTGCGCATTTAAGGGTTAATGACTCAATCTTGTCAAAGTCCTGGTAGCATAGCACTACACAAATGTAAACTCACGACGAGGAGGAAGGGGGTCTGGAACAAGGTTGTTAATCGATAATCTATCGAAAACGCCGATAACGATACCGTCTGTTATCGTTATCGACGATCACGCTTACGTCTTCAGACATTATCGTCATTGTCAAAGACGATAGCTGCTGGACGGTATCGAAACAATAACGTTTGTTTTTCAACAACCACTGCAAGAGTAATTTTTGTATCATTAGATATATGATTTAGATGCATTTTAAATGCAAATATGACAATGCCACATACCTTGCTATTCATATTTGTGCTGCAAAAATGCAAAAAGCGCCTCCAAAGTTAAAACAATCAAAACTCCAACATTTTTTGCCTGGTGAGGAGCGAAACAAAAACAAATAAGGAAAAGTTTCTTTCTGTTGCCTAGTGATGCTTCGTCTCCAACCCTCCGAAGTGAAAAAACGCTTCTTCACCCCGTGCCTGCTTTTTGATCAAGTCAGTACACCACTCGCTACCACAGCAGACAAAACTGGCATAAGACGTTAGTGAGCTGATAACGTCTAGTGACTATCGTTATCGTTGATAACGTTGATGTTTGAAGGCGTTATCGTCATCGTCAATAACGATACCATACGTTAGCGGTAACGGCGATGACGATTATCGACTATATTCTATCGTATTAACAACCTTGGTCTGGAATACGTCAATAATGAGCTATGTCATTTACCGCACGTCTCTCTTTCTTGCTGTGCTGTGCTGCAAAAAATCCGAACAATTAGGTTCGACTAATGACATGGAAATAGAATTTTTGCAAAAACACAAATAGGTTGCAACTATTATTTTAATTAGTCACCGAGAGAGTATATTCCTTTTGCACCACAAACTAAATCCAATGTAAAATGCTACAGAGACCAACTAAAACCAACACTTGATTTCTTTCTAAAGATATCCGTATGGAATTAAAAATTATTGTTACAATATGCGCCAATACTGGGAATTCTATTTGAAAGCACTCCGATTGGATACTACACGCAAAAGTTCAAGCGCTATTCACCAGGGTTGCTAACCTACTGAAAAAAGTAAAAATTCATTTTCGAGTTATTTGAAAACCTTCTCATAAACAAGGTTTTGGTTTTACCTGAAAATCGCCATGACGACGATGCTACTTCAGATTTAATGCCATGTCTGCTGCTTGGGTGCGCAACTAAGCTCTCGTTATCTGTCTATAGATGGCGCCAGCAGTAAGAGCTGTTTGATTTTGTCATATCTGAAAAAGGGTTGAGCCAAGCGGATTTATAGAGCAATAATATCAAAATTTTAATACGCCCAACAACATGCGCTCAAATTGAATAAGCACACGGGTTTCGTACTGGACTTCTATCTTTATTTTTTTCTTATTCTACTTCTCTCAAACAAAAAACCTATCTTCGATAGAGTCACTCGCAGCTCCTTTACCCGCTCCGTAACGAAATGCTGTTTCATTCTGGAGGATACGTGAAGTTTTCATTGATGATTCCTTGCATCGATTTTACACAAAAATTGGCTTCCTTAGCAAGTTTCCCAATGTAACGTACCGGGCTGCGAAAAATCTTTGTATGGATCAATTTGATCACGTTTTAGCGTACGTGCAAACCTCAAACTTCCATTTTCTGGGTTCCACTGCATCCTGTAGGAACTTTTCGATGTGATAAACTGTGTACAAGTGACATCCTATTACCCAGGAAACGTTTCCCGGCATCTTCTGGGCAAACAGTAAACTTTTAACATCTCCTTTGGAGTTCATTTTCTCAAATGTGCAATAAAATAATTATGATGTTCTGACACAGTACTAGAAAGCAAAGGTAACCAAACATCTTGTTAACAAAAACAAGTCACCCAATATTAAAGTTGAAATATTCTCGCATTTTTTTCTGACGCACCCTGTTTAGTAAACAAACCGCTTTGCGGCGTTGTGGCTTCACATACTCTTAATCGTACAAAAATATATGATTTCTTGCCAAATAATCGGCATTTGCGGAAAGTGTTACTTCTCTCATTTCATTCAAAGAAAACGCTGACTGAAACGCATCGAGAGTTGAAAAAAAGTTTACGGAAATGCTGCTCTAAGTGAAACGTACCGTACCGTGATTGGCTCCATCGCGTTAAAGACGGTAATTTCGATGTTAACGACTTCATGAAGAAATGCCAGAACCCTTTGAAGATGCTGAATTTAAGAAATTGCTCGATGAGGATCCATGTCAAAAGCGGGAACAGCTTGGTGTAAGGAGTTACTCATCAAACGATTGCCTGCTTTGAGAATAATGAGCAATTCTACAAAAACGTGAAAATTTTAACGTGAAACGGGACGGAATCCTAGCATGGGAGAACCGATGGCTTCCTCCTGCATACTACCGCATTTCGGGAATGCCTCATAGAATATCATTAATTTTTCAACTATCCTGCAATTATTTATTATGAAACTGCTAAACCAGCATCAGGGCACCTATTTGATTCAGTTTGTACATTTGATTTCACCATTAAACCTTTAAAACGTTTCAATCCTGCAATTTTTCTCATCATTATTTTTTCTCTCGGTTCTGTTTATCTTTTCGCACCAGTAGCGACTAGAACAATTTTCACAAATACCGGCACGTAAGAGTCGTGTAACCACTCAAACTAAGTATATTTTTCTCTTTACACTAATAAATAGCTCGATCGTAACTAATTTCCGCGAAAAATCAGCCGAAATGGGCCACAACTTGTTTCTAAAGTGTAGCGTCTCGTAAAATTCCAGTTTTTGCTTTTTTATAGTTTTCAAGTCAACTGCGTGTGTCAAATTTTGCGCCCGTGTTGTCAACACTGCCAGCAGCAGGCTGCGCTAGCATATAGAAATGTTCAAATTGTTATGATTCTGTTGAATTCTATGGCATCAAAAATATTAAAAATTTGGTAGGTAACCATGTATTGTTAACAATGATGAAATAATGCATGGATTCCGTCCCGTTTCACCTTAATCGACCACCCGATCAGTCAAAAATATCAGGATTATAACAAATCTTGATGTTTTGTTACGAACTTTGTGTATCAACTTGTGTTCTGAACTTGGTCTCGTTAATTGTTAAAATATCTAAATTCCTATTGCAATTACTTACTGGTTATTACAAATTATAGCAAGTTTTGTAAGGTTTTTGGCAGAATGAAATCAGAATGTACAATATTTTGTCAATTGCATAACAAATTTTGTTATAAATATGCTTAAAAAACACACTTTCAAACATTCAAGTGTATGATAACAGAATTTGATATAATTCTGTACTTTTTGTCATTGTGGCATATCAAGAATATTAATGGCTTTGTTATTTCTGTAGATGACGTTTTTTGTTTCTTGCTACAAAAACTCAAATTTTCCGCAAACTCTTTTTCAATTAATTTTGAAGGGTACGAGTAGCGCTATCAGGGACATCAGGAACTGTGCTTACACGTGCTTACATTTGATATTTTTGATGATCAAAACTCTGTAAATTCATTTAGTCTCTACAGGGCCTACATGTAGCCAGATTTTGTGGGGCTAGATTCCATTACTCTACCAGGTTTAATATAATAAGCTCTTGATTGTATGCAAGCTTTTGTTTATTGGCCCGAAAAAATTATCTCTGCAAAATTTCAGCTCAATCGGTCGTTTAAAGTTTGATGTTTTGACCCTCGAAAATCAACATCCCTAATTAACCTAATTAACATTCTGCTTCAAGATGCCTAATAAACATTAAATTGGTTCACAAAACCACATCATTTTTTTTTTATTGGGGATGTCCATTCTAGAGGCTTAAAACATCAAAATAATAAGCGCTTCAAGGCACCCCTGAAAGATTATTATTTTAAGCAAGTAAACAAAATGTACATGATCGGTTCTATGAATTCGATGATGACGTGTTTTTCATACATCCTATTCCCACCCTAATGCAAGCATACCATAACAGCTTCAATAGGATTTTTTATATTCCAACATATTCAGAAAAACTATTTTTATTCATTTCTAAAAAAGATAACTTAGCAGGCGTTTTTAAACATGAATTATTTTGTTAATCAAGATTTTGTTCAGAAATTATGAAAATATAGACCAAAAGCTACAAAATCATGTGCTCCAAACTTCCTTAATTTACATGAAACTTAAATTTGTAATTTTGGTCACTTTTCTATAATGGGACCGTGTTATGTGCATTGGAAATCGGAGTGGGTGCATCATGCCTCAACGGTGCTCATTAGCTCAGGTACACCTACACCCTAAAAAATATGTTTGAGAAAAATTTTAAAAAATTAAAAATTATCGTCTAAAAAAGCTAAGATTAACTAAACATTCATGGCTGTTCGATTATGGTGAAACAGAAACAATAAAGTTGAAAATTTTCAGAAAAAAAGAAAATAATTAAAACCAGAACGTTTAGGAAAAAATCACAGGAGGGTTGTGTGCAAAGCCACGACCGCAAGTTTGAAGTAGAATACTTTTACAAAAAAAAGATAACCCGGCTGCTTGCGTGTCAGTCATTTTGAAATCGGATTTGTTTCGTATATACCGCTTGTTAAGCACAGTATCAACACCACACTGCTATGCATTTGCAGCAGCATCAAACCTCAGTTGCAGTTTATTGATAACCATTATTATGCTCTTCCAAATACATTTACTAGCCTTGAAAAGGCCGATTGCTGATATTGCAATTTTCATTCAATTATTGCATAAATGCTCCATGGTAAGATTTACCCGCTGCAACTGCTAAGCTATTCGTAGTCATGCCACAGTTGTGGCCGCTCTACGCTGCCATTGGTATCCGCTGTCCCTGCATCAGCTGGCCCAGCTGCTATTGATGCTGAGTTCCGCTGCAACTAGTGCGCTATCCATTGCTACGCCACAGTTGTGGCCGCTATCCGCTATCGCTGGTATCCACTGCACTGCTACTGCTGCTGCTAAGGGATGACTGCTGTTGTCGCTGTCTAGAACTATTATGAGCAGCTTCGGCTGAAACAGGCTCTTATTTAGGTCAAATATCATATTTTCAATTGCAAGGTATATGATTCTGTCGACCGTGCTTGGGAAGCAATCATATAACGACCAATCAGCGGTCGAATTTTTCGTTTTGACAAGGCTTGACTATTTTCAATAGTACAATAGTTTGAATAATAAAATTACAATTATCTTTATTTAGGAAGAATCTTAGAAGATTTTCCAATCTATTGCTGCAAGAACGGAGGAAATCCATCGAATACTAACCAATTTATAAGCATTTGAAATTGGACATATATTTTACTTTTTTCGGTTTTAGATTTTCATTTCACAGCCCTATGTAGCCGAACTTCTTGAGAGAAGTATTCTACTTCAAAAGCATTTTGCGGTTCAAAATCGGTTGTTGATTACAACTTTTGAGCTGCCATAACATTGGGGAAATAAGATACACGGACAACATGCACTGTGGAAGCTATTTCACATTCAGTAAATTCGACGGGTGCGACAGATTTAAATTGCTAGGAAGCAAAACAGAATGCTTGCTTGCGTTGACAAAAATTATTAACTTCAATGACTTGTTTATTTGCCTTGAAAAAGGCGTTTTGATGTTCAAAATTGGATTTCCTGATGGCAATCTTCATGCTGCCCCAACAAGGGGGGAATAATGGCAGTCTGGCGACACACGCTGAGAAGAACCGCGCTGCTCCTGAGACGTGATGACCAACCACAGGGCAAGTGATTTGTTTAATTTAAAGGCAGCCACAGGCGCGACCCGCTGCTATGGTCTGTTACTGCTGAGTGCCGATATCTGCTCCTACTGCTGTTAACGTTGTGGACGGTCCATCCAGTTCACCCTCCGACTAATGAATGTAGCTAGTTTTCCCAGAAACACTCTTTTATAGCCGAAGGGTGCTACGTAATAGGCCACGCCTTTTAGTTCAGGTTTACCATTTCCTTATGTTCTTAAGACGAATTGTTCCACAATTCGCATTTGATTTTTATATCCAGCGAATAAACACCGATGGTGCTCTCACACACGCAACGGTTTTAACTCGTATCTTATTGCGGTTTGTAACATCAAACGATTTCGTTTGCTCGCTGTTGCGTGTTGCATCATGTTGCAACTTGGCAGCTGGGAGACGACGAAATTCTGTTTATGCTGATTGATTGAATCGACTTCATATTAGCTCTGCATAGTCGAACTAACTGCTTTTGTGAATGCGTTCTAACAGGGCAGTTTATTATTCAATGTCGGTTATGCTGATCGCAGCCTTTGCGCTGCCCTTACAGTGGGAGGTTTACTAAATGAAATGAAAATTAGACAACTACAACAGAATTTGATTGCATCCCGCACAGAATGTCTGCTTGTGTTGATGCCAGAAAATTATTAACCTTCAAATATTTTTTTATTTGCCTTGAAAAAAGCATTTTGCGGTTCAAAATCGGTTGCTAATTACAACCTTTGAGTTGCCCTAACATTGGGGGAATTAAGATGCACGGACAACATGCACTGTGGAAGATATTTCACATTCAGTAAACTCGACGGGTGCGACAAATTTAAATTGCTAGGATGCAACACAGAATGCTTGCTTGCGTTGACAAAAAATATTAACTTTCAATGACTTGTTTATTTGCCTTGAAAAAGGCATTTTGATGTTCAAAATTGGATTTCCTAATAGAAATCTTCATCCCCAACACGGGGGGAATAATGGCTGTCTGGCGACACACGCTGAGAAAAACCGCGCTGCTCCTGAGACGTGGTGACCAACCACAGGGCTAGTGCTGCTGCTAAGGAAGGACGACTGCTGTTGTCGCTGTCTAGAACTATTATGAGCGGCTCCGGCTGAAACAGGCTCTTATAAAGGCCAAATAGCATGTTTTCAATCGCAAGGTATATGATTCTGTCGACCGTGCTTGGGAATCAAGCATATAACGACCAATCATAGGTCGAATTTTTCGTTTTGACAAAGCTTGACTATTTTCAATAGTACAATAGTGTGAATAATAAAATTACAATTATCTTGTTCTGGGAAGAATCTTAGAAGATTTTCCAATCTATTGCTGCAAGAACGGAGGAAATCCATCGAATACTAACCAATTTATAAGCATTTGAAATTGGACATATTTTTCACTTTTTTCGGTTTTAGATTTTCATTTCACATCCCTATGTAGCCGAACTTCCTGAGAGAAGTATTCTACTTCAAAAATATAATTCTAAAAAAAATATCTCAAAAAACTCACCTTTTATCAATCTGAGTTTATGTTAAATAATACTACACATTATAAGCTAACCTACAACAGTTAACTGAACCTGAAGAAACATGTTCTGCCCTCGGTGCGGAAAATTATCCCAAACCTTGATGTCCCGGATTTTAAGCTGATATGAATCAAACTTCGGGACTATTTCCTGTGCCGAGTGCGAAACCGTCACTAGGGAACGGTATCAACTTTAATTAGGTCGTGCACTGGTGGTACGAACAAGTGATTTTACTGCATGACAACACTCGACCTCATACTACCAGAGATATTGAAACGGTCAAATGAGAAACTCGCCCGATGGCACATGGTCTGGCTGATCTGCAGGTCTGGATTCGGGGATGGCCTCAAAAGACGAACACTTTAATCGTAACGGTATTCGAGCTCTGCCAGCAAGATGGGACAAACTTATCGCCCGCGAAGAGCAAGTTGCGTTTTGAAAATAGCAAGAACTCAGTTGCGCTCCCAATAAATTACCTTATTGAACATATCCGGTGTTGATCAAGCAAAAAGGTTTCAAAATTTGGAATCATTTCTTACATTGCCTTGCTGATTTAGCCAACATAGATTTCAAAATGGCTACTGACATCAATTTCCGACCTCTGGGCGTCACCCCTGTTCCGAAAATACCCATGTTTGGTGAAAGTTGGCCATTCTACAGTCGAACAAATGAACAATCACAATAAAATCAACGACGGAATTCCGCATTCGTATATAAGAAAAATTTTCACCAAAGTTCTGAAAATGAAATACTGTACTCTTACAAATACATTTTTGATCGAAATTTAAAAAAAAACATCATGTTAAATTACTCATAATTTTTATTTTTGTAGTTTCAGAATCGCCAAATTTTGACAAATGAAATTAAACGTTATTGAATTTGTTGTGAAGAAGAATGAAAAATTAAAGGAGGTATTCAATTTGGCTGAACCGGTTTTAACGATTAATAGTCAATAAAAGGCCTCGTCCGTTGGTCACTGTACAATTTTATAATAACCATAACTTTTTAGTTCTAAATGTATATATTGAAAATACATATTTTCTTAGACATCTAGTAACCGGTATGAACAAAGTTAATTGCAAATGTTTTTTTTTTAAACTGAGAATACATTTTTGTGTTTATTATTAGTATGTGTATGTCATTGTATGTTTAACATGTCTCTACCTAAACGATGCCTGAACCCACGGAAACAAGTGACAAATAAAAAATCGTCATTTCGCTTGTAATTACTCATTTATCATATCCTAGCCGGTCTCAGTAAAGCTAGTTATTAATTAATCTTGTTGATTTTGTTTATCGTAATCAAAATGTAAATAGTTGGATACTAAAACTAACATGACAACTTTGTTTAACAAATGCACATCTTAGAGTTTGTCTGATGAGGGATTCCCCGTATCCGTCTGAAGTGCTACGAACTGTACATATTTCCACCCCAGGTGCATCATTGGTTTCATCCGTCATCATTACCAGAAGTCAACGTACTTTACTGAAAAAAAAAAACTTTGCTTACCCGACTCTCAGATAGCATACAGTCGGTAAACAACTAATTTTAACTTTCAACAGAATTCCCAAACTCAGTCTGGTCCGTTGGCGACAGTACAGAGCAGCGGATGGAACATAGCTGTTAACAGCACATTAAACCCCGCAGTCATCTAGAATTTCGTCTCATAAATAGCTCACTTTGTAAGGCGGCACGCTTAAAAACTCCAACGCCTTCCTACAGTACATCATCGTGCGGGTGGACGTGGGACGAAATGCATTTTTCCCCACCGTCTGGCTGCCATCGTCGGTTAATGCCAGCGCATTGGTTGACTTCCGGAGATCATCATCTCATCGCTGCGCTGGGTAAACATCATTCCATTGCGGCTGATAATATACTTTATACCCTTGTCGAGCATAGGGCAAAGTACTCGAAGGCAAACGCATCATTATACGCTTCTCTTCCATGTGTGGCTGTACATAAAACAACCATCAACCGAATCTGTCGCCCTAGCAGGAGCCGATAATGACGCGGCTGCAGTGAGGACCTTGTGAAACGTAAGACAATATGTGTACGGTTCTTTATCACAACCATCATCTCAATTTATCCGCCGTCCCATATCCACCTCACGTTGTCACCCAACAAGCCGGATCATTTGTTTTGATTAAGAGATAAATTTTCTTGTTTCGAAACAAACGCAATGATTTTCGTGATTACATGCGTCCCTTTTCATTGTCTATACTGAACCAAAAGGGTGTTGCTATCAGCTTAGTTCGTCATCACTTTCATCTGTGTTATTGAATAAAATAAAAATTATATTCTAGGAAATTTTTAGAAAATTTAACGAATGATTTAGACATGAAAAATGATATCTAGAAGAAAACGAATCCGATGTTTCATTCTCTGCTACCGTCTCTTACAATAAGAAAATGAACTTTATGTTAATTGTAATAGCCTCAGTTACAATCCAACAGCCTTGCACGGGCTGGCAAAAGATGGAAAGTTCTTTGTTTATTTTTAAAGACACAATTAAAATTGCTATGAAACAGCTTCCGAATGGCACCGTCCTCTCAAACGGCAAATGATAACCGATCCCCGGACTCTATGGACGATAATGCAAATGTCTCGTAATAACATTAGCTCTGGCATCTTTCCAGTCAATAAAGGCTTTCATGAGAATAGGCAATTGTTCGTAACAAAATGAAACCTAGCTGCTGCATGTTTCGGTTTACGTCTGCTATTTTTGCGGACTTCCCACTCAACTGTCAACGGCAACATTAGATTTAACTTTTCCACAGAAATTCGACACCTGTGAATGGAAATTTTCAATTATTTACAATTAGATTGGCTATGAAAGTGACAAGCTAAATCCTGTAGTATTTCTAGCCATTTCCCTTCCAAGGCGTACTCAGGAAAAAAAACACAGTACTCTCCAGAGATGACCTTTCCTTGCAGCGTTCACTTATAAGTTTGCTGGCGAAGGCAATTACAACCGCACATAAATTCGTTAATTTAATTTAGTGTCGAGCTGGCGCCACCCACCGGTAGGCAGACAAACGGATTTTGTTCCCCGTTGTGAATGCGGATGTTGAGCATTTATATACAGCTGTAAGTGGATAGTGTAAATTGGAATAAGGCTTATTACACTTTGTTTATAGTACCAGTAATAATTTGATTTAGTGCTGTTTTGCAATTTTTAACGTAGTTTGCTTAGAAAAAATACTTTTCTTTAAAAGAAACATAAACATGATTCGAAATATCAGAGATTTTTATTATCTAAAAATGGCGGTCATATCGATCAATTTCAATTTTTTTTCTCTGAGCGTGTTTGTTGTTCAGTACGAGAGCATCGAAAAAAATTTCAAAATTTCAGTCGTCATCCGTTATTACGCCTACTACTCTACAACAACAGCTGCAAGTATCACCAGGTATGATTATGTGGAGAAGTTTATTATTTTTTTTATTATAAGAGAGACTGATTTTGTCAAAAGTTAGTCACAGTATTATAAAGTTTAACGTAAAGCATGGGTAAGTGTGCAACCTGAGAATAAACCCTTGCGCAAGTTATTTGAAATCGAATGGCTCTGATTTTACCAAGATTCGATCCTAAAAAAAAGTACCAAGTAGTAAAAATAAAAGCGGACTTCGTGACTTCACGGCTACGTAGCTCCCTCCCGATCATGTTTAGAAGCTGGTTGTTTCCGTAACCGGAATAAAGCTCCGATGGCATTTCAAAATTCATGCTGGTGACCTCCAGTGGTGGCTCCAATCAATCACGGAGTGCAACCATTGATAAGTGCAGTCAGTTAAGCTAAGCTAAGTGACCTCCAGTGGTGGCTCCCGGTTTTCTGGTCATCTGCAAAAATCAATGCAATGTGAATATTTTCGAACTCGAGATGACCATAGATCAGATATTAGCGTCCAACGCCATTATTGAATCCAAAATGACTTCTTCCGGTTTCTGAAAGGTTGAGTAAAACTGAAAAAACACTACTCCCAACCAGGGTTAATATTTGTTGACACTCTTGAGTGAAAGTGAAAAAAAGCATCCATAAACGTTATTTTTTTACAATCCTTTCAGAGTTCTCCCTTCCCGCTTTTTGCATGGAAGTGAACTGTCAAAACACCTCATTATATTTCATGCGATGAAAGCAAGACAATAAAATCAGTTTATCAGTTAACGAAGATTGTCAAGGCATCGGTCAGTGCCAGTGAAAAAATGTTTCGGTGGAGTTAATTTTGGTTGAGTGGTCTGTTTGTTTTTCTTTTTCGCTTTGAAGTGAAGATCATTTGGTTGGATTTGTCGTCAAATTTTATTCCGTAACCGTGAACGATGCGCGCGATCTATTTCCTCTGAGTATAACAGCACGTTACTAGGACGAAAATCTAGTGTATCTGAAAGAGTGCTGCGATCATTGGAAGTGAAAATTGAAAATGATTGACTATAATTTTCGAAGAATTTTGCTGGGGAAAATGACCTTTATCAGCACTGCTCCCAACTATTGGTACTTCCGAGGTTTTACTACGTTGTCGTTTTATGTTTGGGCTTGCAGATTCAATTCTCTTGTCTAACATGAATAGAGAAGGAACAGACTCCTGTGATTCCAAAGACGGAATCTCGATCGATTCCTCACCCGATCCAGATGGATACAAAGTGCCGCGGGTCGGAAAAGCAGCCCCACAACATTTGATCTATCGAGTAAAGCTGTTCCCGGAAGAATACCCGGGCCCTTGCGTTGTACTTTTCCGGCCATTTGTTGGGATCTCGCACGGTTTTCAACCGTGACCGAGATTACGAAAGTCCATCCAAATAAACTGCGTGTTTTGGTGTCAAGCGTAGAGCAAGCAAACGATATTGCTATTTGTGAGCTCTTCACATTGGAGTACGACGTGTACATGCCGATGATTCGAGCAGGGGAAAAATGTACTAAGCAATGACAGTTTTTTGATGACATCTGATAGCGTCCCTCTATGGCAGTAGTGGTATTGGCAAAATAAAGACAGCCGACAGATACAATATATTGCGACTATAACGTTGCCGTCGAGTTCCCCATACACGAATGTTTTTTTTTCTTTGCTGTTCACGTAATTCGACGATATCATGTATGATGCACACACCCTTTAGTGCACAGCCGCTCTTTTGCCGAGTTTGCTTTTCTTTGCACGAGAAGGCTGTAGGTAAGGTGCCGAGCAGTCCTCACGCTTCTTCAGCCTTTTTTAACAGCCGTCACACGACATCCATCATAGGCAAATAAAAAAAGAGAGGGAAAATGTCTCCGGTGGTTTCGGGCTGTTACCGAAACGTGCTGTTTGTGTAGTGCGGACACGAACGTGTGTATAAAAACAGCTTCTTCTCTTTTCTACATTCGCAATCCCTAAGACATTCTCCAAATAACGCCGAATTTAAAACACGAAGTACATTTTTCGTTTCCGTTTGTGAAGTTCTGTTGCCAATACGTTCTCAATGTGACTATCCTTAGAAGACAGTAAAAAAAAAGACTACAATTGGCATGCCTGGATTCGAGTCTGACCGTCGAGGCCCTGTTAAAGGCTGGAACCGACCGTTTTTAGGATTCCAGTCTTCAACAAGTTAAGATTCTAGATTGCAAGCAATTGCTTTCAGCATCACTCGACAAGGCTGCAAAGATTTACACTTAATCAGACTCTTTTCACGTGCAGCAGGTCCCTCAAATATTTTTTAATAAAAATGAAAGCATCAATTGTGACAATGCGATTTATACTGACGAATAATTTCTCGATGGGTCCATTGACTTCGATATCTTCAATAACCATTTAACTGTCTCCTATAAGCTCGATAGTACTGCTTCTGTTCACGTCGCAGGATTGGATGCAACTCAGTGTACCTTAGAGATTATCGAAAAAAAGCTCACGGACCATTATTTCATCTTTACGAACAGTCTCAGTTCTATTGAGGTTCTCCGATCGATGAAAAATGCCTGGGGAAAATACGGGATAAGTTGAGTGATTTATCCGAAAAATCTTCTCAAATTACCTTAGTGTGGGTTTCTTCTCATTGTTCCATTCCGGGCTTCAATTCCAATTCCACACAATTCCATTACAGTGCTTTTTCGATTTTATCATCATCAGTTTTCATCTCTATTTGTCAAACTCATGCGCTTTCCAATTCGATTTTATCACGCTTCTTAAAAAGATCTCTAAAGCAAGAATAATGTAGTTGCAGTTGTGAAAAGTTCATTAAAACATAATTGTCTTAATATGTGCCTTATGTTCTTATTGCATGTGTATGTTTTTATAAACTCGATTTATTTGTTCATTTTTCTGGGGCTTCCAAGTGTCATATATTTGTATCATAATTTTATGAAAAATTATAATATCATTGTGTTCACGATTCATTGCATCGTAAAGAGCGTATTTCATTGACTCTAGAACAAACATTACGTAATATTCGAGCAGTTGTGGAGGAAGGTCTATTAAAAGCCTAATTTTTCCGATAGCTTGGTGTTTAACTCTCTCCCGCGGAGGGAAACCAATTTTTACCTCGTGACCTTCAATCTTTTATTACTCATCAACTACATGCACAATAGGTACAAACTGTATTGAACATTTTAGATCAGTCTGTTCTCTAACCCTATTAAACTGTTTCATGGTTCAAAATTTCGAGTATAATTGTTAAACTTTGATCAAAGTTTGCCATATGGCATCACCCGCGGGGAATGGGTTGAAGAACGTCAATTTGAAAATTTGAAAACAGTTTCACATGAATCGGCATTAGATTCTCTTTACTATGCTAAAGAATGGGTAAAACAAATCAAGTTGACATTACATGTAGGTATAATTGCCTTGAGAAAGTTTGTGAAAATTTTATGGAACTTATGCTCTTATGATCTATAAAAGTGCATGATGCACTTTCTCAAACTATAATGAATTTCAATAGAATTCAACAAAAACAAAACAATTGTTATCATTTCGTTGAATTCACGTGGATTTTTTTCGACCGTGATAAAACCGTCAAAACACTCTGCTCTTCTGCAAAAGTTCTAGTTCATATCCGCAAACCATCTTTTTACATCGCGGCTAACAAGGTTGTCTCACGTCACGAGCGTATCACGGTAACCACACTCCTACCATTATATCCTTCGTTCTGCCAGAATAGAACGATCCCAATCCTCGATGTTTCTTACCTTAAAATCACCATCACAGATCACGCAAAACTTACTCTCTATTGCATAACTGTTGTTTGTCGTGCATTCAGTTGGCAGCATCGTGATGTTTGCATTGAAGCGTCAATGCTAGGGTAAAAAATGAAGCGTTCCACGCATTAATCGGAAAATGAAAAGATTTTCTGTTAAAAGATAAATTATTGTACACAAATTGTTCTGTTTCGAGTTGAGAGTCGTTGAGAAAAAAAAAACGAAAATGGTGTTTTGACAAACAATTGACCAGCATTGATGAATTTGGTATCTCTCTGTCTGAACATGAAGAGCTGCAACACATTGTGCGTGACTGTTTCTTACGAGAATTTTAAATGGGGATTTAAGGGCTGTTATGTGACCAATACCAGGCCAGAGTTTTCAGCAAAACAATTACATATTACCTTTTCCATCAAACATCGAATACTAGCCTTGACCCAAAGACAACAGGTATGAAAATTAGAAGATATTTAAGAATTCAAGAAAGAAAAATTCGCTCGAACAAATTCGACCTAACCCAGATTTATGCCATCGGCAGACACACTCTGACATCCCACTTACCCATTTCTCACTGTAGTGGCTACTTGCAGGGCCTATCCTAGCAGAACGCGCGCGGGTTTTTTCCCTTCTCCACGCTAAAGTGTGGCATTCATCATGTTTCGCAAGTAAGTCAGTTTCTTTCCTTGAATTGCCACTCTTGCGTTTAACAAGACTGGTACACCCGCCAGCCACATTACATCGTCTCCTAACGAAGCACTTCCGTTCTACGTGCCGGAGGTAGGTCTACCCTATGAAACATGACATATTTATTCACAACTTAAAATGGAATATAGATAATATCAGTGAACTGTTTCGCTTCGAGAATGTTTTGAAGTACAGGGTGAAAAACATGCGCAAATAACGTTATCCAAAAATGTCCCAGGAAAACCAACCCGATCAAGAAATCACATCAACTTACTGCTCAGTTGGTACGTTAGGATGTCGTCTCCAATGTGTTGAGGAAATATTATGCATTGAATCTGTGCCGGCTCAGAAAATAATGTTTCTCCAAACTGTACACTTTTCGAGCCCTTTCGGGGTGAGATTGTGCCAAGCTATATTGAACGGCACAGTGTGCGGAATTCACATTTACGAGTATCAGTATACACCAAAACACTTGCATTGTTTACAAAGGGTATGTTTTTTCCCCACAGCATAAGGTATGTTGTCTAACTATGGTATTCTTTGAAATAATGACTAAGAGCTTGAGAAGCTTACTGTTCTGAATTGTTAGATGGAAATTTTCAATGATTGATATTACTTATGGAATGTAACAAAACTTTGTACATCAATTCTATATAAACAGATTACTTTTAAAGCGAAGAAGGAGGGTTGTGGGTACGTTTCCAGAGGTTTTGAGATCTCCAATGGATATACAGTTGTCAATGACACATAATAATTGAAACGAAAAGTCTTCTCAAACTGCATGCCCTAACGTTTTCCCTTTTTAGGCTACCTGGAGACGCCACTATGTGTATAGAGACTGTCTATAAGCCACGTTCTCATAACTAATTACTCTATGTATCAATTTGATCCGGCCATACATTTTTTCATAATTCATATGAAACATAGTTTCTGATCAACCCCCTAAAGCCCCTTAATAGTCCACGTTGTTTATGGTCGTGACTATACTTACTGTTTTATCATGTTAGTCATGTGGATTGTTCGTAGACACACTACTGTTCATTTAACAGGTATTGAATTTAACTTTTTGTTTTTGGCACAATCTCACCCCATAGAAGGGGTGAGATTGAGCCAAAGTTCGTGTATTTTTAGCGAATTTATAGTTTATTGTAACTTAACCATATTTGTTGTAGTTGTTAACGAAACATTTTAGAATGCATTGGTGTATTTCGGATCGAATTCTCTGCTTAAATGTGTGCGTTACAAGCTTGAGAACAAAAAAGCATCATTTTTTGGCACAATCTCACCCCGGATGACGGTATTGTATTATTCAGTGAATTAAAGTAAGTGTTGCGGTAATTCTTCTAGCTTCTTATGACTGTAACGTTTATTGTTTTCTTTCTATGAATTCATGCTTGCGCACAATTACACTGTGCTACAGCGATTTAGAACTTCTGAAGTGACCTAGTGTAGGTTGTAGGCCTTGTTGAGTGTAACATTCGCTCATACTAGAAATTTCCCAAACACCCCCAAAATCTGAAGTTATGGTCAAAATACGGTTTTTGGACTTCAGCGCATATAATATTTTTTAACTCAGTCATTTATCAACCGATTTTCAATATTAAAGCAGTATTAGAAAGAGGACAAATAGAACTTTTAAAATATATACAGGTTTGTTCTAATATCAATAAAACATGTTGAGCTATTTGAGCTTGAATCTAATTTTTTAGACTTTTTCACGCAATTTTTCAATTTAATTGTCAATTTGCCGTCTATTTTTGTGAGAAACATGCCACAATTATACTATAAATTTGAAAGTATATTCAATTGCGAATCAAATGAAGGTACTTTTGTGGAAATCAATGGTTATATGGCTAAGTTGTATATTTTATAAGAAAACAAGAATTTTTGGCTTCTATCGCGCAATTATTTCACGAAACTACAAATGATGAAAAAATGCAAGAACTTTTGATGTGACTCAGTGTGGGTAGTAGCCTTAGTCAAATGTTACTTGCGCATTTACTTGAAGTTTTTCAGATACCCCAAAAATTATTAGTTATGGTCAAAACCCTGTTTTTTACCTGAGGTCACATTTTTATGTTCAATTTGATTATTTTTCAACCAATTTTTTATATTTTGGCTGTTTTGAAAAGGCGAAAAATAGAACTCTTGAAACATATAAAAGTGTCTAAATAGTTTACCTATATGTGACGAATAGTTTTAAATAAAATAAGATGATTGATTTTTTTCAAATTTTACCTATATGTGATGAATAGTTTTAAAATAACTAAAATAGTTTATGTTATTTTTAAATTTTTCCAAATTTATTCGCAATTTTTTACACATTTTAGTAATGAACGAGCTTTAATTGCTGTAGAATTTGAAAAGTACATATAGTGCCAAACGAAAACAGTAAGAGTTGTTTATGAAAATCTGTTATAATTTGGCTGAGATATGACTTGATGTTTTTCACCATATACTTAGATTTCATCAAGTCATTTCACAGCCAAATTAAATCAGATTTTCATTATCAACACCTGCTATTTTCGTTTGGTACTAAAAAGAACTTTCCCAATTTTACAGCAATTGAAGCTCCATCATTACAAAAATGTGTGAAAAATTGCAAATAAATCTGGAAAAATTTGAAAATAACATAAACCATCTTATTTATTTCAAAACTCTTCATCACATATAGGTAAACTCTTTAGACATATTAATATGTTTCAGTACTCTGTTTTTCGCCTTTCTAAAACAGCCAAAATATAAAAAATCGGTTGAAAAATAACCGTATTGAACATAGAAATGTGAGCTAAGGTAAAAAACAGGGTTTTGAACGTAACTTATAATTTTCGGGGTATTTGAAAAACTTCAAGTAAATGCGCAAGTAACACTTGACTAAAGCTACAACCCGCTTTAAGTCACATCAAAAGTTCTTGCATTTTTTCATCATTTGTAGCACCCTGAAATAATTGTTCGATAGAAGCCAAAAATTCTGGTTTTCTTATAAAATATATAACTTAGCCAAATATCAACCGATTTCCACAAAACTACTTTCATTTGATTCGGAATTGAATATACTTTTGAAATTATAGTGTATTTGTGGTATGTTTCCTACAAAAATTGACGGCAAATTGACAATTAAATTGAAAAAATGCGTGAAAAAGTTTAAAAAATTAGATTTAAGCTCAAATAACTCAGCATGTTTTATTGATATTAGAACAATCCTGTATATATTTTAAAAGTTCTATTTGTCCTCTTTCTAATACTGCCTTAATATTGAAAATCGGTTGATAAATGACTGAGTTAAAAAATGTTATATGCGCTGAAGTCCAAATAACCGTATTTTGACCATAACTTCAGATTTTGGGGGTGTTTGGAAAATTTCTAGTATGAGCGAATGTTACACTCAACAAGGCCTACAACCTACACTAGGTCACTTCAGAAGTTCTTGCATTTTTTTTTTTCATTTGTAGCACAGTGTTAGATAACATTGAAGTTAAAATAAGGTAGAGGAAATGGAAGTTTCGCTTTTATGTGATGCTGTACCCGTTTCCACATAAAAACTGCTAAGGAAGTAGATTACAATCACTTGACCCCCATCGGGGAAATTAGAACTTTTCTGTGCCGTTATCTTTTAATTTACTCTCAAATCGTTCTCCTTTATACTGCATGTGATTCTGGTGCTGTTCTGCTGAGAACGAAACTACTGACAATGCAGGAATTGATTTCGGTCCGCTTATCTTAGGGGTCGAATATTCGTATACACTAAAGTCGCTTTTGACGCGGTTTTTTTTTACTCGGATTCCGGAATTTACGCGTTTTTTACGCGGATTCCGGAATTAACGCGGTTTTTTTTTACGCGGATTCCGGTATTTACGGGTTTTTTTTTACGCGGATTCCGGAATTTACGCGGTTTTTTTTTTTTGCCCGGATTCCGGTTTCCCTTCACTCGGAATGCAAAATTAACGATGGTTTTTTTTTACGCGGATTCCGGAATTTACGCGTTTTTTACGCGGATTCCGGAATTTACGCGTGTTTTTACGCGGACTCCGGAATTTACGCGGTTTTTTTTACGCGGCACGTATCCCCCGCGTAAAAAGCGACTTTAGTGTATATAGGTACAGGATTCATCGGTGAACTTTACGTTATCTTCGCTTATTGTGGAGTTGTTCTTGTCGTAATATTATCAAACAAAATTAGCTATAGCATGTTATTACATACCATGAATCTTGTTTCTGACGGTTAAATACACATACCATTTCATTCACACAAATTCCCATCACCAAACATAAGGGTCAGTGAAATGTCACGACAGCAGAGTTTACCGGTTCCAATAGTTACGAAAGTAATTATTTTTCACTCCTGGTTCTGAGTTGTTTTTCTAAATGTAAGCCCACAGTTTCATTTCTCTGCAGCTGTGGTTTTTCCAAGCCCGAAATAAAGTTCATCTAACACAAGGTAACCTCCTCAGTAATATGAGGGTTCAATGGCTTTCCGGAAACATAAACACTACCTTTAGCCTGGCCCTTTCCACTGACTTTTTCCTTGTAATTTTTTTCTACCTCAGAAACGCTTCGCTGGTTCTAAAGGAAATTCCGGCTGTTCTGATGTTTATTCCGGGTGATTTTGTTTTACTCTTTAACCTGTTGGTATTCTCAATGTCACTCAGCAGGCACTATTAAATCCGAGGGACAGAGGTAAAGACGTGAAACTAGCGCAACCTTGGGTGGATTCTACATAAACATATTACCCAAAAGTTACAACTTGTTTTGGTCTGGCAGTTTTCGTAAAGAGGGGAAATCCCGCTTGCGTTATCTTTTAGTTGTATTCTGTTGGCAAACCAGAGACACGAAAGATACATTCATTGTACCACAGACAAACTAATCGCTTCCATTTTGGATCTATTATTACATGGTGAAATTAGATGCTGAAAATTTTACCACAATGTTTGGTCGTGCCTCTACTTCGGCTGAGTGCGCACGTACCAAGAAGATGAAACAATACTACACGTATGAAAACTGTTTAGTCTGCATGTTTAATTTTTCATTTCTTTCTTCCCATCACAAGAAAAATTCATCTCATCTATCATTCATCCGTTTCTGACGAGAGGATCAATTTATTAATCAGAAGCGTGCACACTGCACAGGCGTTGTTTTTTATTTAGAATAAATATGTTCTACAATAACTGTAACTGGTCGGATGTTCTTTCTATTTGTGTCATGCTGACATTTCAACAGCTTAGAAGATATTACTTTCGTAATAAAGTAAGTGCACGAGATCCATTTCGAAACGATGGCTTTGTTCGACAATTATTAGACTCGGAGAACTGAAGAGCCGCATCGGACACTATCCAGAATTTGCCGCTCAAGCAAACAAATTCCCTGTCCAGTCGTCTCGTCAGCCCAACGCTTCATAAACAAACAGAAGGTTGTTGACGGTAATCGAATACGCCGCTGTCCAACCAACCTACTGAGAAAGAAGTCCGCGGGGTTACACGCGGTTGGCCAATTCCTCGTCGAAACGTACCGGTACGTCGAGGAGTTTCGTGATTTGGCTAAGACGATCATCATGACGAAACGTGAGCGCGAAACGAGGTGCGATGGCGAGCTTTCAATCGATCGATCGTCTGGGCCGCGTATGCCGATTTTACCGGGTGTTTGCGAAAACCCAAAATCGGCGCACCCGAAACGCGTTAAAGTGTAAATGGCGTTCGAAAGCTGTACCGGTCTTGTGGATGACAGTTCGAGCAACGTGCACGAACTCATTCGAGAGCCGCTTGTTTGCAGCAATTATGGGCAATGACGACAGGACTTTACACATATTAATTTTTTTTCTGCTGGGAATGGAAACGAATTTGATTGAATTGCACCATTACTCTCACCTTTGCATTTTTATTTGCGACGGCATTCGGGTTGACGGTAAAGTTGCTACAGAACGCAAATAATTAAGAATTGATTTTAAATATCTTAACAGCTTTTCAAGGTTGTACACAAGATACAAGATTATACTAAAACATCAACTGTTGGTTATTCACCAGTACTTTTTCATCAGTTCAAGGCGAGAAATAAAAAGAAATACAGAAATTTTATTTGATTTTTGCCATAACTTTTACAATTATCTGCCTTTATTACGCAACTCTTCTGTTGAATCAGCATCATGTAGTAAAAGAAGTTATTTCCGATTTTTTTGGAGGCAACAATGCTTCAACCAAGAATTCCGTATACAAAGTGCCTTATTTAAGTTAATACTAATATTTTTCGGGATTTCGTTTGCCATCTTCCAGTCAATGTTCATATTATGCTGTTTTCTATTTAATGTTCAACCACGTTCCCTGCACAGGGAATCTATAAACGTGTCTACAAAACAGCATTGCGCTATATTCAGAGAGGCTTTCAGTTCCAACTCAAGTCAAAGTGTCTTTTAGCATGGAAATTACAGGTTGCGAAAGTTTTGTTCCAACGTTCTGCGAAGAAAGGAGAAAAAACGGATGAATACGAAATGGGTTTCCTTTCTTCGTTGATAGTTCGGGCACAGCGCGTCGGATTTCCTATGAAATGGTGAAAACTTTCGACCTGTCTGTTTGAAAGTGATAAATAGTTTAAAGGAATATGACGGAATTTGTATGATAACAAAACATTGCGGGAACTTTTTTAGGTTCACGTTGTAGGCAGTATGTTTGTTGAATAAATAACTTGTAGATAATTTCACACCTTGAACTTATGAATTTATGTTTTATTTTCACTAAGAACGCATTTGTGCGAAAAATAGTAAGATTGTTAATAAGCCAATTATTTTGTCCCTTTTCCACCTCAAAAAAAAAGAAATGCATTCAGAATGCGTAATTCGTTAAATTTACCTAAAAAACCTTGGCGTTACACATAGAAAAACAAATATTGGAGTCGAAGAAGGTTTTAGTAATTTTCGCGACGAACCTGCTTAGTTGCGTAAAGTATCTGATAATAAATCGTGCCCGGCATGCAATCCGCCCTAAACTACACACTCATATGGTATAACCTGGAAGGACTAAACGTCAATCATTCTAAAACAGTAATAATTGTTCACAAGAACAGCTCAGAGGCTGGGAATCAATCATGATTGATGCCAACTGGAGGGCTTTCTTCAAAGCAAGACAATTTAAACTATTTATTACACCATGTAATAGAATCACACGTAACCTACTCAGTATAAATAAAGCTGATCGGAGTACGTTAACTGAACAGTGTCTGAGTGGCTATCACCTTAAAAAAATAGGTAAACTGACACGTTTCTGTAATTCTGAAGTAGAAACATCAGGACACTTACTGTGTTAATGCAGCGCAGTGATTTAGCTAAGACTGCGTATTCTTGAAAAAGGGTTTTTTTACAAGATATAATCTGCTGAACTAATAAAGGTAAGAACCTTTATCAAACAAGTCATACCTTCTTAAGGTGAAATGCAAAGTCTGGGGGCGACTATATCTGACTGATGGTAGCAGTGGTCATAGGCTTCTACAAGAAAAGCAGAAAAATGCAAACAACAGCCAAAATTATAACAAATAGTCAACAAAGTACAACGTTTGAATACGAAATTGATGAAAAAACCAATAGAAAACCAACAACTCAAAATGACTTCCAGATGTATTATATCTAACGAAACATTTATAAAAAACTAGTAAAACACCTATGTTGTGTGAAGTTGCGTAACCGCAAGGATACAGAGTCCGCTTTGATAAGCGGGTGGTCATCAACTTAAGGTGAAACCTCATTGAACCCAAAAATGGCCGACTTCGAGTCACCACTTCGAATTTACAAAAGCACAAGACTCAGAAATACTCATTGCGTTTCTTATGAAAATTCTATTTTATGTTTGCTTCACCACAGCAAACATAAAATAGCATTTTCACAGGGAACGCATTAACTATTTCCGAGTCTTGTGCTTCGAAAATTCGAAATGGTGACTCGAAGTCGGCCATTTTTGGATTCAATGAGGTTTCACCTTAAACAGTTAAATTTGTTCTTAGACTCTTCAATTATCCTCCTTTCACGCGGAATTATACACAATACCTCGCGATGACTCTTGCTTAACAAAATAAATCCCTTTTATAATAAAACTGGCCAGAAGAATGAACATCGAAACTTCTCCTTTGAAAAATTAAAGTTGGTGATATTTGTTGGAGGAACTAGGCTCGGTGTAGTAGAGCAGCAAACGTAGAAGAAAGGGTAAAATCATATTACTCACAAGCACGGATAAATAATGAGCATGCCACTTCTCAATAGCGGTATTGCTAATAATAGTGATGCGAAAAAAGCAAACACCCGGGCATTATCTCACAATAGATCAACGATTCTGGTCGCAGTAAGTCCAAACCTAAGAAAAAAAATTATTAAAAACGTAGAAATCTCTTCGAATTCGTGACAAAACTGTATTAGTCAAAAATGTGCGTATCAAGAAACAACTAAAATTCTATATTCGCCATTAATTCGACTCTGACGTAACTTCACCATCAATCTACACTTCACATCTATCTACTATGCACGAACTATACACGATCGCAAGGTTGACGTGGAACTACTTAAGAAGTTCAACAGTCGGATTACAAACTGCAAAAGCCAAAAAAGTACAAATCGTACAAACGTTACTGGAAGCACAAAGTCAGCAAAACAAATAAAAAAATTGTGTTCTTTCGATGCTCATTAAATGCCATAACGCCGAATTTAATCCAAAGTCCTTTCTCGGAAAAATACTGTGTTCTACTAGCTAAAACCTTTTGATACAATTAAATGTTGGTTGAAATTTGGTGCATTTTTCATGAAACATAGTTTTTTTAAAATATTATGCCGCTGGCTTAAGAAAAATTAGCAGAACAATGATTAAAAACAGCATTTCCAACTAATAAACTGCTCTAAATGCTCTCGGGAAAACCCTGATTTTCATGATATTTTTATAAATTTTTTTTTAAATTTGATCAGAACACATTTTCTTTTTTTTAACTTAAAAGAAAAGTTAGCAGAACAATAGTCAACATCTTTTTTAATACATTGTTTATCTATCCTGAGATGGACAATACTTTGTTTTATCTGAAATCGGATATTGATCGGAAATTGCTGCTAATATATGACCACCCGTCGCACCGTCCGCCAGTAAAATGAGTTGTTTCAGCGGAAAGCAGACTTTTAAAGTACCCCAAGTGTTCGATGATCCTGACGAGAACGGGAAGACTGTTGTGGCTGCTAATATATGGCCGTCCGTTGAACCGTCCGCAAGAAAAATGATTTGTTTTAGCCGAAAGCATACTGTTGTATAGCCTTCCATATCTACCCAAGAGAAGAAAACACAAATCTTTCAACGCATTGTTTGGTTGTCCTAAAAAACAGTTTGTTATTTCACCTAAAATCGAATACGTTGATCAAAAATTGCTGCTGAGATGCAACCATCCTTCACACCGTTTGTTAGTAAAATGATGTTTGACACGAAAACAGATATACGATATGTGTGTGACCACGACAGTCCCGGACCAGCAGCGAGACATCGCCTAGGGGTGATAAAGGTCGGATACTGAGCAGTAGACTCCTCGCAAAAACCTTCGCTGACTTCCTACGCCGGTCGAGAACGTCGAGGACCCATTGAACAAGAAACAAGTGGCAGGTGCGGAGGCATCCAGTGATCTCCGCAGAAAAAGACGGAGACAGGTATGGTCAAATCCGGTGGTTGAAAGGCTAACATAACGGCCCCTTGCTAGTCAAAGCAGTCGAAAAGAATGGAGACAAGCAGCTAGGAGTGGCAGCGTTATCCGCACAGCTCGATGCAATCATCGAGTTCGCGGCGAATAGGAGCAATATCACCAAAGGTCTGAAGCAGAACCTTGAAGTTTCGGGTCACCATCGGCGAGGCTCAACAGGAGTACCCCGAACTTTTAGCTCGGGCGGAAGCCTTCAAAAAGGAGGTGAGCACTAGGAGGGCGATTGAATCTAAAAACTCCCACTCGTTCGCAGCGGTCGGCTCTAGTTACGGGGAAAAGTGTCCCCGGGATAAGTGGTCCCCGAGAAAGTAAAAAAGCGGTTCGTTGCGCTAGTCCCTCAAGATAGCACACCGACAGGCTCAAAGGGCAAATAATCCACTGAAGCGGCGACTACGGGAAACCTATGGGTTACCGTGATAGGAAAAGGGCGCCAGGAAGGCAGGAAGTGCCAAGACGGAGTGGTGACAAAACGACCACCGAGAGTCAAGAAGGCACGGAGCAGGGGGGACGCCCTCATATTCAAGACTGACGTGTCTAAGTACTAAGAAAACTGAGGGGCGAAACCCAGCTCAAGGATTATGAGCTCCGAAAGGATGCAAAGAATAAGGATGCTTCCTACAAGGCGGTAGCGAAGCAGGTTCGGGCACTCATCTCGGAGGAGCTTAAAAATCTGGACGAAATCACCGAGGGGTACGACGTTGCACAAGCTCTCAAAGAGTGCGGGATGGTGGTGGCCACTAAGGCAATCCGTCTCCGAAAGAGTCCATCGAGGGGGGACTTCGTAGCCGCAAGGTTACAGAATCCGCTTTGATAGGCGAGTGGTCGTGGGTTCGAATCTTAGTAGAAATAGACCATTTGGTTGTAGAAGGACTTTAATATGGGTTCATTCTCAGGCTCTCCACCACATACCCTTCCTTAAAGCTGAATTCTATAGTACCCCTGGTGGCTTTTATCCTAACAAAAAAGTCCCTCTTATAATAAAACTGGTCTGAGTAATGGTTCTCTTCAGGGAATTGTCATTATGGCGCGGTCTTGGCTGGAAGAACGAGGTTTCGATAAGACTCCTCTTGACAAAATAAGTCCTTCTTGTAATAAAGCTGATCTCAGAAATTGTATTTGGCGATATTGGCACGGGGAACGAGGTTTCGATAAGACTCCTTCCTCTTGACATAATAAGTCCCTCTTAGAATTAACCTGGCCAAAGAGGAACGTTAGGTGTAGCCTCAGTCCAGGGAACTGTAATTTGGCGATATTGGTAGGATGAAAGAATCTCGGTATAGTAGAGCAGTAAGCTTGAAACGAAAGGGTAAACTCACACACAAACACGGATATAAATGAAAAAGCGTATCATTCACTTCAATAGTGATACTGCTAATAATATGAAGTGCGGAGTACAGAAAACATTTTGGCAATATCACAATAGATCAAATGTCTCTGGTCGCAGTGATGAGTCCACAAAGAGGAAAAAAAGGGTCCAGTTGGGCTACTAGCGTCGGCGGATGCGAACCTGACATTGGAGGAAGACAAGCTCAAGGTTGGTTGGTCAGTATGGTATCTGGCTATACTCCAGCAACCGGACGTTTACTTCAGATGCTTTGAAGGAAGATATAAATCTTTGAATTGCAAGTGGCCCGATAGGAGCCAATTATGCAGACGTTGTGGAGGCACAGGCCATAAAACAAAAGATTGCTAGGAGTCTCCCAAGGGCCTGCTTTGTTCGAGGTCTACGGCGTTAGGGGTCTACGGCGAGTAGAACGAAGAGGTCGAGTTGACGGCCGCGCACTATATACGCAAGGTCGAAGACTGGATGCACTCCAGGAAACTCTAACCAGCGCATCGTAAGACCGAGGTCACGGTTGTACAAAATCGCAAATCGGAGCAACAGGCAGTGGTCAGAGTCAGAGACTGCACCCTTACTTCAAAGCGATCCTTGAAGCTCTTGGTGGTTATGGTCGACGACAAACTCACATTTGGGAGCCACGTCGACTATGCCTGTAGGAGGGCCTCTTCGGCTATGGCATCTCGTATGATGTTCAATAGCTCAGCGGTGTATGACAGTAAGTGAAACCTTCTTGCCACCGTAGTTTCGTCCATACTCAGGGCCAGAGCTCTAGGTACTAACAGTTAGCGTGGCCTGAGGGTTGCGAGTGCTTACCGTACAGTGTGATACGACGCAATCTGTGTCTTCTCCGGCATGATTCAGACAGAGAATGCTTCGACCAACGTGACGCAAGGGGCATACGAGTAACCAGGAGGTCATCCTCGATGTCCCAATGGCAGTGGGGCACCTTGGCGAAGTGAAGTTCAACACCTGACAGAGATCCTGTCAGGTCATGGTTACTTCAGGCAAAATCTGCATAGATTTAGGCAAGCGGGGTCCCCCATGTGTCCCGTGCGCGTGGATGCGGAAGAGACTGCTGAGTAACCAGACTCTTATAGCATGCCAAGAGCTCGCCGACACAGGCAGGAACGAAAAGGGCTGCTGCTGCTAATTAGATGTGACCGTCCGTCGCACCGTCCGCTAGTAAAATGATGTTTAACCCGAAAAAAAATTACATACTTAACCCCAGAGAACAGACGGGATAATTGTTGCTAATACTGCTAAGATGTGACCAGTCGTCGCATTGTCCGCCATAAAAATGATTTGATTAAGTCAGAGCAGATTCTAATATAGTCCAAAGAGTGCATTCCCCGTAAATTATGTATAATATTGTGTCGACCGTGCTAAAGAAAGCATTAATAATTCGTATGCAAACATGCATCTCAGCTCTGATTAGTCGAAATCTTCGTTTCAACGAGGTTTAACTATTTTCAATAGTACAATATTTCGCATAATCAAATAACAATTTCTAAACTTGGTTGATTTTTCAATCGATTGCTGTAAAAACTAACCGAGTGATAATATTTCGTTCCCTGTTCTGATTGCAGATTTTGATTTTATATTCCTGTAGACATTTCTCGAAACAGTAGTTTTAAAAAATAAAAAAAACGAAAGGACATTAAAAATTCATGACGAGCCTTAAAACGCAAATAAAAAATCAAATAAGTGGTAAAACTAAGTTCAATGAAACAATAAAATAAACGTAAAACATACAGAATAACTTGAACCTATACCCAAGTAACAATTCTATAGCTACTTGGTTTTCTAACGGTTTTATCACAGCAATGAATATTACCAACGGTTTTTTGGCGGTTAAACCCGTTGCCAAAAATAGCAAGTCGTAATAAACACTGATAGCTGTCAACAAAACTCCAATAAAACCGGCATAAGTCAATGCGATTTTGCTTTATTATTGGTTTTATTATTACTATCTATTGCCCCATAAAACCACTCCAGCTTGCTGTCATATAACATAGAAACCAGTTTTATTGCGGTCATTCAAATGCCCAGTTTTAACCTGTCAAACTTGTAAACAAATATATGCAGGCAATGATATACATACAGGTGAGACAAAAGCGGCAGAGTTGGTTAAGTGTGATGCAGAATTCTGTCGCAGTCTCCGTAAGATGTGTGTAAAATGCTTTAGAGCATCTTGCAGCGCATTTGTAAACATTGATGACGTAGAACTCCAAAAATCTAATAAAGTAACACAGCAACATTAGTACTTTTCGGTAGTTTTTTTTTTAAATTTTATCGCCAGTTTGTCTTGTTTTGGTTGAGAATAATTTCCTATATCGTTAAATTATGCGTCCTTAAAAATAATGTAGGGGCAAGACACTATTGATATATTTTGACATATATTCAATATTCAATTAAACTATGTATGTATCGTTGCATTTTTCGTGCACCTCTTTATTTATATCAAAGTTTGTTGATTCATTATCGTCGGTGTGATGTCAGATTTTTCATAAAAATAAAGTTGTCTAGGCCCCAGGGATTTACCATATTTTTCTCTAATAATACAGGCATCCAACCTTTGCCGCACCTTACAACATATATATCATTGAACTAGGCTTATTGCGGCTACGATTAATGCCAACTAATTACCAACCGCGCCATATTGATATTTTTGAAACTTTTTATAATCTTGAAACGAAAATCGAATCGTCGTCTGACTAACAAATAAATTGAATATCCAAAGTTGATTTTGATCTATCTCTGTATTGAAGAACACGGCTAGATTTTTTTTCTGAAAAACTGAGTTGAAACAATCCAATTCATTTTTGCTAACAATGAGATCATTTTTGTAAGCCCGTACTATTTTGATGGCGCATAAATTTTAAGCGCCTATGATCTCAAAATGCACGACAAAATTTCATGCGCATATGCTTGAGAGCTACAAAACCTACCAAAAACCCCTCCTTATTCCTTATCTTTCTACAATATCACCATCAAATAAAATCGATTGCACGATGATAACCAACACAGGTGAAACATTTCTCCCGCGACGAGAGATTCCCTTATTAAAAAAGTGGCGTGATGTTCTGGTGTGTGTGCAGAAACGGCACAACAAATCAACTTATTACGGTTGCTGTCAAGCAATGAAAAGTTGATTTGGACTTATTGTGGCAAGTAGCAGAGCGCAATAATGCAACCAAACTTATTGCGCTCTTAAAGAGGTAATGCCAGCTGCTTATAGTATGCGGTACTCTTTCCATGTGGTTTTAAAGTAGTTTTATTGCCATTCTTATAATTGATTCAATAAGCTTGGCAAGGGTGGGCCACCTGGCTGTAAAGCAAACTTATAGCGGTTATCAGGAGGTTCTGATAGTATTTTAAGTTTTAACAGCAATTTTGCGAAATTGATCATGAAAACCGCTAAAAGAATGCAATACGACTTAAATTGTTACTTGGGTATACTAGTAAAATAAGATATTATCCGACTTATAAACGAATAAATACACTAAATAGCTACTTAATATAAAACTTCCAAACAAAACAAAATATTGAAAAATAGACAGATATTAGAATAACAATTTTTGTATTTATCAGTCCACCGTGCGCCACTTTTCCAAAAGAAAACACATAGTCGGAAAGCTGCAAACTTATCAAAGAGGAATATATATTTTTGTGGTCACGGTTGGGATAGAAAGCAAACAGACAGATTGGCCATATAATAGAAACTACTTCAATCGCTAGTCTTATCACGGCATGGCACATAGAACGTCGTGCACACTCATGTCAAAACTGTCTAGCCTATTCGAAACTATGGATAAACCATAGACGAGAGAGAGGAAAGCTCTTAGATTGTATTTTTTTTTTGTTGCTTATGTTAAGCTAGTGAACTATTAAGTCAGTGTAGCAAACTGTGATCAAAGAGTAACCACAAACGGAAGCTTACGGGGTTTGTGATGTAAAAACTAGAACCTCTGGCTGATAGTTTGCAGTCAGAATTCACCAGACTAGCGCTATTAAAATGGAAAAATCTGTTACAACTGTTGTGGCAAAGTCCTATCGTGAAAACCAATTTATTAGATGGTTTCATAATGATTCGTCTCTACTAAAATATCATAACACTGTATTAAGTTACAGTAGTTACCAAACGCACAGTCATATTCTTTATCGTACCTCAATAGGAGACTCTTGTAAATAATTGCAAACCGCAGACGCTCCCTTGTCAGCGCTTATTGCTGCATATGTTCCGACTAGTCCGCCCAATCGAGTAACTTGTAACATTTCTGGTTCTCCCATCCCCCCCAACCAACCATCAATCATTTCCGGCCGTTGAGAAGGAAAACCAGTTTAAATTATCGTTATATCAACCAGTAACCAACGTGCCTGCCTACCTGCGCCCACTCAACGCAGATGTGTGTCTTGGTCCCACTTTTTCTCCGGCTTGCATCGTCGAGAATGTCAAGCTCGAATATGATCGTTGTCTACGAAAGTTTATGGTGCGACATTTCAGGTGAATTCTAAATAGGTGGAACTGTCATAAAGTGTAGAAAGATAAATCATTTGTCGTAAATTTAGTCCCTCGTCATGACAGTGTCATATTTCTAACGGCTTTATTCTTTGTATTCGTTTTCCTAATGTATCGGTCAAATTCTTCGGTGGTGCACCAAATGAAAAACAAATTCGATGCATCACAGTGGCGTCATTTAGGAACCTGTTTTGAATTTTACGGATAATGTCAGCTAAGTTCAAACCATAGGTAAATAGATAACCAACATTCCTTAAAACTTAGGGAAAAACCAGTGAAACTAACGAAATTTACCCACACATTTAGACCGGAGAAGAAATCGATTGAAACTGCACTCGTTGCACTTCGAAAAACCCACCGTACCCCAACGAGTGTTGCGCTTGGTCCCGTGACGCAAGGGACAGTGACATTCCATTCACATCTTATTCATGATTGGACAGAAACGAGCGACGGGATGCACGTCAAGCGATGCACATCTGTTGCGCTGGAGAATGTGTACGTGTACTGCCTTATAAATACGCTGGATGCTTTGCTGCTTTTCCTTGGAAAAACAAACACCGGAAGTCGATATTCCGCACAGCATCACGCGCTCGGGACCTGTTCCAGCTCCGCCATTATGCAATTAAATGTATACAACACCCCTCCAGTTGTCTTGCTATACTTAGCTGCGAGAAACTCGCTAACGTTCACTTCTTCTTTGGTGGTTTTTGGTTTTTGGATTATGGATTATGCTGGACGAAATATGAAACTCTAGCTGTAACTTTTGTGTCCAATCGTTGTGGTTCTACGGCACCTTACATAATTAAACCCCAACGTTTTCCTGACTGTAACAAGCAGACGATGCTGTTGAAAGGCTTCTTGTTAGTTGATAGCAATGGATATTTATTGCTAAATTACTAAGAAAACATCATGATACTCTATTACAAAACCAGCGAAGACATAGAAATGTGAATCACAAAAGTTTTTTTTCAAGACGAAACTATTTCAATTCGAATTCCATTTTCATTAGTTTGAGTTAAGTTTGCAATGTACTAGTCACAACCTACTCGACGTTTACGCTGCTCATTTTATCTCAACTAAATGGGAACTTTATGCTCGATTCCGCTCCATGTGGCGTGGTAATGTCTTTCGGGAAGTGATTTTGACACTTCCGCTTTAATCGCGCTTGGCGGTGCACATAATCATAATCGTCAACGTCGTCTTCGTCACTTGGCGAAAGACAAACGCGGTGAAGTGCCATCATAAAACTTTCAACTTCTAACGCTGCAAAGGGCCGGCACGGCAGGTGCCTAACCGCCTGGCCGGGTTGTATGTGAGTGCAACGGTATCTTCACCCCATCTAGAAAAGTGCATCATCAGCATACACACTGGAGAGCCGGTGCCTTTCAGTTGCGGTAAAGAGCGAAAAAATGACTAATTAAAACAGGAAAACACTATAAACGTTATTTCGATGATGCCGCTGTGCTAAGGTTGATGACATTGTTGGCGGTGTGTTATAAACGAGATCAACGCTCGTATAAGTTCTGGATATGTGTAAGGTTATAAAAGATCAAGAATGCTGAGAATCAATACAGCAACTGTTGTTCCATTGTACCAAGCTTAACTAGATGATGTCAAAATTTCATGACCTGTTATTAACTCGTTCTCAAGTTATTGCTTTCGAAGTTAAGCTACTTCTGTATTTTGTTTTCTTATTTGAGAAAAAAAAATCAAGCGTGTAAAATAAGTGTTACAGTGCTAAAGTATTTTGATGCACTTCTGCATTTACAAGGGGCACCAAAATTCACAGAAATAAAAAAAAAGCTATAATCTTTTTGGGGCAACTGTTTTTGAGCTGGGCATCTTTTTTTCGCTTTTGTTTTTGGAAAGCTTATCTGCAGTCAAACCCAGAATCATTACTTTGAAAACTTAGTCAGTTGATACACGTTGAATAATTTGCACGCAGGTCACTTCTGGAACGAAACTAAAACCTTCTTTTTTCCTCGTCGAGAAGTGCGAGAAAAATAGATTTTTGCACTTCAACTGTGAGAACCTGAAACCCAATAAACCGAATAGTTCTGCGCTATTGTGATGAAACGTTATGTCACAAATAAACCAGGCGCGATTCGTCTGTTGATTGTGTGTATCAATTTTCAAATTCATCCACCAGAGAGTAAGTATTGTACATTTATATCACCACAGAACTACGCTGAAGGTTTCAAATTTCTTTCTAACCGCGTCGCAAGAATAGTGACATAATGCAATGTTCCTATCAACACAAGTCACGCTAGCGTCCCCAATGATAAGCGCATTTATGGAAAGTTTGTACGAATTTCGTCACAGCTTGGCTTGGACACTTTAAAAGCCGTTTACATTCGGTTCCACTCCGGTGGCGCGCGGTTTTTTTTTTGTTCAATAATTGGGTGGAAAGTTTGTAGCAGTGAGCTGTAAAGTTTACAATGAAAACCATAGAGGGAAAGAGCCCCTCGAACCAATCGAGCGTGTCATTGTTTGATTTTTCTTCGGGCGGCGACCGAAAAGAGAAAACTCCAAGCAGAAATATGGAACATATTAGCGCGAAAAACGAAGTCGCGAACAGGCATGATGAGATGATGTGGGGTAAATTTCCACAGTACAGCGGCTGCACAACAACCATTCGAAGCACATTAGTGGCCACTTGTTCGGCGGTGGTTCAAGCTCAACGTGGAGCATCGTTCAGATTTCTTGCATTGTTCCTCCCCAGTTTCCTTCGAGCGGCTCTCAACGCGGACTAGATAAATAACGAATAAGGCCACTTTTAGTCGTACCTAGATGAGCAGTTTTAGCGCAGGGTTGATTTCGAGCGCATGCCAAACGCTTGTTTTGCAGTTTTTTTTCGTTTCATGCCTGTTTTGGTATCTGTATTACCTGATCGAAAAGAATTCTGTATGCGCTAATGTTTGTTGCACGAAGCAGGTTGTTTAACACCCATGTGAACATTTAGTAGTAATTACTGTGCGCTAGAAGTGTAACAACGTTTTTTTAATATCATAACATAAAAAGACTTCATACTTACCTTTTCAGCACTCTTGCAAAATGAAACCATGAAGTCATGCTTTATACAAACAGACACTGTACACTGGCGGAAATTCCTATAATTCGTTAGAAGTAAAAGCAAAGCATACCCTTTTTCATCAATATTATCACGGTTCATCGGTAACAATTGTGCGAAAGCATAGCACATCGCAAGTCAGAGCGCTTCTATAACTGCTATGCAGATAAAGTAGTATAATTATCACGTTATGCTTTAAGATTTCCTCATGATTTTAACGTGTACGTTCAGTCCATAGATGCTGCACTTACAGCCGCCACCCGGCGTGACCGGGCTCGTAGTGAAAAGAGAATCATTTTTGTGATTTACTGCGTTCCATAGTTCGAAACCGCTGGACACTGGCTGCGTAAATGTCCGTCTACGTGATCTGCTACCGTTTGAAGTCTATTGCGAGTAGCCGTTATTTAGTTCAGCTATCAATTCATTGAAGTGATCAAATAAGATTTTAAATTACGGCAAATTGTGTGTATACGTCGTGTTCAATTGATTAATAGGAGTCACATACTGACACACGAAAGTACTAGCTGAAACTGGGCTTGCGTTATGTTGGATAATAACATGGTTTTTGAACCATGCTGATTTATTGCGTGTAAAATAAATTATTGTATAAGATATTTTACATTCTTTTCATGTAGTTTGATTGTCATAATAAAAACACAGTGCAACCATTTTTTTGCCTTGGGTTCTGTATATGATTTTTTGACGTATTTTGATGCAAATTTTGATGATATTAAATCGAACAAAAACTGAACTCCATTTATTTCACAAATTTATTTTTATTCATTAATCAAGTATTAATGAATCCACAAATATCTAAGAGTGGTAGTCAAATTATATCTTCTATTAAAGAAAAAATGTCTCAGAAATCAATTAGTAGGTGTCTTATCCACGTGAAATGTTTCTTGATTTTTCTTGTTTCGAAACATCGTCAGCTTAGAACAAACAAGTTTGATCGTAAAATCACATTTATGAATGGCTTTTAAGACAATTCTGCGGTTAATGACAAATGAAATGTCAAAGGCATAATACATTTCAAATAAATCAACTTAATCGAGTTCAAACAAGAATAAAAATACAAAAGGTGGAGGATCATATGATGATAAATTGTTATTGTATTTTAGAGCATCGCTTATGCTCTTGATATTATGTTGAACAGATTTTAAATAAGTTAACTTTACGTCCAGATAAACCTATCTTAGTATTGTAGGGGAATTAGGGAAAAATTGACATTTTGCTGACATTTTACGAGGATCAGTCACCTACCAATCGATTCCTAAGAGTAGTCCTTCAATGTAAAACATAATTTGACTACCACACTTAGGCATTGGCGGATTTAAAAATTTAATGAACTAATTATATTTTTTGTCTTATGACTTACATTTAATGTTTTGGTAAAGTAGTGCATTTTAAAAAAAATTGAATAAGGACTAAGAATGTGATTTAGTCTTAGAAAAAATTTTCCTTGTCCAGACGGACTCGAACCGGATGTCTCGGATCATTAATGCTTCAAATACTTGAATAAATTTGATCATATTCTATTACGGCCTTTTCTGTCTGTCTGTTTTTTCGTCTTTAGAGACAATTTTCAAACATTCTTAGCTGAGTTCGGAATTCTTTTTTTTTTTTTTCATTCTGTCAAGCCTTCCGAAGCATTTTCAGATGTTTCAAGCTATATTTACGAGAGTATTTATACTTTTTAATTTAGGTTTAATTTTTTCTAGTGGTTGGTATTTTTTGGTTTACAGTAACTATTTTAAGTTATAGGATACTAATTTGAGATCATTTTTTAGCTTTTTGCTGATTTTATAAACGTTTCTCTTCAGTTTTCATCAGCAGTTGAACTTGTAATTATACATTTATATTTTACGTAAATGCTTTAAAGTGGTTCCAGTTGAGTTCGGAGATATTCTGGTGAAAATGCGGGTGATAATATGTATGAAAAATTTTGGAAATGGCAATCGATTTCCATTTGTAAATTATATGTAAATTTTATTACTTTGCTATTACTTTCGTTTTTGGTCTCAAATGTCTTTTAAACGTAATTTTAATCTTCTCAACTAAATTTAGTTGTTTTTTTTTGTTTAGAAAAGGTTCGGGAAAAATTAGATTCTTTAGTAAGATTAGTAAGATTCTTATCATGAATTAGCCCTAAATACCACACCGTTCATCTTAATAACGTGGTTATGGGTGGGTTTGAGAAATGAAACTCTTGGCTTATGAGGAAAAATAATTAACTGTGTTTTAGAAACATTAGGGGAAATCTTCCATTGCTACATGTATGAAGAAAATATATCTAAACTTTTTTGTAGCCGACTGCATATAACACGAAGGCTTTTTCCTTTTGCGGAAATGCTTGTATCGTCACAAAACAGAGATTTCTCACAACCTGGTGGTAAATCAGGAAGATCAGAGTTGAAAATGTTATATAAGATACTCCCCTGAGGCACACCAGCTCTAACAGGCAATCTATTAGATTTACCATTTAGATAGTTAACCTGAAGAGTGCGGTCAGTTAAATAACTTTGTATCATTTTTGTGAGGTAAAGCGGAAAACTGAAATTTGAAATTTTAACTATTAAACCTTTATGACAAACACTGTCGAATGCCTTTTCTATATCTAGAAGAGCAGCTCCAGTCGAATAGCCTTCAGATTTATTAGTTCGAATCATATTTATTACTCTAAGTAACTGATGAGTAGTGGAATGCCCATGGCGAAAACCAAACTGCTCATTTGCAAAAATTGATTTTTTTTATTTTTATTTTTTAACGTGTTTTAAATCACTTAAAGTTAATATCAGAACTGGGGGAGCTCATAGTCCGCTTTGGCATGCGATTGGTCATGAGCAGGCTTCGGAAAAGTACTGCGGTGCGACACTATACTAACGATTGGGCTCTCTTTTTTCATAGGTTTTTCATTCAAAACAAATTGGATTTTGAATGTCATCACTGATTTTTATTCGTCATCATAAACTAAAACAAACAGCATGATTTCTTAAAAAAAAACTTGATAGCACTTGATGCAATGCACTTGATAGAATAAAAAATGCGAAAAATTAAAAATAAGCGGATGCATTAGTTTAGACGGACCTCGAATCAACGTAATAAAAGCTCAAATTTTCTAAGTCAATCTGTTGGTTGATACTTTGTAGCTCCTTCCTTATGCTTAATAAGCTCAAATACTCTTCTGGGCATTGAACTGACAAGGTTATGGAGAGTATTGACAGAAATTTGTTGCCAGCATGAACGTATGCATGATTCAAGATCGTTTACTGTGTTAAATTGGCATCCATTGGCGTAAACTCTTGCAGCCAATATGGGAGGTTCTCGATCGGGTTGCAATCCAGACTACATGCTGGCCAATCAAGTACAATGATGACTTTTTCATAAAGCCAGGCCTGGGTATGTCGGGAAACATAAATATAAGCGTTGTCTTGCTGAAATACAACAGGTTCATCCACCTAATCCTCCAAGTATGGAACCAAAACGTCTTCTAGAAGCTCGCACTATTTGCTGGAATTTATTTTGGTGGTGATCCAGCAGATAGGAAACTTCTCGTCATAATAAAATCCTCCACATACCATAACCAAAATTTCCCTTGGATCGAGTGACATTTAACTCCGCCAAATTTTCCCAGTCTTGACTGTAACAGTCAGGGCCATCGAGGTTAAATTTTTCCTTATCAGAAAAAGATGGCCCTGACTGTTACAGTGTCTGAAAAAGACATCATTGTACTTTTTTAATTCATTTTATTTTATTTTATTCTTTATTTAATCTTTTAATTTATTTTCTTCTTATTTTATCTCTTAGGCCGATGCCATAATGAATAAGAACCAAACCGTTTCATATACTTTCCCATTGTGGATATCACTCCTTACTTCAGAAAAAACGCGTTAAAGCATCGGCCTCACTCTCGTGAATTATAATCACTTGACAGCCCGCTCAGATTTGTGCCGAAGGATATCGCTGTGGAAAGTCTATAATTAGCGACAGGTTGAAAGAACCAACAGACATGAGGAGAAGAAAACTGACAGCCCGTTTAGCATTGTATGTGTGCGCTGTCGTTAGTGGCTGGAGAGCTTTGCAATGCAATGAGAGCCGAATTAGTTCAAAATTTGCTGTCACAAAAAGACAGTACTTTTCAGAAGACTGTCCATGAGTTCGAATCTTAGTAGAATCAGACCTCCCGGTGTCAGGGAACTTTAATGCATTCCTCCCTCCCATCCCCCTACTCGAGCCTCTCCTCACGCTAAATTCTAGAAAAAAATTACACATAGTTTAAAGAATTAGAGATGCAGAGGTAAACTCAGTCTCTGGCAAATGTCCCTTGAGCTGGAAGTACAAAGTCAGCAGAACAAAGAGTTAATAGCATGAAAATTAAGTGCTAATTCGATGCTCATTTAATGCCATATCGCCGAATTTAATGCTCCATCGTTTCTTTGAAAATTGCATTTGTTTGCTAGCTTAAGGAAATAGCTAGCAGACAATATACGAAAATAGCATTCTTGGTCACAAAACGGTTCTATAACGGTCAAAAACATTTAATGCTCATTTAATGCTCTTGAAAAAACTTGATTTTCATGATAATTTTATTGATTTTGTATAAATTTTTCAATAATATTATAATAATATGATAATACATAAATAGCTTCAATTTTTCAAACATTTTCATCTGAAAACAATCAGAATCCTTTTGATACGATAAGATACCAATTAAATGCTCCCATATGCGAGCAGTTTCAATAACTCAGGTGCATTTTTCATTAAATATATTTTTTTTTCAAAAATATTGTTCTGCTAGCTTAAGAAAAAAGTTAGCAGAACATTGGCCAGAAACAGCATTTTTAAGCAATAAACTGTTGTAGAATGGTCATAATAATTTAATGCTCATTAAATGCTCTTGAAAAAACCTGATTTTTATGACAATTTTATTGATTTTGTATAAATTTTTCAATAATATTATAATAATATGATAATACATAAATAGCTTGAATTTTTTCAAACATTTTCATCTGAAAACAATCAGAATCCTTTTGATACGATTAGATACCAATTAAATGCTCCCATATGCGAGCAGTTTCAATAACTCAGGTGCATTTTTCATAAAATATATTTTTTTTCAAAAATATTGTTCTGCTAGCTTAAGAAAAAAGTTAGCAGAATATTGGCCAGAAACAGCATTTTTAAGCAATAAACTGTTGTAGAATGGTCATAATAATTCAATGCTCATTTAATGCTCTTGAAAAAACATGATTTTCATGATAATTTTATTGATTTTGTATAAATTTTTCAAAAATATGATAATATATGAATAGCTTCAATTTTTTCGAACATTTTCCTCTGAAAACAATCAGAGTCCTTTTGATACGATTAGATACCAATTAAATGCTCCCATATGCGAGCAGTTTCAATAATTTATGTGCATTTTTCATTGAATATATTTTTTTTAAAAATATTGTTCTGCTAGCTTAAGAAAAAAGTTAGCAGAACATTGGCCAGAAACAGCATTTTCAAGCAATAAACTGTTGTAGAATGGTCAAAATAGTTTATTGCTCATTGAATGCTCTTGAAAAAACCTGATTTTCATGATAATTTCATTGATGTTGCATAAATTTTTCAATAATATTATAATAATATGATAATACATAAATAGCTTGAATTTTTTCAAACATTTTCATCTGAAAACAATCAGAATCCTTTTGATACGATTAGGTACCAATTAAATGCTCCCATATGCGAGCAGTTTCAATAACTCAGGTGCATTTTTCATTAAATATATTTATTTTCAAAAATATTTTTCTGCTAGCTTAAGAAAAAAGTTAGCAGAACATTGGCCAGAAACAGCATTTTTAAGCAATAAACTGTTGTAGAATGGTCATAATAATTCAATGCTCATTTAATGCTCTTGAAAAAACATGATTTTCATGATAATTTCATTGATTTCGTATAAATTTTTCAAAAATATGATAATATATGAATAGCTTCAATTTTTTCGAACATTTTCCTCTGAAAACAATCAGAGTCCTTTTGATACGATTAGATACCAATTAAATGCTCCCATATGCGAGCAGTTTCAATAATTTATGTGCATTTTTCATTAAATATATATGTTTTTAAATATTGTTCTGCTAGCTTAAGAAAAAAGTTAGCAGAACATTGGCCAGAAACAGCATTTTCAAGCAATAAACTGTTGTAGAATGGTCAAAATAGTTTATTGCTCATTAAATGCTCTTGAAAAAACCTGATTTTCATGATAATTTCATTGATGTTGCATAAATTTTTCAATAATATTATAATAATATGATAATACATGAATAGCTTCAACTTTTTCGAACATCCTCTGAAAACAATCAGAATCCTTTTGATACGATTAGATACCAATTAAATGCTCCCATATGCGAGCAGTTTCAATAACTTAGGTGCATTTTTCATTAAAGGATAATTTTATTGATTTTTTCTAAATTTTCAATAATAAGATAAAAATATGATTTCCTGTTCCTGTTTTTTGATTTTCAGATCGATTCTGTTGACCTGAAAAAGTTAGAAAGATCGTTTATTATGTGTTTTTTTTTCGATCTTTTAAAAAAATTATTTTTCAGCGTGCAGAACTTTTTTTTATGCAATTTTGAGTGATTGTCAGGTATCGTGTACCATTTCTATAATTGTCTTATCGGCTTTTGAATGGTTGCGTGCGATTATGACATCATCATGCCTCCATATAGTCCATTTCATTCCTGCCCATAATGCAATGATGATGGACTAGCAATAATGAAATGATCGGAGTACAACCAGATCGAACCAATCTCCAAAAACATGATTTCGAGTCATCGGTGTTCAATGTTCTAGGGATTTTTTGTAATTGGGGCTTATTACAGAAAACGAGGCGAGCGGCGAGTTACTCGCCTGACCAATTTTGATATTGCAGATGGCTGGATTTGGACAAGCTGGTCTGCGAAACTGTTCGACTCAGCTGTCACCAAACATGTTTCACTCGCATTCTCTAATACAACATTTTGCTCGTCCGTCAGTGACTGGAGGTGAGGCCATATCATTATGAACTATTTAAATGATTTCTGTTCTTCATGTATGATAGATTATTCATTCTCACGTAGGGGTGCTGGGGGTAAGCCCGGCACTGAGGGTAAGACCGTCACCCCTAGGATTTTACTAGAAAACGCTAATTAACTGTGTTTTGGAATATGTGAAGTGTTGGTAATTAATATTTCAGATATTTTAAGACACATCGAAGCCACCGTGAAACGTCAAACGTCAAAATAATAGACAAAACATACGCTACTGCAGCTGATGCGTGAACGGATGTAATTTTTTGTGAGTGGAACTTAAGCTTTTATTCATTTGAAAAGACTAAAATAATTTTTCGTTGCTCTGCAATTTATTGTCTGTATTGTTAGCAATCACAGGAATTCGATCTGAGGTAAATTGAAGCGATAAATTTGTAGAAATACTCTTTTTAAAAAATGTGTGCTGTCGGGGTAACACCGTCACCCAGTGAGTGGGGTAAGTCCGACATGGTCTGAGGCTAGTTGGATGTTACTGACACATTGAGAAATATGTGTCAGTAACATCCAACTAGCCTCTCATCTATTACCGATATCTCGCTGATAAATAAATTGATTAATCGACTTAGAACCATGCACTCAAGCTCTTCTGTGATTTATGAATGATTCCAAGGGTTATTAGAGGTGCCAAATGTACTGAATCAAGTCACAAAACTGACGGCTTTCCGGTGGTATTTGAAATATGCTCCGGTGTGGTTAATGTGATCCTGGTTTCAATGAAACTAGTTAATAATATGATTTAGAGTGCCACATGATAGGCTTGCCGAGTATCAAATTCTTTCATTGTTTATACATAATGTTCACCGGAACTTGTTCCGGTAATCTGCCCAGAACCAGTTAACCGACAACAACCAAATTCAACAGTAACATACAGAAATGTAAGATCTCTCATTCGGTGGTTTCCGAATTAAAATTGGTTCAGTTAATTCGAGTTAATTCATGAACAAACTTAGATGCCGGTGTTACCCCCAAGGGGTGCCGGTTTCACCCGCACTGATTGCTAAACGTCATTTTTATCCTAGTTCCAAAACTTCACTATTCCTTGTAAAATAACAATTTGAAAGTACTGAAAACCTTCATATCTTGTAGAAAACAATCTAAGCAATGATTCTGTCAAAAAAAATTCAACAATATTTGCCATCAAGTGCTACTAAAGAATCATTTTCCTTAGGGGGCCGGGCTTACCCCCAATACCCCTACACTGGTGTTAATACTTAACTCAATTAAAAAAAATGGCGCTTGGTTCAGTGAATTTCACAGCGCCTCAAAAAATATGCTTTGAAAGATCGTTTCAACAGAGATCGATCCTGCAGCTCCGATTTTTTAGATGGATCGATCTGGGACCGCTCAGCTGAATCGATCCTGAAGATTGATCTTTCCCTGTAGATTGCCCAATCCCTTATTCCGTATCCTTTTCAATAGCAATAACTTCTCTGGCTATTTTCTAACAACTGTTGGTCCCTTTTTTCGATTTGTTGGGTACTATTTGATCACTTGTTTGATCAACTGCTTATGCTTATTAGCGGCGAATGCTTATTAGCTGAGTCAATTAAAGGCCATAATCGTCTCGTTCAGTATTAAACTGATAAGATATACAAATTTTTAACCTATGACATCAAGAACGCCAAGCCGGTCGAGGTTGTCTTAAAAGGTCTCACCAGCGATCAAACCGTTGATGAGATCATCATCACCGCTCAACCACCGATCATATAACTTACCCCAACAGAATTAATTGGCATATCTAATGAAACGAAAATCATGAGGTGAGAAAAGTCAGAGAGCTGGAATTTCCCTTGTTAATTATTTAATTCATTTTAACCGGACTTATCTCCCAGATGGTCTCGTCGTACGATGCAAGCCTAACAAGCCAGTCGTCGTAAGTTTGAGTCTCGGTTTGGGAGAGACTGTTAGTGTCTGTAGGATCGTAGCGCTAGCCCCGCACCACTAAAACAGTCGGCTGCGAAGTCTTTGTATAATAAACAGAATGTCAGTTTCCGAATCGGAATGTAGCACCCAGGCTTTGCTTTACTAACCGCACTGAGGTTAAAAATTTGAAATTTTTTGACAAACCACATGCCATCCATAATGTTCAGGTAAAGTGGGAGATATATAGAAAGTTTGGGGGAGGAGAAAAGCCCAATTGCGAATTTTCCAACGTTATGGCCATGGTTCAAAAATCTGTAACTTCGACCGAAAATGCCTCATTCGTGGAGACTCTTCTCACAAAAAGGCTATATGTCCTGTGAAAGAGAGTAAAAATTTTCGCTGTGCGAATTGTAACGGCAACCATATGTCAAATTTTTATTAATGCCCAGTCCGTCTAGCAATTGTTAAGGCACGGCAAGGTAAACAAAGTTCAATTTCACAATCAAAACAAAATTCTCCAAGCTGTACCGCTGTACCGCTCATTTTTTACTCTTTTGCACAGATAACAGGTTCGGAATAAAATTCTGAAAATGATTTTGAAGCGTCTTGGTTTGGTACACTCGAATAACATAGACTTACTGGTGTTGAAACATGAAGCTATGTCAAATAAAATTATCAACAATTTTCGACAAAAATCGTTGCAATCCTCAATTGCTACGATGAGCTCTCTTTTTAGTCAATAAGTTTTGAATTGAGTTAGTTGTCAGTTTATATATTTTTTTTTTCGATAAGTAGGTTTAACTCCCTACGAATGATAAGTCCTAATTGAAACAAATCTCAATAAATTAAATTACATTTTTTAATTTTAATTTTAATTTTAATTTTATTTTAATTTGATTTTTTAAGTTATTGAAACTGCTTGTGAATGGGAGCATTTATTTGGTACAGGGGCGACTCGTGGCTGTTGAACCTACCTGTTCAACTATAAATTCTGTAAATCAGAGTTTGAGGAAGTAATTACAATTTTATCCGCGAATGAAAGCAAGTAATTCCCTTTGTTACTATTTAAAAATAAAACTAAAAAATAAGAAAATAAGAGCATGAATTTGGATTTTAGATTCATTTTTTGCCTGACGTCCCCATGTGCATTGCACAGGTTGCACCTATAGACGAGTCGCCCCTGATTTGGTATCTAATCGTATCAAAAGGATTCTGATTGTTTTCAGAGGAAAATGTTTGAAGAAATTGAAGCTATTCATGTATAATCATATTATTAAAATATTATTGAAAAATTTATACAAAATCAATAAAATTATCATAAAAATCAGGTTTTTTCAAGAGCATTTAATGAGCATTAAATTATTATGACCATTCTACAACAGTTTATTGCTTAAAAATGCTGTTTCTGGCCAATGTTCTGCTAACTTTTTTCTTAAGCTAGCAGAACAATATTTTTGAAAAAAAATATATTTAATGAAAAATGCACCTAAGCTATTGAAACTGCTCGCATATGGGAGAATTTAATTGGTATCTATTCGTATCAAAAGGATTCTGATTGTTTCCAGAGGAAAATGTTCGAAAAAATTGAAGCTATTCATATATTATCATATTTTTGAAAAATTTATACAAAATCAATAAAATTATCATGAAAATCATGTTTTTTCAAGAGCATTAAATGAGCATTAAATTATTTTGACCATTCTACAACAGTTTATTGCTTAAAAATGCTGTTTCTGGCCAATGTTCTGCTAACTTTTTTCTTAAGTTAGCAGAACAATATTTTTGAAAAAAAATATATTTAATGAAAAATGCACCTAAGTTATTGAAACTGCTCGCATATGGGAGCATTTAATTGGTATCTAATCGTATCAAAAGGATTCTGATTGTTTTCAGAGGAAAATGTTCGAAAAAATTGAAGCTATTCATGTATTATCATATTATTATAATATTATTGAAAAATTTATGCAACATCAATGAAATTATCATGAAAATCAGGGTTTTTCAAGAGCATTTAATGAGCATTAAATTATTATGACCTTTCTACAACAGTTTATTGCTTGAAAATGCTGTATCTGGCCAATGTTCTGCTAACTTTTTTCTCAAGCTAGCAGCACAATATTTTTGAAAAAAAATATATTTGATGAAAAATGCACCTAAGTTATTGAAACTGCTCGCATATGGGAGCATTTAATTGTTATCTAATCGTATCAAAAGAATTCTGATTGTTTTCAGAGGAAAATGTTCGAAAAAATTGAAGCTATTCATATAATATCATATTATTGAAAAATTTATACAAAATCAATAAAATTATCATGAAAATCGGGTTTTTAAGAGCATTTAATGAGCAATAAACTATTTTGACCATTCTACAACAGTTTATTGCTTGAAAATGCTGTTTCTGGCCAATGTTCCACTAACTTTTTTCATAAGCTAGCCGAACAATATTTAAAAAAAAAATATATTTAATGAAAAATGCACATAAGTTATTGAAACTGCTCGCATATGGGAGCATTTAATTGGTATCTAATCGTATCAAAAGGATTCTGATTGTTTTCAGAGGAAAATGTTTGAAAAAATTGAAGCTATTCATATAATGTCATATTTTTGAAAAATTTATACAAAATCAATAAAATTATCATGAAAATCAGGTTTTTATAAGAGCATTAAATGAGCATTAAATGTTTTTGACCGTTATAGAACCGTTTTGTGACTAAAAATGCTATTTGCGTATATTGTCTGCTAGCTATTTTCTTAAGCTAGCAAACAAATACATTTTTCAAAGAAATGATGGAGCATTAAATTCGGCGATATGGCATTAAATGAGCATCGAATGAGCACTAAATTTTCATGCTATTAACTCTTTGTTCTGCTGACTTTGTACTTCCAGCTTAAGAGACATCTCTGGCAACAACGATTGTAACACTTTTTTTCTTCAATAACTGACCCTAAGGACGTAGCCGGCCCCGTTATCGATCTATACAAAGCGGAAGCTCAGACGTAACAGCCTAGATTGTTCATTTTGAGGGTGTCCTGTTGGTTTGGCCTGCTCTCTCGACAGCCTGCTGATCGGCTGCGGCTGTCATCGATGATATTGAACTCATGCTCTTTCGTTTTTTTTTTCTAAGTCGATGCCATAATGAACAAGAAGCAAAGCGTTTCATAGATTTTCCTATTTTTGATTCCCCACTCGAAAAAACAGAACTTTCCAGAAGACTTTTCGTGAGTTCGAATCAGACCGTTCGGTGTCAGAGGGACTTTTACGCATGCGTTTATTCATAGGCTTACTCCAATCCTCCTACTACTCTTCCCTCACGCTAAATCCTAGCAAAAAAAGTAACACAAAATTTAATGAATTAGAGATGCATAGGTAAACTCAGTCTCTGTCAACAGCAACAACAACGTAGGCGGCACCGTTATCGATCTATCCAAAGCGGAAGCTACTGAATTGTTTTACACTGAAGATGGTAAAATAATCCCAAATTAGCCATCTTACGGTGATTCTTTGTGCTACTTCACTAGCTCAAACTCATCACGGAGGATCGACTACGAAATGTGTGGTCGTGCAAGCTCAAGCCCTCAACCTAAAGTTTTATTAATAATTGTTTCTTTTTTCGACTTCCGGTTTTAGATCGTTTTTCAGCATCAACTTTTGTATGCTTGCTTTCTACCTTCTGAAGACGTTTTTCAATTTTTGAGGTTATTTAAGATGAATTTACGATAGCAAGCTTTTTTTCTTATGTGAGGGAAATTTAAGCTAATTTTCTTGGGGTTTGTTGAGTTTAAATTGAAATTGAATTTTTTTTTAACCTTGAAACGTTTTCATTCAGTTTGCTTCTCGGCGTGTTTTCATGTATGTTTATTTAAATTTGGTATAATTGCTTTCAGCCATATTAGCTGACTTCTAAATTGTTTTATTTTTGATCCTTTATTTAATTTCTTCGAGCGCTTACAGCTATACAGGTCGGACTCGATTATCTGGAGTGTCAAAAAAAATTCACTCCGGATAATCGAATCACTATTTTTTTTCTTACAAGTTTGCCTTTAACGAACGTAAAATAATTATTTTCTTTGGTTATGTTACTTGAATGATGCAGTGGCGTAACCAGAAATCATTTCTGTGGAAAAAAGGGGTAAATCCTCGAGAAGCAAAAAAAAATGACACTGATTGGTTTCACTTACCTCATGTCCTAAACATGCCAGAAAAAACAGAAATGGTAACAAATGTGCTGAACGGGATAGTAAATTTAAAACTTTTAAATAAAGCGTAGCGTCAGCACGGTATATTTCGTAGATTCAGACTGGTGACTAACGCTTCCACTAGCATTGTATCGCAACCCTTTACTGAGCAGCTCTACCGCCTTGCTACTCACGCAAACACAAACAAAAAACAAAGCACTTCGAAACACTTCGAATAAAAATGTTACTTATCTGCTTCAGGACGATCCGCTGGCTTCTTTCTGCACTTTCCGGGTAGCAGCAAAATCTGAACTCAAAATCTTGACCAAACGCACTAATATTTCTGACAAGAAAACTACTTTTTAACTAAAATCAAACGTATAGCAAAATCGCGCACTTAACTCAGCTGGCCTTGTTTCAAAATAAATATTTAAAACAAACAGCAAACAAATTATTCCGGATAATCGAGTCTAAAATTCCGAATAATCGAATCCCGGATAATCGAGACCGACCTGTATTAGGAATCGGTTTTTGTTTTGGTCATTTCTGTATTTTAGTCGCTTTTTTCAGGAATTTTGAGCTAAATTTTGACTATTTTCTGTTGGGTCTCCAATTTTATTTTGGGTGAAGTCGTTTTGGTGTGGGATATGGAGTCTATTATGTTATTTTTCTGACGTTTTGAATTGATTTAAATCTTTTAAAGCATAATTTGTGATTATATTTTCTGGTCTAGAAAGATGTTAGCAAATATTTAGAATTCTCCACTGTTTTGAAGAGAAATTATTGATTCTCATGTAAACAATTATTATGAGATCAATATTTCAGCTCTTTTCAACATAAATTTCCGGGAACATTTGACGTGATTTTCGCTTTTAGTCTCTCCTAACTTCGGAACCGTTTACAGCAAAATTTGGCAAATAATTTCTGCTTTGCCCTTTCCTGTTCTTTTATTGTGTTTGAAAGGATTCCTTTCATTTATGGCCCTTCTGGTCTAGGTGCACGGTGCTCCCACAGACCGTTATTATAAAAAAAATGCACCAAAGAATCTGAGTACACCATTCGATTCGTTATGACGTCCAGAATGTCTGGTCAAAATTTCAAAATCATCGTACGGTACATTTTTGAGTAATGCCTTTTTGAAGGTTGTAAAGTACAAAATAGTGATATAAAAACGACGAAATACTTATTGTAAAGCACGTTTTTCAACCACCATTTGATGAAACAACTTCCAAAATAGTTTCTACACATTCCAAGGACTATATTTAAAGACAAAAACAATTGGTGGAAAGGTTTATTTGAAAATCCCACAGTGCACAGTGGTCTAAACTCGAAAAATTGTGATTGTCCTAGATTTGACTGTGAAACATTGATTTCATGTACTCCATGTCTTCAGCAAAATTGTTTCATAGAACAAAGCCTTACTTTTGGCGTTTCTAGTTTTTTGATCAATCCACCTTTTAGTGAGATGAAAAAAATATTTTGTCTTATGTTCAATATATCAGATTGCTTCCTTCAACAAAGTTGTGGAAAATTTTAAAAGAAAAACAATTGCTCAATACTGCGATGTCCTATCTGTACGTTGGACACGACAAAAAAGAGTTTTTTGTGGAACACCCCTCCTTCAAATTAGTTTCTTGTCAATAACTTTTTTTATGATTGTCAAAACAATAAATTTTATGAAGTCTTGAGAGAATATTAGTTGAATGAATAAAATCTTAGAACATTTTGCATTGTTTTGACCATTACAGACAAAATTATAGACAAAAAACTGGTTTTAAGGAGGGGTGTTCCACAAAAAACTCTATTTTGTCGTGTCCAACGTACAGATAGGACATCGCAGTATTGAGGAATTGTTTTTCTTTTAAAATTTTCCACAACTTTGTTGAAGAAAGCAATCTGATATATTGAAAACTAGAAAAAATATTTTTTTTATCTCACTATTAGGTGGATTGATCAAAAAACAAAAAACGCCAAAAGTAAGGCCTTGTTCTATGAAACAATTTTGCTAAAGACATGGAGTACATAAGATCAATTTTTCACAGTCAAATCTAGGACGATCACGATTTTTCGAGTTTAGACCACTGTGCACTGTGGGATTTTCAAATAAATCTTTCCACCAATTGTTATTGTCTTGAAATATACCCCTTGGAATGTGCAGAAACTATTTTGGAAGTTGTTTCATAAAATGGTGGTTGTAAAACGTGCTTTACAATAAGTATTTCGTCGTTTTTATATCACTTTTTTGTACTTAACAACCTTCAAAAGGGCATTACTCAAAAATGCACCGTACGATGATTTTGAAATTTCGACCAGACATTCTGGACGTCATAACGAATCGAATGGTGTACTCAGATTCTTTGGTGCATTTTTTTTGTAATAACGGTCTGTGGGAGCACCGTGGGTGGTTTTGGGCTGAATTTGGAATTACTTTTGTTATTCTTTTGCTGTTATTTTTTATATTTACCCACTAAAAAACACAGAAACAAACGGTTTTCAATTTTTCTGGTCAACAGTCCTCGATTGTTCACCAGAGAGGACGGGGGCTCTAAAATGACGATTTTTTCCACGTGGAAGGTGGACGGTCCACAGGTTCAAATAAAATCTGCTAGTTAGTGGTGATAGACGTTAGACTTAGATCTGGGGGAATATTTCCCATACAACGTTAACGAAAATGCTGTAAAATGCAAGACCTTGGGCTAACATTTTCTGTCGAAGTTAAACTAGTTTATTGGACACAGACTGGAATACAGGACAATTGTGAAGCTCTATGATTCTTCTCACCAGTCTTGGCATACTCATCGTGTGTTACAAAGAGGCTCATATAATTTGCACAGAACACTGAAGCATGTTGAAAAAAAACGGATGAGTTGATTATTTTTTTCGCGCGCTAAAAGCAAATGCACACTGTGTGAAGAAAGCAAAATACGCAACATCAGAAAGCTTGTATTGTAAAGAGTAAGCGCATAAAGCTCCCGCAGAGAGACTTTCTCGATTGCAACTGATAAAATGTAGATAGCGCACATATATTACTCATTAAGAAGGGCACTATGATGATGATTTCCTTAATAACCTGTTCTGTAGCGTTTACCTAGGGCTCTGCGCTATACTCATTGTGTTATGCTCACTGATTTTTTTTACTATCACGGTGCAGGTCTATGATAAATTTAGCCCAGACACAGTAAATTTACTCAACAGCACGCAGCTTTGGCTCGCCTACTCATGTGTGTAGTTATATTCCACACTCCCTACGCGCAAAGGCATCGCTCAATAAGGTTGTGATTTTTTTCTTGCTCATCACAATGCCTACTAAAAAACCTAAATTAATCCACCTAGCGGTCAGACCCAGCCTTTCTCTTTCAAACTTTTATTTGTAAAAATAGATTTACATGAACGCTTCAATCCAATAAATGCATATTCACTCTTCAGGTTCTAAAATATTGATGTTGTAATCTCTACATATAAAAATGTAATCCGGTCTGTCTGTCTGTTTGATCCATATAGGCTCGAAAACTACCGAACCGATCGACGTGAAAATTTGTATGTAGGGGTTATTGGTCCCGATAAAGATTCCTATGATAGTTTGAGACCCCTTCCTCTTCTGGAAGGGAGGGGTCCCATACAAATGACACATAAATTTCTGCACAACTCAAGAACAAACTAAGCAAATGAAACCGAATTTGGCATGTGGATGTTTGAAGGGGAAACAAATATGTCCATAATAGTTGGACGCCCCTACCTTTTCTGGAAGGGAGGGGTTCCATACAAATGAAACACAAATTTCTGCACATCTCGAGACCTACTCAACTAAATGGAACAAAATTTGGCTGGTAAATGTTTTTAGTGGTAAAAAATATGCCCATAATGTTTTGACACCTTTCCTTCTTTTGGAAGGGAGGGATTCCATACAAATAAAACACAAATTTCTGCACATCTCGAGAACTAAGCGAGTAAATGGAACCAAATTATGCATGTGAATGTTTTTAGGGGTAACTAATATGTCCACAATGGTTCGATACCCTTCTTTTTTCTGGAAGGGAGGGGTTCCATACAAATGAAACACAAATCTCTGCACATCTCGAGAGTAAACAAACCAAATTTGGAAGGTGAATGTTTTTGGAGGTAACAAATATGTGCATAATAATTTGACACCCCTCCCTCTTCTATAAGGTAGGGGCCCAATACAAATGAAACACAAATTTCGCACAGCTCAAGAACCAATCAAGAAAATACAACCAAATTTGATATGTGAATGTTTTTAGAGGTAACAAATATATCCATAATGGTTCGACGCCGCTCCCTCTTCTGGAAGCACATGTTTCTGCACAAATTTCTGTACATCTCGCGAACTAATCAACTGAATGGAATCATATTTGGCAGGTGAATGTTTTTAGTTGTAACAAATATGTTCCATAATCGACCTCAGGCAACATTCTGGATCATAAGATGGCACCTTCCGGTTGCTGGGAAAAAGCCAAAAATGGCCGATTTCCACCCAATATAATATCCGAATTTAGAATGATACACAGGAGCTAAAATCAACCCCAGATACCAATTTGAATTCTGAAATGGCGACTTCCGGTTTCTGAAAAACAGCTGAAAATGACCAAATAGCACCCAATATGAGTGTTCCTCTAACCAGAATAACATTCAAAATCCAGAAATTTCCTCTAAATGCCATTATGAAATCCAAAATGGCAACTTCCGGTTTCGGAAGAACAGCGGCTAACGACCAAATACCACCCAATATGGGTATTTCTGGTGTCAGATTGATGCCAGAAAATCAGCTGAAAATAACCGAATACCACCCAATATGAATATATTCAGAATTAAGGCGATGTACAGAAACCAAAAGTCGAGGATGTTGTCATTTCGATAAAACCAATCGTTTCAAACGATTTGTTATTTGACTTTGATCTTATCCGATTCGTTGTGCATTTGCAAACTTTAAACACATCGCAAGGAATCAATGAATTTCGAACGTTCAAATAGTACGATACCACATTCAAATTATGTTGAGGCCACATATATTGATTAAAGCAGGTATAGTTTCAAATAGTCTTTGAATTTCTTTTCTCTCCATAACTGTTGAGCCACGTATCAAATTGTTATGAAGTTTGTTAATTCATTCCGCGTCGAACACTCGACAGAAACGGACGTGCAAAGTGGTCGTTCTATTACAATCCGGTCCGTGTGTACGAATAGCCAAACAAAAGAGTGTTTTATTCTTTCGAGTTCAAGGCCATCAGTTGACAGTCGAGTCCGTGTCGCTGTGCTGAGTGATCTCACACCCGGCTCACTGCTGGTGGCTGTATTGGTGCTGCTGTACTGGTGCTGCTGGCTGCTTTGGGTGCAGCTTCGAACGATCGGACAACCACTGCTGGAAGGAAGAAGTAAAGAGGTACGTGTTCTTGTCGGCGCTAGTGCGCTACATTTAGCGCGATGGATATAGATCCCTCGCCTCCCGTGCCACCATCCCCGAACCCCCCTGACCCTGACCCTTCTGTTACCCCCTCCCCTGTTCATTCTCCAGTCCCCCCTCGCCCCAGGCTTTACCCGGACGGATCTCAACAGGGCAGCTATACTGTTTATTTTCGTCCAAAGGCAGGAGTGAATTCAAAGCGATTAAACATACTGCAAATTTCTAAAGACCTGACGAAGGGGTACAAGGCCGTGACCGAAATTTCCAAGGTCCGACCTAACAAGCTCCGTGTCGTGGTCAGTGATCTGGCACAGGCCAATGCTATCGCTTGCTCTGAGCTCTTCACACGCGAGTATCGCGTTTACATACCCGCACGAGACGTGGAGATCGACGGTGTCATAACCGATTCGAGTCTGTCTGTCGAGTGTATCCTAAAAAGCGCAACCGGTTGCTTCAAAAATACCGAAACACAGGCGAAGATTTTGGATTGTAAGCAATTGCGGTCCATGTCTCTCGTCTGCGGTAAAAAAGTTTACACTCCGTCAGACTCGTTTCGCGTTACGTTTGCCGGATCTGCACTCCCTAGCCACGTCTCGATCGACAGGGTTCGTCTGCCTGTGCGATTGTATGTACCCCGTGTTATGAATTGCACCAATTGCAAGCAGTTAAGCCACACAGCCGCCTACTGCTGCAATAAGGCACGATGTAGCAAGTGTGGGGAGACTCATGCGGAAGATTCTTGCAGTGTTAATGCTGAAAAATGTATTCACTGTGGGGAAAACCAGCATGAGCTCTCCACATGCCCGGTGTACATGCAGCGCAGAGATAAAATCAAGCGGTCACTTAAGGAGCGTTCAAAGCGTTCTTACGCTGAGATGCTGAAGAAGACCGTGACCACTTCTACCATAACATCGAACCCCTTTGATCTGTTGCCCTCTGATGAAACCGATTCTGACGATTCATCAGCGGGAACATCTTATGCCAATCCTGGGGAGTCTAGGAAGAGGAAAAATGTTTCTTCTCCTAAACTTCCCCGTAAAGGTCCTAAGATTTCCCAAAGTTTAATGAAAAGTACGAACAAACCAAACAGTGCTGCGGAAAAACCGAAGCGAACTCCTCCTGGGCTTGCAAATTTAAAGTCCCAGAAGGAGTTCCCAGCACTGCCAGGAACATCTAAAACCCTAAATGTTCCTTTTGCACATCCAGTTGATGAAACAAACTCTGGATTAGTGAAATTTTCTGACATTTTGGACTGGATTTTTGAAAATTTCAATGTACCCGATCCAATTAAAATTTTTCTTACAGCATTCCTCCCAACAGTTAGATCATTTTTGAAGCAGTTGACTGCCCAATGGCCCCTCCTTGCAGCGATTGTATCCTTCGATGCCTAATTCAACTGCGTATATGAAGGATTCTATCTCTGTCTTACAGTGGAATTGTAGAAGTATTTTACCAAAAATTGATTCGTTTAGAGTTTTGATAAACAAAAACAAATGCGATGCATTTTCCCTTTGTGAAACTTGGCTTACTTCAAATATTGATCTCAACTTCCATGATTTTAATAGTATTCGCCTTGATCGAGACACCCCATATGGAGGAGTACTTTTAGGGATTAAAAAGTGCTATTCTTTCTATCGTATTAACCTCCCCTCGATTCCAGGCATCGAAGCTGTCGCATGTCAAATGACAATACATGGTAAAGAGCTTTGTATTGCCTCAATATATATTCCTCCCAGAGCACAGGTTGGGCAACGGCTGCTCTTTGATTTAATAGAACTTCTTCCCTCGCCACGTTTGATTTTGGGAGACTTCAACTCTCATGGTGTGGCTTGGGGCTCCCCTTACAATGATAACCGCTCCTCTTTAATCTATAACCTTTGCGATGACTTCGACATGACTATTTTAAACAACGGTGAAATGACACGTATCCCGAAACCTCCAGCGCGCCCAAGCGCTTTGGATCTATCCTTATGTTCGACGTCGCTACGGTTGGATTGCACATGGAAGGTAATCCTCGATCCTCACGGTAGCGACCATTTGCCTATTCTTATTTCAATTAATAACGGGTCAACTCGCATGCGACCAATTGACATTCCGTATGACCTCACACGGAATGTCGATTGGAAGTTATACGAGGAAATGATTTCAAAAGCGGTCGAGTCGATTCAACATCATCCACCACTTGAAGAATACAATCTCCTCGCGGGCTTGATTCTCGACGCCGCGTTGCAAGCCCAAACGAAGAAATATCCCGGCGTAACGATCAAAGAACGGCCTCCCACTCCGTGGTGGGACCAAGAGTGCTCCGATGTCTACACGCAAAGATCCGACGCGTTTTTGGCCTATAAGAAGAAAGGTATACCTGGCGACTATATACGGTATTCGGAGCTTAATACCAAGCTTAAAAGCTTGGCTAAAGCAAAGAAACGCGGATATTGGCGTCGGCTCGTGAACGAGACGTCGAGGGAGACATCGATGAGCACTCTTTGGAACACAGCCCGAAGAATGCGGAATCGCGTAACGGTCAACGAAAGCGAGGAGTCTTCAAGTCGGTGGATATTTGATTTTGCCAGGAAAGTATGTCCGGACTCTGTTCCTGCGCAAAACTTTGTTCGCGATACGTCTCCGGGTCACGACGCGATAGAATCACCTTTTACGATGGCAGAATTTTCAGTTGCCCTCCTGTCCTGTAACAATAACGCGCCTGGGTTAGATAGAATCAAATTCAACTTGTTGAAGAATCTACCCGGCAATGCCAAGAGGCGCTTGTTGAACTTGTTCAATAAGTTCCTGGAGCAAAACATTGTACCGCAGGATTGAAGGCAAGTGAAGGTGATCGCCATCCAAAAACCAGGGAAACCAGCTTCTGATCACAACTCTTATAGGCCGATTGCAATGCTATCCACAACTTTGTTGAAGGAAGCAATCTGATATATTGAACATAAGACAAAATATTTTTTTTATCTCACTATTAGGTGGATTGATCAAAAAACAAAAAACGCCAAAAGTAAGGCCTTGTTCTATGAAACAATTTTGCTAAAGACATGGAGTACATAAGATCAATTTTTCACAGTCAAATCTAGGACGATCACGATTTTTCGAGTTTAGACCACTGTGCACTGTGGGATTTTCAAATAAATCTTTCCACCAATTGTTATTGTCTTGAAATATACCCCTTGGAATGTGCAGAAACTATTTTGGAAGTTGTTTCATAAAATGGTGGTTGTAAAACGTGCTTTACAATAAGTATTTCGTCGTTTTTATATCACTTTTTTGTACTTAACAACCTTCAAAAGGGCATTACTCAAAAATGCACCGTACGATGATTTTGAAATTTCGACCAGACATTCTGGACGTCATAACGAATCGAATGGTGTACTCAGATTCTTTGGTGCATTTTTTTTGTAATAACGGTCTGTGGGAGCACCGTGGGTGGTTTTGGGCTGAATTTGGAATTACTTTTGTTATTCTTTTGCTGTTATTTTTTATATTTACCCACTAAAAAACACAGAAACAAACGGTTTTCAATTTTTCTGGTCAACAGTCCTCGATTGTTCACCAGAGAGGACGGGGGCTCTAAAATGACGATTTTTTCCACGTGGAAGGTGGACGGTCCACAGGTTCAAATAAAATCTGCTAGTTAGTGGTGATAGACGTTAGACTTAGATCTGGGGGAATATTTCCCATACAACGTTAACGAAAATGCTGTAAAATGCAAGACCTTGGGCTAACATTTTCTGTCGAAGTTAAACTAGTTTATTGGACACAGACTGGAATACAGGACAATTGTGAAGCTCTATGATTCTTCTCACCAGTCTTGGCATACTCATCGTGTGTTACAAAGAGGCTCATATAATTTGCACAGAACACTGAAGCATGTTGAAAAAAACGGATGAGTTGATTATTTTTTTCGCGCGCTAAAAGCAAATGCACACTGTGTGAAGAAAGCAAAATACGCAACATCAGAAAGCTTGTATTGTAAAGAGTAAGCGCATAAAGCTCCCGCAGAGAGACTTTCTCGATTGCAACTGATAAAATGTAGATAGCGCACATATATTACTCATTAAGAAGGGCACTATGATGATGATTTCCTTAATAACCTGTTCTGTAGCGTTTACCTAGGGCTCTGCGCTATACTCATTGTGTTATGCTCACTGATTTTTTTTACTATCACGGTGCAGGTCTATGATAAATTTAGCCCAGACACAGTAAATTTACTCAACAGCACGCAGCTTTGGCTCGCCTACTCATGTGTGTAGTTATATTCCACACTCCCTACGCGCAAAGGCATCGCTCAATAAGGTTGTGATTTTTTTCTTGCTCATCACAATGCCTACTAAAAAACCTAAATTAATCCACCTAGCGGTCAGACCCAGCCTTTCTCTTTCAAACTTTTATTTGTAAAAATAGATTTACATGAACGCTTCAATCCAATAAATGCATATTCACTCTTCAGGTTCTAAAATATTGATGTTGTAATCTCTACATATAAAAATGTAATCCGGTCTGTCTGTCTGTTTGATCCATATAGGCTCGAAAACTACCGAACCGATCGACGTGAAAATTTGTATGTAGGGGTTATTGGTCCCGATAAAGATTCCTATGATAGTTTGAGACCCCTTCCTCTTCTGGAAGGGAGGGGTCCCATACAAATGACACATAAATTTCTGCACAACTCAAGAACAAACTAAGCAAATGAAACCGAATTTGGCATGTGGATGTTTGAAGGGGAAACAAATATGTCCATAATAGTTGGACGCCCCTACCTTTTCTGGAAGGGAGGGGTTCCATACAAATGAAACACAAATTTCTGCACATCTCGAGACCTACTCAACTAAATGGAACAAAATTTGGCTGGTAAATGTTTTTAGTGGTAAAAAATATGCCCATAATGTTTTGACACCTTTCCTTCTTTTGGAAGGGAGGGATTCCATACAAATAAAACACAAATTTCTGCACATCTCGAGAACTAAGCGAGTAAATGGAACCAAATTATGCATGTGAATGTTTTTAGGGGTAACTAATATGTCCACAATGGTTCGATACCCTTCTTTTTTCTGGAAGGGAGGGGTTCCATACAAATGAAACACAAATCTCTGCACATCTCGAGAGTAAACAAACCAAATTTGGAAGGTGAATGTTTTTGGAGGTAACAAATATGTGCATAATAATTTGACACCCCTCCCTCTTCTATAAGGTAGGGGCCCAATACAAATGAAACACAAATTTCGCACAGCTCAAGAACCAATCAAGAAAATACAACCAAATTTGATATGTGAATGTTTTTAGAGGTAACAAATATATCCATAATGGTTCGACGCCGCTCCCTCTTCTGGAAGCACATGTTTCTGCACAAATTTCTGTACATCTCGCGAACTAATCAACTGAATGGAATCATATTTGGCAGGTGAATGTTTTTAGTTGTAACAAATATGTTCCATAATCGACCTCAGGCAACATTCTGGATCATAAGATGGCACCTTCCGGTTGCTGGGAAAAAGCCAAAAATGGCCGATTTCCACCCAATATAATATCCGAATTTAGAATGATACACAGGAGCTAAAATCAACCCCAGATACCAATTTGAATTCTGAAATGGCGACTTCCGGTTTCTGAAAAACAGCTGAAAATGACCAAATAGCACCCAATATGAGTGTTCCTCTAACCAGAATAACATTCAAAATCCAGAAATTTCCTCTAAATGCCATTATGAAATCCAAAATGGCAACTTCCGGTTTCGGAAGAACAGCGGCTAACGACCAAATACCACCCAATATGGGTATTTCTGGTGTCAGATTGATGCCAGAAAATCAGCTGAAAATAACCGAATACCACCCAATATGAATATATTCAGAATTAAGGCGATGTACAGAAACCAAAAGTCGAGGATGTTGTCATTTCGATAAAACCAATCGTTTCAAACGATTTGTTATTTGACTTTGATCTTATCCGATTCGTTGTGCATTTGCAAACTTTAAACACATCGCAAGGAATCAATGAATTTCGAACGTTCAAATAGTACGATACCACATTCAAATTATGTTGAGGCCACATATATTGATTAAAGCAGGTATAGTTTCAAATAGTCTTTGAATTTCTTTTCTCTCCATAACTGTTGAGCCACGTATCAAATTGTTATGAAGTTTGTTAATTCATTCCGCGTCGAACACTCGACAGAAACGGACGTGCAAAGTGGTCGTTCTATTACAATCCGGTCCGTGTGTACGAATAGCCAAACAAAAGAGTGTTTTATTCTTTCGAGTTCAAGGCCATCAGTTGACAGTCGAGTCCGTGTCGCTGTGCTGAGTGATCTCACACCCGGCTCACTGCTGGTGGCTGTATTGGTGCTGCTGTACTGGTGCTGCTGGCTGCTTTGGGTGCAGCTTCGAACGATCGGACAACCACTGCTGGAAGGAAGAAGTAAAGAGGTACGTGTTCTTGTCGGCGCTAGTGCGCTACATTTAGCGCGATGGATATAGATCCCTCGCCTCCCGTGCCACCATCCCCGAACCCCCCTGACCCTGACCCTTCTGTTACCCCCTCCCCTGTTCATTCTCCAGTCCCCCCTCGCCCCAGGCTTTACCCGGACGGATCTCAACAGGGCAGCTATACTGTTTATTTTCGTCCAAAGGCAGGAGTGAATTCAAAGCGATTAAACATACTGCAAATTTCTAAAGACCTGACGAAGGGGTACAAGGCCGTGACCGAAATTTCCAAGGTCCGACCTAACAAGCTCCGTGTCGTGGTCAGTGATCTGGCACAGGCCAATGCTATCGCTTGCTCTGAGCTCTTCACACGCGAGTATCGCGTTTACATACCCGCACGAGACGTGGAGATCGACGGTGTCATAACCGATTCGAGTCTGTCTGTCGAGTGTATCCTAAAAAGCGCAACCGGTTGCTTCAAAAATACCGAAACACAGGCGAAGATTTTGGATTGTAAGCAATTGCGGTCCATGTCTCTCGTCTGCGGTAAAAAAGTTTACACTCCGTCAGACTCGTTTCGCGTTACGTTTGCCGGATCTGCACTCCCTAGCCACGTCTCGATCGACAGGGTTCGTCTGCCTGTGCGATTGTATGTACCCCGTGTTATGAATTGCACCAATTGCAAGCAGTTAAGCCACACAGCCGCCTACTGCTGCAATAAGGCACGATGTAGCAAGTGTGGGGAGACTCATGCGGAAGATTCTTGCAGTGTTAATGCTGAAAAATGTATTCACTGTGGGGAAAACCAGCATGAGCTCTCCACATGCCCGGTGTACATGCAGCGCAGAGATAAAATCAAGCGGTCACTTAAGGAGCGTTCAAAGCGTTCTTACGCTGAGATGCTGAAGAAGACCGTGACCACTTCTACCATAACATCGAACCCCTTTGATCTGTTGCCCTCTGATGAAACCGATTCTGACGATTCATCAGCGGGAACATCTTATGCCAATCCTGGGGAGTCTAGGAAGAGGAAAAATGTTTCTTCTCCTAAACTTCCCCGTAAAGGTCCTAAGATTTCCCAAAGTTTAATGAAAAGTACGAACAAACCAAACAGTGCTGCGGAAAAATCGAAGCGAACTCCTCCTGGGCTTGCAAATTTAAAGTCCCAGAAGGAGTTCCCAGCACTGCCAGGAACATCTAAAACCCTAAATGTTCCTTTTGCACATCCAGTTGATGAAACAAACTCTGGATTAGTGAAATTTTCTGACATTGTGGACTGGATTTTTGAAAATTTCAATGTACCCGATCCAATTAAAATTTTTCTTACAGCATTCCTCCCAACAGTTAGATCATTTTTGAAGCAGTTGACTGCCCAATGGCCCCTCCTTGCAGCGATTGTATCCTTCGATGCCTAATTCAACTGCGTATATGAAGGATTCTATCTCTGTCTTACAGTGGAATTGTAGAAGTATTTTACCAAAAATTGATTCGTTTAGAGTTTTGATAAACAAAAACAAATGCGATGCATTTTCCCTTTGTGAAACTTGGCTTACTTCAAATATTGATCTCAACTTCCATGATTTTAATAGTATTCGCCTTGATCGAGACACCCCATATGGAGGAGTACTTTTAGGGATTAAAAAGTGCTATTCTTTCTATCGTATTAACCTCCCCTCGATTCCAGGCATCGAAGCTGTCGCATGTCAAATGACAATACATGGTAAAGAGCTTTGTATTGCCTCAATATATATTCCTCCCAGAGCACAGGTTGGGCAACGGCTGCTCTTTGATTTAATAGAACTTCTTCCCTCGCCACGTTTGATTTTGGGAGACTTCAACTCTCATGGTGTGGCTTGGGGCTCCCCTTACAATGATAACCGCTCCTCTTTAATCTATAACCTTTGCGATGACTTCGACATGACTATTTTAAACAACGGTGAAATGACACGTATCCCGAAACCTCCAGCGCGCCCAAGCGCTTTGGATCTATCCTTATGTTCGACGTCGCTACGGTTGGATTGCACATGGAAGGTAATCCTCGATCCTCACGGTAGCGACCATTTGCCTATTCTTATTTCAATTAATAACGGGTCAACTCGCATGCGACCAATTGACATTCCGTATGACCTCACACGGAATGTCGATTGGAAGTTATACGAGGAAATGATTTCAAAAGCGGTCGAGTCGATTCAACATCATCCACCACTTGAAGAATACAATCTCCTCGCGGGCTTGATTCTCGACGCCGCGTTGCAAGCCCAAACGAAGAAATATCCCGGCGTAACGATCAAAGAACGGCCTCCCACTCCGTGGTGGGACCAAGAGTGCTCCGATGTCTACACGCAAAGATCCGACGCGTTTTTGGCCTATAAGAAGAAAGGTATACCTGGCGACTATATACGGTATTCGGAGCTTAATACCAAGCTTAAAAGCTTGGCTAAAGCAAAGAAACGCGGATATTGGCGTCGGCTCGTGAACGAGACGTCGAGGGAGACATCGATGAGCACTCTTTGGAACACAGCCCGAAGAATGCGGAATCGCGTAACGGTCAACGAAAGCGAGGAGTCTTCAAGTCGGTGGATATTTGATTTTGCCAGGAAAGTATGTCCGGACTCTGTTCCTGCGCAAAACTTTGTTCGCGATACGTCTCCGGGTCACGACGCGATAGAATCACCTTTTACGATGGCAGAATTTTCAGTTGCCCTCCTGTCCTGTAACAATAACGCGCCTGGGTTAGATAGAATCAAATTCAACTTGTTGAAGAATCTACCCGGCAATGCCAAGAGGCGCTTGTTGAACTTGTTCAATAAGTTCCTGGAGCAAAACATTGTACCGCAGGATTGAAGGCAAGTGAAGGTGATCGCCATCCAAAAACCAGGGAAACCAGCTTCTGATCACAACTCTTATAGGCCGATTGCAATGCTATCCTGTATCCGGAAATTGATGGAAAAATTATACTCCGTCGTTTAGACCATTGGGTCGAATCAAATGGTCTACTATCAGATACTCAATTTGGCTTCCGCCGTGCCAAAGGGACGAATGATTGTCTTGCGTTGCTTTCAACAGATATTCAGCTGGCGTATGCTCGCAAAGAACAAATGGCGTCTGCGTTCTTGGACATTAAGGGAGCTTTTGATTCCGTTTCTATTGACATTCTTTCGGGTCAACTTCACCGACAAGGATTTTCTCCAATTTTGAACAATTTTTTGCACAATTTGTTGTCCGAAAAGCACATGCATTTTACGCACGGCGATTTGGCAACTTTTCGCATTAGCTACATGGGTCTTCCCCAGGGCTCATGTTTAAGCCCCCTTCTTTACAACTTTTATGTAAATGACATCGACGGATGTCTGGCAAATTCATGCACGATAAGACAACTTGCAGACGACAGTGTAATCTCTGTTACAGGAGCCAAAGCTGCCGATTTGCAAGGACCATTGCAAGATACCTTGGACAATTTGTCTGCTTGGGCTTTACAGCTAGGTATCGAATTCTCTCCGGAGAAGACTGAGATGGTAGTTTTTTCTAGGAAGCATGAACCTGCTCAGCTTCAAACACAATTAATGGGTAAAACGATTTCTCAGGTTTTGGTACACAAATATCTTGGTGTCTGGTTCGACTCTAAAGGCACCTGGGGTTGTCACGTGAGGTATCTGATGAAAAAATGTCAACAAAGAGTGAATTTTCTTCGTACAATAACCGGACAATGGTGGGGAGCCCACCCAGGAGACCTTATAAGGCTTTACCAAACAACAATACTGTCTGTTATTGAGTACGGGTGTTTCTGCTTCCGCTCCGCAGCAAACACACATTTAATCAAACTGGAGCGAATACAATATCGTTGTTTGCGTATCGCCTTGGGTTGCATGCAATCGACCCATACGATGAGTTTGGAGATCTTAGCTGGAGTTCTACCATTGAAAAACCGCTTCTGGAGTCTGTCTTCTCGTATTCTTATCAAATGTGAGGTCTTGAACCGTCCCGTGATTGAAAATTTTGAAAGGTTAATTGAACTAAATTCTCAAACCCGTTTTATGACATTGTATTTCAATCACATGTCCCAAAATATTAACCCTTCTTCGAATATTCCAAATCGTGTCGACTTATCAAATACTTCTGATTCTACTGTGTTTTTCGATACATCCATGATAGAAGAAACTCGTGGAATCCCGGATCATTTACGCGTGCAGCAGATCCCTGAAATTTTTTCCAATAAATATCGAAACATCAACTGCGACAATATGTACTACACTGACGGATCACTTTTTGATGGGTCCACTGGCTTCGGTATCTTCAATAACAATTTAACCGTCTCCCATAAGCTCGATAATCCTGCTTCTGTTTACGTCGCAGAATTAGCTGCAATTCAGTACACCCTAGGGATTATCGAAAAAATGCCCACGGACCATTATTTCATCTTTACGGACAGTCTCAGTTCCATTGAGGCTCTCCGATCGATGAAAGATGTTAAGCACTCTCCGTATTTCCTGGGGAAAATACGGGAACATCTGAGTGCTTTATCCGAAAAATCTACTCAGATTACCTTAGCGTGGGTCCCTTCTCACTGCTCGATACCGGGTAATGAGAAAGCGGACTCTTTGGCTAAGGTGGGCGCAACAAACGGTGATATTAATGAAAGACCAATTGCCTTTAATGAATTTTTCGCATTTGTACGTCAGAATACGATCATCAGTTGGCAAAATTCTTCGACCAAGGGGGAACTGGGAAGGTGGTTACATTCCATAATCCCCAAGGTATCGACGAACCCGTGGTTCAAGGGGTTGGATGTAGGTCGGGATTTCATTTGCGTGATGTCCCGGCTTATGTCCAATCACTATAGATTTGACGCGCATCTCCGTCGTGTTGGGCTCGGGGAGAGTGGTATCTGTGCCTGTGGTGAAGGTTATCACGACATAGAGCACGTTGTTTGGTCATGCCCTGTACACCGATGTCTTGGCGAGCCGTGACCTATCCTACATGTCCCTTATATACGTTTTCCTGAAATCCATCCACGCCCCAGTTTAGTCCTATCCCCTTCCGCCTACATCCAACCAAACGACAAGAACACGTTAAGACCCCGGATCCGGAAACAGCAATCAGACCCGCACGATACTCTCAAGGCCCGATGGAAACAACCCAATATGCCAGTCCGTAATATCTTGGCCCAGCAGCGGAACAAATTTAATATGCTGCTTACCCATGGCAATGAAAACCATCAAACAGCAAACCTGTGCTTTTAATGCAAAATATTCTAGCTTTAAGTTAGATTTAGTTTCAGCTCGTAGTCGGCAGCGAGGATAAAAAAATTTGCTTTTAGTTATTAAGATACTTTAGAAAGTAAGCTACCAGATATAATTGGCGCCGTTAAACATTGAATTGTATTTGTGCCGTGTCAAATAAACTATAGATGAAGAAAAAAAAAAGTTTGTTATTTGTAAGTTTGAGAGATTATTCGTTCGTATGACACTAGTTGCGTTCAAATAAGTCATGCAATCTTTGAGATAATAGACTTTCGTTGTTTTATTAACAATTTAATACATAACGGTTGCTCAAGTTCGATTATAATCAAGTGAAAAGGGAACGTATAGGACAGCCAAACTTTGTAACCACGTGTTCAATAATAATTCATCAGTTAACCCCTAACTAGCACGCTCATCTGGTAATAATATTGATCAATTCGGTTGTGTAAGTTCTGAGATAGTGAAGTTTCGTGATTTTCACATTTCGGTACATTACAGACGAAGTTACAGTTCGATTACAGTAAAATTCAATAGGGTGTTATGAGGCAGCTAGACTTATCAATTGACACTAATTTCGTGGAAATCGGGTCAGCCATCTCTGAGAAAAGTGAGTGAGTCTAAGTAGTCTTCGGAATATGTTCCTTTTCATAGCTGGATTTCACATTTTTAAACATAAAAGTCAAAGTAATAGTCCGATTGCAATGAAATTCAACAGGGTCTTATGGGGCACCTAGTCCTTCCATTTGACACTAATTTTATGAAAATCGGTCCAGCCATCTCTGAGAAACATGAGTGAGATTAAACAGTCTTCAGAACACATTTCTTTTCGTAACTTTTGAACCACAAGTTCAATCTTTATAAAATTCAAAAGTTAAGGGTTTTTCAGGTAGCCCGCTCATTTGAAACCAATTTTGTTCAAATCGGTTGTGTGGTTTTAGAGATAATGATGTTTCATGATTTTTACATTTTGATACATAACCTCTAAACTAAAAATCCGATTACAATAAAATTTAATAGGGTCTTATGGGACAACAAGACCTTTCATTTGCAATTAATTTCATGAAAATCGGTTCAGCCATCTCTGAGAAAAGTGAGTGAGAATAAAAATCTGCACATACACACACATACACACACACACATACAGAAAATGCTCAGCTCGTCGAGCTGAGTCGAGTGATATATGCCATTCGGCCCTTTGGAGCACTTTTATATCTTCGGTTTTGCAAGTGATTGCTATGCCTTTCTAGGAGAAAGGCAAAACTGATGTGATGCAATTTATGTGTTGATAAATGCACAAAGATGAGTAAAAGGACAAGACTGCTTCTCACACTTACAGCCGCTTCCAAGACGAAAATCGAACTAACGACAACTGGGTTATTAGATTGGTTTTTACCTCGAGACCAGGTGGGATGCACGTGCTGTATTTTTTGTATTTATATATATTTTAGTCCTTCCAGATCTTATGAATCATCTAGCGCTGATAATCACTGGCTAGGTAATATCCATAAGGATTTATGTGCTTCAGACTATCAGCCTTCGGGATCTGCATAGTTTACACAGCAGAAATTTGGCAATATTTTGGTAAAACTTTGCGTTGCCGTGAAAGATCCTGTATTCTTTTCTTCAGTGCTACTATATCGTTATTGCAAAATTCATATGAATCTATCTCAGGATCATGTCGCCAAATTCCCAAAAAATCGTTTTTTTCTATTGTGCATATTCTTGTCGATTATTCCGATCAGCATATCGTCCTAATTGTTTGTAATAATTCAATTGTACCAGACAACCCACCTACTAGCACCCCTATGGAGTACAGACCCCATTATTGATCGCCTCTAACATATGATTAGTGCAATTGTAAACCATAAGACGGCATTTAATTTCCAAATGCCATTAAAAGCACGATTTGATGAGTTGTTTCCATGTTTTGTACCATTCGCGCTAAAATCTTTAAGCAACAGTTCGTTCAAGTTCGCCCTTAATCAATTATAGGAACAATAAACCTTCTAGTATGTATATTCGGTCCTTTTTCAATATTGGCACAAGGGTGGTATTTCATGCCATTTCTGTCAAGCAATTTAGGCACTTTTTCCGTTCAAAGCCAAATTAATCCGAACCAAGCGAAAATTACCTCCGATAATAATCATACGCTCAAACACGCTCATGTTCCAATTAGTCAGTATCCGAAGGCACAGACTGACCCTGCTGTTTTAACTACCGTCTGGTAGTGAGCGGCAGTGTCTTGCCGAAGCTCTCGAAGCTAGTATACAAGTTGCTAGTGTTGAAGTTTTACCATGTTGAATCATGCGATAAATAAGGCTTCTCCGCATTCAATAAATTAAAATGCCCTTTTTGTGGCTAAAAACTACCAAAGCCCGTCGCCCCCGCCCGCCAACATTGTTGCGTAATTATTCATTTTCGTTTGCATGCTTTCCCAAATGCTATTTTCGTACGGAAGCTTACCGAACTGGCGGATGGAGAATGGGATTTGCCTGCCGGTAGCCGGATGACTTAGCTATACTTTTCGGCGAGTGCCGACACTGGTTAGTGCTCCTGGCTAATGACTTTCGCGCCACTTTGTACGTATTGTGAGCTTGAGTTTTATTCATGGATAAACAATTCGATTGAAGTATTAGCTTTTCTTACGAAAGCGGTACGAAAATAATCCTCAGGAACAACAGACTTTTATCGGCGCCAACAGACGTTTGCGCTATAAATGTTTTAGCATTTTTGGCTCACTGCTGGGTCATAATCAGTAGAAAGTCGACACAAAATCGATCAATGGAGATAAATTTCTCGGAAAGCGCACAGGTATTTGATTAATTGTGCAATCCCAAGAACCATAAATAATAAGTTAGGGCAAAACAATATAATTTCCCGTAAAATATACCACCGCCGTACGATAACCGGTCCTGCTAATGGCATAGGAGTGTGACAAATAGCAAAGTCTATATTGACTGACTGCCACCCGGGATAAGCGGGATCTTAGCTACGTCATGCTGGGAGCGAGTGTCCGATGCTTAGTCTGCAAAGGACCACCCGCACGGAAGGGCGTCGGGGTTCGTATATACCGTGCGTGCCTTTTTGTGTGCGTAAGCATAAGCTCATCTTGCCTATAACAATCCCAAACAGACAACAGCTTACGGTGATATCATCATATATATGTTACCGACATCTTTACCTACATCAGAACTAGATGGGAAAATTGGAATCTAATTGTCAGACAAAGTCTCGATCCCTTACCCTGCGCATCCATGTTCAGCCACCGAGAGCTATTCAGTTCGCAGTAGTTCTTTTCCGACTCTATACCTTCAAAGAAATGCTGGTCGCTCGTTGTGTGTCCCTCCGCTAGTCGGTGTTGTCTTTACCATGAGCCGCAGTGGGAATTTATGCGGTAATAAAGTCAACATCAAAAAAATTCTTTCATCAAGGTTCTTTGGAAGCAAACATTTATCTAGTTCTTTGACACAGATCCCTGCAGGTCGATTCATTGAAACTTGTAGTACGAACCCCTAGGAAGCCGTCCGGCTTCCAAAGGATCAAAGCTTCAGTTTGTGCGGTATTTCGCTGTCCTGTATTTTTTTTGTTAGCTCTGCTATTGTAGATTCTTAGGAATTGCGACTGAGCGTCCAACAATTAGCTCAAATAGAATTATGAACTTAGATCCTTTATTGGAAAAAAAACTGTTGCGCAATTATCTTGTACACTAATACTTGCAAAACCTGTGTCTAACTGTGTCAAATGGAAATAATTTATTCCATTAAATCAGAATAATTTTGAGCAATAATTGAAATCGTAGTTTGGCCTTCAAGCTTTTCTTAAATATTGTCCAAACGTAGTTTTTTAAACTAAATTATTTAAACTCTCCGATTCCACCTCCGTTTATAGTGTAGGTTGGATCTAGATATTTTATTATTATTGTAGTTCTTATTACTTTTTTCTAAATTTTTCATTTGTTCGCATTTTGTTAAATAAGTTTGATTGCAACAGGTAAGCCAAGGAAACCCTCCAAAGGACGATATTTAACTACTTCACAACTTCAAACACTAGACATCCTGTACAACACGAGACTGGCACCTAATGTGACTTTCAACCTGCAAAAATAGAAATTACCCAACGCTCGGCAACAGAACCGCTTCTGTATCGGCAGATTACGCCAACGCAATTCCGAAACCAACCGGTGAAACTACCATAAATCATTTGTAAGTTATGGCTAACCAAAGAGCAACAGTTCCTACCGGTGGGCAAGTAACAAGTAAGCAGCAACTCAATGATCTACAGTTTTCATTCCAAAGGGTTTCCCCATAAGTAGAGTGTGTTTTCGCACAGCAATTTAGCCATATATTAGTACATAAACTCATTCGAAATTTCTTCTGCAACAGTTAAATTGGCCCAGATGATGAGCTGAATCGGCGAATTAAATCTCCCACCAGCTGCTGTTCGCCGTTTGCATGTGCATACACGGGCTGCCAGCATCGTATCTAATAATTTATTTAATTGATATACAGCCTACAGTGCGACGAAGGCAGACAGAGGATTACCCAGACGAAGGTCGAGTTCATGTTTTGGTTCACATTCTGCTTTCCTTTTATGCTTGTTATGGTTGGAGTAAAATTGTTCGACGTTTATTGTGTTCGATTGCTTAATTTACGAGCTCTGTGCAGTTCGAGTTGATTTGAGAAAATATACAAAGAGCGTTCGGTGGGTAGTTGAATTACATGTAGGCACGCAGCTATGCGGTTTTCTGTATTTAGTTTTATCCAACAGCTCATCGATTTCGCGTCTAACGTCTAATTGATTAGATCTATTTTTACCTCACGCATGAAGGATGAAATTTTTATATTTGCTAATGCAAAAACAAACCGAATTCCTCTGACAACTGAAATCAATCACCTTTCAACCTGCGAAAGTAATCAACCTTTGCCATTATTTGTAAAACAAGCGAATATTTGAAAAGGTCACGTTCGCAAGGGAAAGCTTGACATTCCCGGTGTTGGATGTCAAGCGGTCATTATTTGTGCGCAGTGAAACAAGTTAATTTTTTTTTATATAGGGGGGGGAGTTTCTAATGATTTATTTATGTACTAAAATATCTATTCAGAATTAGTATTGTGTGTTCTGCCACAAATGGTGACATTTCAACACTATTATATATATTTGTACGCTTTTTAGTATTATTGAATGTTATTAGCTTTCGCAGTTAAGATAACGTAATTGTAGGAAAATTATTAAACCTACTTGTCGAGAAAAAAAAAAGGAATAAAAGGAATAACGAAACTTAAAATAAACTTAAAACTATCTTACTGACTATAAAGTGAGCTAATCGTTGCAATTGAGGATTGCAACGATTTTTGTCGGAATTTGTTGATAATTTGGCTTGACATATTTTCTAATGTTTCTACATTAGTGAGCCTATGTAGCTCGTTCGTGCTAAACCAGGGAAGACGCTTCAAAATCATTTTCAAAAGTTTATTCTGAATCCTTTGAAGTGTCTTCTTCCTGGTTGCACAACAACTTGTCCAGATGGGAACTGCATATAACATTGCTGGTCTAAATATTTGTTTGTAAATTAACAGTTTATTCTTGAGACAAAGTCTAGAATTCCTGTTGATAAGAGGATATAAACATTTGATATACTTATTGCACTTTGACTGGATATTTCCAATGTGCTCCTTGAAAGTAAGATTCTTATCATAAATTAGCCCTAAGTATTTAACTTGATCAGACCAATTTAAGACCTCACCGTTCATCTTGATAACGTGGTTATGGGTGGGTTTGAGAAATGAAACTCTTGGCTTATGAGGAAAAATAATTAACTGTGTTTTAGAAGCATTAGGGGAAATCTTCCATTTTTGTAAGTATGAAGAAAATATATCTAAACTTTTTTGAAGCCGACTGCATATAACACGAAGGCTTTTTCCTTTTGCGGAAATGCTTGTATCGTCACAAAACAGAGATTTCTCACAACCTGGTGGTAAATCAGGAAGATCAGAAGTAATGAAAACAAGTTAATATTATTCCTATCTGTGGGACGATATTGTCGGGTGAAATCGCAATTCGATTGCACATAACCGCACTTCCCGCCCAGGGTTGTGACTGGAGGGAGAAATAATTTATTAATTTTACCATTTCAATATTGTTTTTAAATAGTTTATTTGACACGGCACGATACAATTTATGTTTAACTGAGCCAAGTACATTTTTTTTAAATTCTAAATTAGCAGGGAAAAGAGGGAGGCCTTTTCTTTATTCTCGCGGCCGACTACGAGCTAGTGGGGATTTAAGGTGAGAGGAGGGGAGTTACAATTTTGATTTTAACTATATTGAGTTATACGATTTATTTATTTGTACATGGCTAAGCAGTGATGTTCTATTTGAGCAGTTTGGACTGAGGTGTCTGCGTGAACATGAAGATGCCGAGTCTTCGTTTGGGTGTCTCCAGCTTAGTGTATCATCTTCTTTCAGCGTGTAGCGGGAATGGTAATCTAACAAATAGATAGAAGAGTTTCATATTTTAATACCAGCGTGTTTTATGAACACGTATAGCTGTGTCATGTACTGGAGATCACCGCTTCCCAGAATGTCTCTAACGGGTACGTTCGGTTGTTTTCCTCGGGCCCGAAGGGAATCTATAAGCTCAGACCTAACACCACAGTATTCGGTACACGACCAAACAACACGCTCGATGTCATGGTAGCCATCGCCACAAACGCAGTGATTACTGTCTACAAGCCCTATACGAAAGAGATGCGTGTTTAACGTATAGTGATTGGACATAAGTCTGGACATCACGCGAATGAAGTCCCGACCTACATCCAACCCCTTGAACCATGCTTTCGTCGATACCTTAGGAAAAATGGAATGTAGCCACCGTCCCAGTTCATCTGAGTTCCATGATGATTGCCAACTGTTGAGTGTTCTCTGACGCAAAATGCTATAAAATTCATCAAAAGCAATTGGTCTTTCATAAATATCGCCGTCAATAGCACCCACCTTAGCTAAAGAGTCAGCCTTTTCGTTACCCGGAATCGAGCAATGAGAAGGGACCCACGCTAAGGTAACCCGGTAATTTTTATCTGTTAAAGCACTTAAAAACCGCCGTATTTTCCCCAGGAAATACGGGGTGTGCTTCACAGGCTTCATTGATCGCAGAGCCTCAATGGCACTGAGACTATCTGTGAAGATGAAGTAGTGGTCTATGGGTAGGGTTTCGATGATTCCAAGAGAGTACTGAATAGCAGCAAGTTCTGCGACGTACACGGAAGCAGGAGCATCGAGTTTGTAGGAGGCGGTAAAATTTTCGTGGAAAACACCGAAGCCAGTGGACTCATCTAGATTAGATCCGTCAGTGTAAAAGCTTTTATCATAACTAACATGTTTAAACTTATTGGAAAAAATCTTAGGGATCTCTTGGGGTCGCAATTGATCCGGGATACCAGAAATGTCTTGTTTCATGGTGGTGTCGAAGAATATAGCATTATTAGAAGTAGCTAAAAGTGCGACATTGGAGGAATCGTATGAAGAAGGATTAATATCTTGAGCCATATAGTCAAAATATAAAGTCATAAATCTGGATTGAGATTGAAGGTCGACCAACCTCTCGAAATTTTCAATTACTAATGGGTTCATAACTGTGCATCGAATTAGCAACCGGTAAGAGAGATTCCAAAAACGATGTTTCAACGGAAGAATACCCGCTAGCACTTCAAGACTCATCGTATGGGTCGACTGCATGCAACCCAAGGCAATACGCAAACAACGATATTGTATTCTCTCTAATTTTATAATGTGCGTGTTCGCGGCGGAGCGAAAGCAGAAACAGCCGTACTCAAGAACTGACAATATCGTTGTTTGGTATAACCTTAGAAGGTCTCCTGGGTGAGCACCCCACCAAGTTCCGGTAATCGTACGAAGAAAATTAATCCTCTGTTGGCATTTTTGTGTCAGATACCTAATATGACAAGCCCAGGTGTATTTGGAGTCGAACCAGACCCCGAGATATTTAGCGACTAAAACCTGAGAGATCGTTTTACCCGTTAGTAGGAGCTGCAGCTGAGCTGGGTTATGCTTCCTAGAAAAAACGACCAGCTCAGTTTTCTCCGGAGAGAATTCGACACCCAGCTTAAGAGCCCATTCAGACAAATTGTCTAAGGTATCTTGCAATGGTCCTTGCAGATCGCTAGCCTCGCTACCAGTAATGGATACAACGCTATCGTCTGCAAGTTGCCTTAGCGTGCATGAATTTGCAAGACATTCATCGATGTCATTGACGTAAAATTTATATAAGAGAGGACTTAAACATGAGCCCTGGGGGAGGCCCATGTAACTAATTCGGGAAGTTGTCGAATCGCCATGTGAGAAATACATATGCTTTTCTGACAACAAATTGAGCAAAAAGTTATTCAAATATGGTGAAAGTCCCTGCGAATGAAGTTTCGCGCTTAAAACTTCTACAGAGACAGAGTCAAAAGCCCCCTTAATATCCATGAACGCAGAAGCCATTTGCTCTTTTCGAGCAAAGGCTAGTTGAATTTCAGTAGAAAGCAACGCTAGGCAATCGTTCGTCCCTTTGCCCCGGCGAAAGCCAAATTGAGTATCTGAAAGTAACCCGTTTGTTTCGACCCATTTGTCTAACCGTAAGAGGATCATTTTCTCCATTAATTTCCGGAGGCAAGAGAGCATCGCAATCGGCCTATATGAATTGTGATCAGAGGCAGGTTTCCCGGGTTTCCGAATAGCAATGACTTTTACCTCCCTCCAGTCATGCGGAACAATATTTAGCTCAAGAAACTTGTTGAATAAATTCAACAAGCGTCTTTTTGCAGAGTCGGGTAGGTTCTTCAACAGGTTGAATTTTATTCTATCTAACCCTGGAGCCTTATTGTTGCACGACAGGAGAGCCATTGAAAATTCCAACATCGAAAATGGAGGCTCTTCCGTAGTTACTAATAACGCGTCGCGAAAGGTTTTCTGTTCCGGTACAGAGTCTGGACAGACCTTTTTGGCAAAATCGAGTATCCAGCGATCTGAATACTCCTCGCTTTCATTCGAAACGTCACGGTTCCGCATGCGCCTGGCGGTATCCCAAAGAGTGCTCATCGCTGTTTCCCTGGACAACGCGTTTACGAACCGCCGCCAGTACCCGCGTTTTTTCGCCTTTACTAAGCTCTTCATCTGCCTGCCCAGTGCCTCGTACTTTCGAAGCAGGTTGACAGTGCCGTACTCCCGGTAGTCCTTATACGCCGCGGACCTTCGCGCGTACAGCTCAGAGCACTCTTTGTCCCACCATTTGTTGGGAGGGCGCTGTCTAATCGTTACCCCGGGTATCGGTTTCGTCTGAGCTTGAGTCGCGGCGTCGATTATCAAGCCAGCTAAGAACGCGTATTCTTCCTCCGGAGGAAGTTCCTCGTGAGTCTCGATAGATTGCGCTATAATAGACTCATAACACTTCCAATCAATATTACGTGTAAGGTCGTAGGAAATATTGATTGGGTTCGGGGGAGTTGAACCATTAGCAATTGATATAACGATTGGAAGATGATCACTACCGTGGGGATCGTTGATTACTTTCCACCGGCAATCTAGCGCTAGTGATGTCGAGCAGAGGGATAGGTCAAGCACGCTTTCACGTGCTGGAGGATTAGGTACACGTGTCGCTTCCCCAGTATTCAAAACTGTCATATTGAAGTCGTCGATCAAGTTACAGATTAAAGAAGATCGGTTGTCGTCGTACAGCGACCCCCATAGCGAACAGTGAGAATTAAAATCTCCCAATATCAAAAAAGGCGCGGGAAGCAACTCTGCTATATCAGTGAGATGCTTCTGTTCAATCCGCGCGGATGGAGGCATATATAACGAAACAAGGCATAGGTCTTTTCCATCCATATTCGTTTGAATGGCAACGACTTCAATATTCGAGATCGAGGGGAGGTCGATTCGGAAGAAGGAATAGCACTTTTTAATCCCCACCGTGTGAGTCTCGATCTCGACGAATAATGTTAAAATCGTGGAAATTGAGTTGATCGTTTGAATTGAGAAAGGTTTCACAGAGCGCAAATGCGTCACAATTGTATGTATTTATTAAATGAGAAAATAGATCGAATTTGGGGATGATACTTCTGCAATTCCACTGTAATACAGTGATAAAATTCCTAACCTCTTTCGCCGTATTAGTCATCGAAAGATATGATAGCTGAAATGAGGGGCCAAGTTGCTGCTAGTTGCATCAAAAAGGTTTTCACTGTAGGAAGAAGGGCAAGAAGAATATTTTGTAGGGGATCTGGTATGTTGAATGTTTTAAATATCCAGTCCACAATATCAGAAAATTTTATGAACCCTGTTTCTATTTTATCTTCTGATCGAGAAATGGGTGCCCGAGGGGTTTTTGGTGCCCCAGGAAGCGGTGGGTACTCCTGGTTTGATTTAAAATTAAAACCGGGAGGTACTTGCTTCGGTTTTTCTTCACCGCTTCCTTTTTGTGTTGGCTTATTGGTCATTCCGCTAGGGGTTATCTTGCGACCTTTGCGAGAAAGATTAGGAGAGTTGATCATTCTCCTCTTCCTAGATCCTTCTGGCATGGCATAAGAACACCCTTCGACGGGATCGTCAGATGTACCCTCATCGGTTGGCAAAAAGGAAAAGATGTTTCCTGTCGAGGGTGGCTCAGCACTCTTCAGCATTTCTGCGAAAGAGCGCTTTGATCGTTTCTTGAGGGAACGCTTTATTTTTTCCTCGCGCTGTTTGTACGCGGGACACGCCGAAAGGTCATGCCGAGTTCCCTTGCAGTAAAGACACTTTTCAGTATACTCACTGCAAGCGGTCTCAGCATGATTGCCTCCGCACTTGCTGCAGCGTGCCTTGTTGCAGCAGTAGGTGGCTGTATGACCTAACTGCTTGCAGTTTTGGCAATGCATGACCCGCGGTACGAACAGGCGTACAGGCAGACGAACCCTGTCCAAAGAGATGTAGTTCGGCAGTGCGGATCCGGCGAATGTTACACGGAAGGAATCCGAAGGGAAGAATGCATGACCCGCGGTACGAACAGGCGTACAGGCAGACGAACCCTGTCCAAAGAGATGTAGTTCGGCAGTGCGGATCCGGCGAATGTTACACGGAAGGAATCCGAAGGGAAGAATTTCTTCTTCCCTTCTTCGATGGATACTGAATGCAATTGCTTGACATCCAGTATCTTTACATCTTGAATCAGGGGGTTTTTGAAGCAGCCAACCCCGTGACGCAAAATGTCATCGACCGTGAGGCTTCCTTCGGTAACCACACCGTCGATCTCCACGTCCTTGGCAGGGATGTACACGCGGTACTCTCTCGTGAAGAGCTCGTAGCTAGCAATTGCGTTTGCTTGCTTCAAGCTACTCACAACAACTCGCAGTTTGTTCGGTCTAACCTTTGTAATTTCGGTTACGTCCGAAAACTGTTTTGCCAGGTCCTTGCCGATTTGAATTATATTTAGAGGCTTCTTTATGGGCCTGAAGTGAACTACGAACGGACCTTTCGAAGCATCTGGGTAAGCTTTCACCCGTGTTGCCGGTACCCTTGGTACGGGGCTAGGTAGCGGGGAAGGTAGAGGGGAATTGATGGGGGAGATCTCAATCTCTTCCCCAGTTGTTTCCACATCCAGGAATAGTTGCACCTGCATGTCGTCCATTTTGCGGGAGCGTTACGCTCTACCGCACACAAACGATAAATATTCGAATGTGTGGGGGGGGGGTCAAATAGTTGCTATTAAATTTTAAAAACAATTTTTCAAACTACAATGGATCAAAATTAAAAAAAAGGCAGTAATACTAATACTAATAACAATAGTAATAATAATAATAATAATAATAATAATAATAATAATAGTAATAATAATAATAATAATAGTAATAATAATTATAATAATAACAATAATAATACTATTAATAATAATGATAAAAATTCTAAAGTGAATACTTCACCGAACGTCTAAGTCACGACCTCACGGCTGATAGTAGGATTAATCGAGCGTCTCCGCAGAACAAACAATGACGATCCAGCTTCGTGTTGTGACACAGTGGCCGTATCCTACACGCGACCTTGTAGATGCCACTTGTAGTTGACTTCCACTCGCTCGATCGTATGGTGGTCCGTGCTGCTAGCGGGGTAACAGCGGTGCGGGAGAATTATTCTTGCTGATATATCAGCTGCGTATCGGATCACTGGCAGGGTAGCCTGCCCCTACCAGTGTGCAGAAGATGTTTCTGCCGATAAACTACCGGCTATTGTTATCGCGCAGCACAAGAAATAATCGACAAAAAAACACCCGTACGATAACTCGTGTATTGTTATTTTGCAAACTCAAACGGAGATGAACAATTTGCGTCTAATCGAGACGAAAGCAAAACAACGAATCTTGCATTTCAATATTGTGTCTTGTTCAATTGTAGAACAATCATGATCATTGAATTCTTGAGTTTTTCTTGAGTACTGCGAGAAACAAATGCGTCTTACAGAAAGATACAAGTGGAAAAAAGAAACTTCTCAAAATGAAATTATGGAATAATTGGTCAGGTTTTAAGCGCCTATAGATCGGCCATTGCTTATCAGATTCACAAGGTGTTCGACAGCTGCGTTGTTTCCTGTACACTTTAAAGCTGCCGATGGTAAAAACATTGACATCTTGATAGGAGAACCAAAACTCCCGACAACTGGACTAAATCGAAAAAATTCTTTGAAAAAATAATAAAACTTGACGGTAAATTAATCAATTAAGAGAGATGAGGTGAATATGGATGCGGTTCCCCTGTATTCGTTTGTGCAAAATTCAATAAACTTTAAAACCTGTGCACAAACATTCGTTAAGAATGAGCAAATCGTCCTAAAGAGCTACTGTGACTGAATCATTTTGCCCATCTCAAATTCGCACATTAATATGCCATGATAAGACCGCGTGCGGCATCCGAACAGAAATGATATTACACACTAGAGATGATCGTGTTTGATATTTCTCAAACCCGTACCCGACCCAAACCCGAAAGATCTATTTTTATGAGGCCCGAACCCGAATTTGTGAAATTAGATCTAATTTTTTGTTTTGTTTTGGGGGTCGGTTTTTAATACCAGTTCGAGCCTGACTAGGGTTAAAAAGCTTCGTCTTCTCGAGAAAAAAGTCCTCATGCAAAATTGCAGCCTAATCGGACTCCGGGATGTGGGACCTCAAAGCGGTGAAAGTTTCACTAGTTTGGCCGATGATAAATACATAGAAATTGTCGACATGAAATTGCCGAGTTCGATTCTTTTTGGAACCAAAAATCTTATAAATTATGAAACCTTGAGATTTGGTTTTGCATCGAAGAAAAAATTGAAAAAATCGACTTTCTAGGAGAGACTTCCAAACCTTCTGACTTCGAGAAAGTTGAATAGAAAAATAACAGAAGGGTTGTCTGCAAAGCCACGATTGAAGGTAACGTAGAACTGCATAAGGTTGTTTGTTACATTATCTGCCTTGTTCTATTCGGGAGTGATCAATTATAATGACTTTTAACCAACACTCAGAAATTATTTCTCTGGAAATAATGTACCTGGAAAAAAGCCATAAAATGCCAAAACCGGGATGGAATTAATAGGCCGTAAATCGACCCTAGTTGCCATTTAAAATCTTTTCAGGGCTCCCATATTCATTCCAGACGTCAACACTAATAAATAGTGTTGGATAAAAGCCATTAACATTGAGAAGATAGTCTATCGTAATCTTAGCATACACCATTCAAAGAATTCGCGATCATTCCCGCATGCAACAATGCAAGCGTTGGAACGAACCGCTATATGTAGTTCTACGTCAATTTTGCGGTCGTGGCTTTGCACACAACTCTTCTGTTATTCAAACTAAAAATTAAACGCCAGTGAGAGTTCACCGGAGAGACCGTCCATCTCATCATTCGATAGTAAAATGATGCGAGCTGAAAGCCGACACGAAAATGAACTGTAATGAATGAATGAGAAAATACTAACTGTTCAAATTAAGTATATAATTTGTTCTCAAAAGAATAATTCGTTGTTTTATTCAATATCGGATATAATGCTGATCGCATCTCTGTTTGGTACTTTTCTGATAACCCAGTGAAAAGCTGCATTCACGCTGAAAATTTGACGGACAAAAACTTTTTATTGCCAACATCCTCGTTTGTGTTTGGTTAAAATTTTTACTAGGACTAGTGCCGTTGCACCTATAACTGACACTGCTGCTACTACCCGCTGTTGCTTTGTTAGAACCGTCCTAGTGGCTATCCACTAGTAAACTGATTGGTTTGAGCAGAAGTAGGCTCTTATATAGCCCAAAGAGTGCATTCCTGGTTTATTAAGTATATAATTCTGTCGACTGTGCTTGGGAAAGCAAGCACCAAGCGACCAATCAAAGGTCGAAATTTGCGTTTCAACAAGGTTTGGAAATTTTCAATAGTCTAATAGTTTGAATAATCAAATTACAATTTTCTGCACTTGAGTGGATCCATAGATGATTTTCCAGCCGATTGCTGCAAGAACGAGGAAATCCATCGAAAACTAACCGACTTATTAGCGTTTGAAATTGGACATATTTTTCCCTTTTCCCGTTTTTAGATTTTCATTTTTCACCCCTATGTAGCCGTATTCCCTGAGAGACGTAGTTCTACGTGAAAAAAATGAAGTCAACGTAAGATCTCGATGATCCATGCTTTTCTAACCCGAGCCCACACAATTGTGCAAGTGAAAGATGATCAAAACAACATTCTCTGTCTCTTATTGAACGTTATACTGATTGTTTCATCGTTCACATGTTTGCTAGTGTCAACATTGCAGCTGCTACGAAAAATAAAAATTACAGCCAACAAGTGTATTGATATAGAAATTACCTCGATGAAGGTTCTGTATTATGTCACCTTTCACCTACACCAGCGGTTCTCAACCTGGGGTACGCGTACCCCTGGGGGTACTCGAAAGCCTTCAGGGGGTACGCGAAAGAAAAATCAGTAGTGGCGGACAAAGCAATTTTTCTCTATAATACTTCATTTGTTGGTCAATCTAGCCGCTAAAACATGACTGTAGCAATCAAACAAGCTACAGTTTAATTTGGAACCTTAATTAGACTACCACAATTTGATCTACCATTACTCTCTATCACTCGGCAAGAACATTCCAAGCCAGGGGATACAATCGATATGAAAAATTTCGCCAAGGGGTACGCGGACAAAAAAAAGGTTGAGAACCACTGACCTACACAATTGTGTGAGCTCGGCTTTAAACAACAATATCGCATGCTTAGCCTTGGGGCTAATAGCGGTCTCGATCAACTATTGTTTTTGTCACATTTTGTATGTGTAGGATAAGTACAACGATACACCGTGCCCCAGTGCTGAGTCGAGAAAATTTCCAGCTCGAAAAGATCCTCGACTCGATCGGGAATCGAACCCGATATCACAACCGTGAGGGAGAGTTAGCCGACCGACATCGCTAACCACAGAACCACGGGGACAAGCTTGGCCTTAAAAGACTAAGTTATTTGGCATCAAAAAAATTTCAATAGCAATATCCGGAAGTCCGATTGCAAAGGCTAAGTTATTCTTTTAGACGTGTGCCAGGGACTTGTAATACCAAGTCTGCTGCTAAAACAACTTAAACCCTAAAAAGGAAATTTTTTTCTTCCTGTCATTTTCTAACTTTGTAATTCCTGGTTTTATTCTTGTCACGTAGAAAGCCAAGAAACCAAGAAAGGGAAGTTTAGCGGTATTCTTTGTTGCCTGCTATTCTCGCTGTCATGCGGCCGTCGTTGTTTCTACCTCCGGAAACAAGGTGTTTGCTATCAGCACTTTATTCCAGCGAAGGAATGTCGCGAAAATATACTAATTCAGACTATGCAACCGAAGGTTGTCTGTCCATGGAAATGGAATTTCGTTACTATACCTGGTTCTAGAAAAGACTACTGCACGATTGAGCTGGAATTTTTCATAGGCACTTTTTTCGAGAAGACAAAACTTTTAAGACCTACGGTTTATGTCATGCAACCAACAAAAATTTAATTGTGGTTCTCGAATCAACAATTGAATTAACTACGTAATAAATCATGTAAACAGCACGTGCGTTGCGCGGTAAGCGGTTTCGCTAATAATAGCAGAAAAAACACTTCGTCTTTTACTTTGTTCTATCCTATTATCCCTCTTCAATACTCTTCCGCACTTATATCTCCACTACATTGTAGCTCATTTGTGAGTGAATGATGTGGGCGCGCCAAATTACTGTTTTCCTAATCTCGTTTTGCTACATGAGAGCTATTGATTTAGGTTGCTCTCTCTTAACTTGCCTTTCTGTTCAATATTCTCAAAATTTACATTTTCTATAAATTTTCGAAAAACACCATTCCGAGATAACCGCGTAGAAATTGGTCGTGATTAGACCGCGGGTGGCATCCGAACTGAAATGATATTCCACACTACAGCAACGTTTATTTTATACCTCTGTTATATAAGATGTCACGCCAATTTTCAAGTTATCTCATTAGTTTTTTTTTTTTTGCTAGGGAATTAGAATTTCGTTGTCCATTGATGTGAACTTTTGTAATATATCCCAGTCAATTGCTATACGTGTCCCCTTGCAAAATACAATGACCACTATTGTTGAGTGATCAGGTACCTGCACCGACACGCTCCCAGTCAGGTGAAATATGGTTTATGAAGCCAATCACCTTCCCAGGATTCAAAGACCAAATCTCTTTGGGCTGTAAACAGCCACTGCCAAGAAACCTTGATCTGCGTTTAAATAATGCTTCACAAATGCACAGCAGATGTTCCGATGTCTCGCGTTCCTCATTACAAAAGCGACATATATCATCCTGAACCCGGCCAATGTTCCTTAAATGATATCTACTCGGACAGTGCCCCGTTACTAGGCCGACGTATGTACAAAGAGCTCTTTTGTTGAGCTCTAGGAGCTTTTTCGAATAATTCTCGTTTGGTGTTAGAAAACTTTTAGATTGGGAACACTTTTTGACATCCAGCCAATTGGTTATCACCTTTTGTTTCTCCCAGCGTTTTCACTGCACAGTTTGATATACCGCAGAAAGGTTCTGGGCCAATAAACTGTGAGTTAGATCCTTGTTTTGCAAGTTCGTTTGCCTTTTCATTCCCACCAATGCCACAGTGTCCTAAAAAACCCAATACAAATTTACTGAGTTTGTTTGACATAGCTGTCGCAATGTGAGAATACATTCCCAGACAGTCTTGGATGTACATTTATAAGCATCAAGTGCTTTCAGTGCTGCTTGACCAATTTCGACCATCTCATTAGTTAGTTTTGAGGCATAACGTACTGGCATCTCATTCACTATTTAAAAAATGGGGTGCTAAAATATCAAAGCGCTCACAATCATTGTCTATGACTACCAGTTTTATGTTTGAATAATTTTCCTCGGCTGAAGCCGTCATCATCTGAACTGTTGAAAATGAATAAAGTCAAGCGACATGCATAGATTACGTAACGCAAAAAACCCAATTTCTGGACCCCCACCCACCATATGTAACGAAACGTAACGCCAACCCCTACCCTCGTATAGAAATTACGTAACGCTGTAGAAGAATTTTCTCATTAAAAATTCTCGTTTTTGAAGAGTCTCTCCAGAGATTTTTCGTTACATAACGCTGATCTTACCTTCCCCCCGTAACGCTCAAGCATACCCATCCTCTCCCGTGAGCGTTACGTAATTTATGGATGCCGCCCTTAACGATTTTTCTCGTTTGAATCGTGCCATCCTTATTTGGAAAAGTTTATTCTCTTTCGCGAAAACTCAGAAATTGACGCGCAAAAGATTATTCTCTAAAAACTGTGAAAAAAAAACGAACACATAGTTTGTTGAATATTAATTTGCGTAATTCTACATTTATAATGCGTCCACATTCCAAGGTAGTTTTTCACTTTTTATTCGTTTTTGATTTTTGGAGTAACGTAAAATCCCGCCACATACCCCTACAAAGATTTGAGCTGGTCCGTGAGCGGCTTTCTGACGAAACCTTTTCATGATGCCGGAATAAGTACACCACGGCCGTCAGGTCGATTTTTCAATTGCATCTCTTGATTCTACCAATCAATAGCAGTTTGTTATTTTTGTACACCAAGTAATTCAAATCCCAAAGAAATCTTTGATTGAGCGACACTGAGGCAGATTTTGGGCGCTTTATGGGAACAGCATGGTATTTTTGAAGAAATGAAATCAAAATCATCTTCAAACATTCGTTCTAGTCCACATCTTGAATGATAGTCAAACTCCTGGATTGAACCATGATCTTGACAAGAAGAACGACACCCTTCTTTGTTCATTACTTTGATCGGTCTTCCACAAATATTGTCGAGGTTTTCAGAGAAATATACCCATTCGAAACCAGAACATTTTAGCTCTTAAAAGAATCTACCATGAAGTTTTTGCCGGATTTTTCATCACTTCCATAAGAACTGTACAATAAGTTTGCCCAAAGCTTCTTGTTTCGACACCATTATGAACAGAATTGACCATGCGCAATCAAAACAAAAAATGCTGGCCTAAAGAGGAAGGAGCCCTTGTATGCTTACGGTCATTTCACTCCGGACGTATTTGTTTGAGTAAGACCCTCAAAAAAAAACGGTTAATTTTCACCCGTTCTAATGATGACAGTTTAATTGTTTTCAGACAACTTTTGCTTAGAAGTCACCAAGCGTCGAGTTATCATGAAAACTGTAGCAGAGTTTGTAATATTGCATATTCCTCAAACGAAAAGTATTTCTCAAAACCATGAAATAATTGAATTTCCTTGTATTGCTATGAAAGTTTAGATTTCGACACTCGGGTAGTATTTAATTATAGTGAAAATATAATTGATGTCCAATTATAATTTGCGCCCCGTGATTCCCCACTGTGCACTGGCCAGCTTTTTTTTCTCTAGCTATTCGAAACCCACAGACAACAATGCGCGTCTTTTATACACATACATGTTCACATGTATGGACACACGTGCGCTAATTAATGGCCGGCAACGAGAGATGCTAATTGCTGTCCATCATGGGTTCCGCAATCGCTTTCCATTTCAAGTTCAGCTTTCTTCTCTCGGCTTTTGGCGTCATCGCTTCTTCGATCGACCGTTGCACGTAAACAGTCGGTTTGCCAACCGAATGTCATCATACAGGCTCCTGTGCTCCATGATGCTGATGATGGTACAGGCCTATTGCAGGCAATTACCGACATTACTTAGCTGCCATAAAAATAGATTCCAACCCGGCTAATCGCAGCTGGTGCGGAATGTGCGCCGGAAATGTAGGTTATTTTTGGACCCAACTTGTGGCAATATTAGGTTTCCGTTAATTTATACGTCTTTTAGAATCCACTGACTGGTGGTTTTACGACCTTCGATATCAAATTTTCGTCGATTTTTATGCTTATAATTAACTTCAGCATATGTCAATTTCGGGCTATGAAAATTTGTTACGAAGCAGCGTGCCTGAAATGTTCGAAACAGAACTATAGAAGCGACCTTTTGTCGCTGCGAGCCGATTCTGAACAAAGTTAGATTTCGTTTTGTACACTTGGAACGACCTGCAGCTGAATATAGCTTATTCGAAACATGCGGTTATCTTTTACAATCTGCTACTGATGGGTGAACGAGTAAAGAGGGAATCGGCTACTGGAGTTTTGATTTTATCGTGCTCCCGTGTGCTGTTGAAATTTGAAACCTTTGCTAGCTGAAGGATATCCTGTCGAAAACTGAAGAAGGTCCATACAGTTTACCATCTGCTATCTAGGTACGTGATGCAATCTGTTGCAACACAGAATCAGCAGGATTTTTCTGTGCTCTTTTTTTCGAAACTGATAGTTTTGCATGAATTCTCATAGACACTGAAAATAGTGGAATAAATCATCGACACTCTCATGCCGTTTATTTCCGTACAGTACGTGCGTCCGAAATGTCATGATGAAGTTCATGCTATAATTAAACCTTGCCGAAACGAGCACTGGCACTGACTGCTGCAACGACGCCACATGCTTTTGTTTGCATTTTCCCTTTTCCCATTTGTTTATCTCTCTCCATTAGCGCGGCGCCTCGCCTTTCCATAAGAAGTCGGCTTTGCGCGTACGATGTCAGATATTCGCGCATGCATAAAAATAGGACCGCTTGATTCCCATCATCATTGTGATTTTATTTTTAAACAGGGCAGTATTTCCATACTATTGAGCGTTTTGCAATCAATGTCAATGTAAAAGTTTTTGGTATTGTTGTTACTTCTTCTTTGTATGCATGTGATCATAGAAATTAAACGCTTTGTTGGCTTTGACACTAAATTGACGTCACCGTTGTTTTATTCATTGAACATCAAAGATGCCATCTCCGATGGCTTCACTATATGTATAGTTAGGCGTCATTTTCAGCCAATCAATGGCAGACTGAATAGCCTAGTTCCGTAGTAAGAATGTTATTCCAGTATTCGAAGGAAGTATGTTAGTATTTTATGATTACCAACTATAAATTTAACAGCTTAATTAGCCAAGAATGCAATTATTCCTCCAAGACGTTCACATCAATGAAACATCGACTCGGAGTATTGCAGTCGAGGCACCATTTATTTTTTCTTTCATACTTGGAAACCCTGATCACACCTAATAAGGCGTGAATAAAATAACCTTTTACGTAGAGAAAACGAATCAGTTGCAGAGTAATATTTCATTTTTATACCTATTTTTAATGAAACTGTACACTGCCGCTATTCGCATAATAGTCCTATGTAAAAGTTGCGAGTCCTGTGTAAATTTTGCGAAAATGGGTCCATTTTGGCATGTTTTTCAAGAATAGCCATTAAAAAAAAGAGGTTTGATTCCCACATAGATTTTAATGGCTACTCTTGTAGAGCATGCCAACCTTCACTAGAACTATGCTAAATCGAGCCTCTTTAGTGTCTAAAAACGAAAAGTATTACTCAAAAAAAAAATGAAAACAAGTGGTCAGACTTTGAATTCTTATATTTTAGTCATTTTTCATCAGCTTTACAAGTTTTCAGCATCAATCGATCAGAAATTCTTCTACGATTGGTTTTTTATAAATAATAATGGCTATTAATAAAATGGTAAACATCATGCATTGCCTAAACCAACCAAGCACTGCCTTTTCCTTTCAGCAAAGCCGACACTTAAATATACGAATGATTTGTTGACTACTTGTGATCGATTTATTTTTTTTGACATTCCATGGCTCTCTAAACCACGCCGCCATTGCTTCAAGTTTCTCTCAAAAAGCAAAGATAGCATGCAGAGATAACACGAATCATTCCACCTCATCTGCAATTGACGATCCGCAATGATGATAAACTAAACAATCTTTTCCCGGGTGTTCTTATTGCAACATATCAATGGCACTTCTTAGTGGCCTAAAACTATTTAACTGAAGTAGTTACTCAGTCAAACGATGTCGAAAATGATAAAAACTACATAACGCAGCCTTTATAGCACGAAATTCCTCTGTGGTGTTGCACGTTCACAGAGCCGGCGAGCGGATTTACATGTTATGCAAAATTTATTCATTTTTCTTCAGAGTAACAACAACATTCCAGCATGAATTTTATTCGTTCAATGATCATTACTTTCAGCGAATTTTCGCTTGAACCGCGCGGTCTCCAGTTTCAAGTAATTGTCCGGAAATTCTTTTCGATCAGGGAAATTAGGTAATATCAGGGAAAACTGAAAAATATTCAGGGGAATTTTATTAAACCGAGACGCGATTTTTTTAAGCGGCTCTTAAGTGCAAAAACTGATTCTTTCAGCACAAAAGGTTGATTCGGGTTAATCCGATTGAATACTTTATTCACTGTGATTTCAGATTCGCGTTGATCTACGTTGTACTTTTTTGTGCCGAATGCTGAAAAATATCAGGAAAATTGATTGTAAATTTCAGGGAAAATCAGGGAATTTTATTTTGAAAACTTTTCCGCCACACTGTAGAAAAATAATAACACAAGTAGGGTTCAACCTTATATTTTCATTTATTATTTTAATGTAGAAGATTGTTTAAAGCGCTTGAAAAACAGCTTAGCGATCGAAAAAGCTCTGACAAATAAAATTGAAGAAAAAATCAACGCACACACCTACATCTACTACTTTTTTCTGTTAAAATATAAAACAATCCCAACCATGCGGTCGTGTCTCGGATGCAACGTTTCTACTAGTTTTCATCATTCCGAAATTAATCTTAAGAGTTAAGTTTCAATCTCAATCCATATAATTTTAAATTGTTGCATTCACAATTATGTTGCCTTAAACTTACTCCAAAAATTCAGAACCAGAAACTGTATTATCTGTTTTTCATTTTCTTTTCAGCAATTTGACATCGGATGACCTGGAGCTGACAGCAATTTTTTCAGCAAACTCGGTAAGTTTCGATTTAGTTCAACATCCATAATTCACTCAGACACAACCTATGAGGGTATTCAGAAAAAATCTAAAAGTGGTTTAGAATTACTGATTATGTTCCGTACAAGATGGCGGCCATTTTTGCAAAGATTTTCGGAACAGCTTTCAAGTTTTAGAGCAAGTTTAGATTGCTTTTTTTGTTCAACGTAGAACTACGCTTCTCAGGAAGTTAGGCTACATAGGGGTATAAAATAAAAGTCTAACAACGGAAAAGGGGACGAAATTTGTCTGTTTTTCAACGCTTGGTTTTCAACGAATTTCTTTCGTTCTTGCTTATTCACGCATTCGCACAAATGCAGAAAATTGTAATTTGATTATTTGAACTATTGTACTATAAGGTCAAGCCTTGTTGAAATGCCGATTTTGCCTTTGATCAGTTTTCTATTGGATGGCCAGTAGGACGGCCCTAACTAAACAGCAGTGGGTAAATACCAACAATGGCAGCGGATGCCAGTAGCGGTAGTGGTGGTAGCAGCGTCAGCGTTAGGAGCTGCCGCACTACTTTTCTAGCAAAAAGCTGCCTTTGTGCGGTAATGGCAGCATCAGCGGTTATTGTATTGGCCAGCACATCCTCCAGAGAAAAGCTCTGCCGTACCTTGGCAACACACAAACGTTTTTGGGATGCTGTCAATCAAAATCTGTTGGCCGTCAAATTATTAGTGCCAAAAAACAGCTTTCCACTGTATTATCAGAAGAGTGCCTCATTCTCACTGTCAGGAAAAGCACAGGGATGTGATCAACATCATTTCCGAAAATAAATTGAACAACAAATAATCCTTGCGAGGACAAAATAAATATCTTATTTGAATAGTTTTTATTTTCTCGTTCGTTCATTGCACTTCATTTATAATGTCGGAACGCTCAGACAAAGACGGTTGTAAATTCGACATCATATGCATTAGACTGGGACACGGTTATATGGGAAAAAAGCGATGTTGTTATTTTTTCGCTCCCATGCACTTTTTGTGTTCCTTATGGGTCCTATAACGACTGTGTAACTTTTTAGATCGATCGGTGAAATGTCCGATTTGCGCCCGATTTTTAAAGCTTCCATACGATTTTATATGAGAAAAACCACTTTTTCAAAACTTTTTCTATAAAGATGTCCAGTTGGCTCCTAAAAATATATCAATACATGATATTTATAGGAAATTTTCCTGGGAAAAACTCTTCTGAAGACCGCAAGGCGCAACCTTGCTTGTGAAAAAAGATATTCTCCCCAGACTGATTGAATATCTGACGAATGGCTCACCATTGAATTTTACTAGCAATACTGTTGCAGCATGCTGCTGTTGCAAATTCAACCATGTGATGAGAAATGATATCGCTTAAATTTATCTTGGAGGCTTCCGTGAAGATACTCTGAGCAAAAATGACACTTTGAAAATTAATTCCACGCGAAATTATTTCTCATACTTAAGCAAGTTTGCAATAGCAGCATGCTGTAGCAGTGTTGCTGGAAAATTTCAATGGTGAGCCGTCCGTCAGACATTCAATCAGTTCGGGGTGAATAGCTGTTTCTACAAGCATCGTAGCGCCTTACGGTCTTCAGAAGAGTTTTCCCAGGAAAATTTCCTACAAATATCATGTATCGATATATTTTGAGGAGCCAACTGGGAATTTCTAGAGAATAAGTTTTGAAAAAGTGGATTTTCCCATATAAAATCGTATGGAAACTTTAAAAATCGGGCGCAAATCGGGTGTTTCACCGATCGATCTGAAAAGTTACACAGTTGTTATGGGACCCATAAGGAACACGAAAAGTGCATGGGAGCCAACATTTATTTTTTGTCCCACCCTAATATGCATGTCTCAGCACGGACTGAATTTTTTTTTTCTCAAGCAATATGCAACACCCGCGTGATAAAATGGTGGGTAACTGAGTGCGGCATCTTCTGTTATCCGCTTCCATACGACACATACGACACGCATAATCAAACCATAAAATTGTCATGCCTTAATTATGCACACAGTGTACTATTGAAAATAGTCAAACCTTTTTGAAACGCATATTTCTGTTGATCTGACTCGTCGCTTAATGCTTTCCCCCACGCGTTCGACAAAATATTATACCTAGTTAACCGGGGCTATAAAGATCCTGCTTCGACTCAAACTAATCAGTTTACTAGTAGATGGCTACTAGTACGGTCCTAACTGAGTACACCCAACGCAAACGGGGAACATTTTATTACTTTGGGGCAATTTTTTATTACTTATTGTGTCTTATGACTGCGCATTATACACAAATAGTAATAACCGAAAAGTAACAAAAATTATGACGGCCACACGCTTGTATGTGTTTCTGCAGGGGAACATACAGCCAAGCACCGCAATGCATGTGTAAGCAAAACTTCACTCGCTGCATTTGTATTAATGCAACGATCAGATTAATTTTTGTCCTCTTCATCCACACATAATGAGAATCTCACCCGTCAACCTCAAATGTCTAATTAGAAACACTTTCGTTTCGTCCCGCAGTGTTTATTTGAAATGAAAATATGTTATACTGTCTGAACAGAGTTGCCGAAGTTGCGAATATTGTTCTGGATGCGCACGAATTTTGTATTTTCAAACAGGTGTAAATGAGTTTCCATGAACCAATGAGTATGTGTTTTGGATAGCTTGCAAGAAAGCGAATGTTTTTGTTTTTCTCTAACGCAGTTTACAGATCGTGATGTCAATTGAAGACGCATTCCAAGTCTTTGAAATCATCAACGTTTGCATACTCTATGACGGGGAAAATGCTGCTTGGCAGCTCTTGTCATATTCTTTCTCTACTCCGTATGCATACAACGAGCGAACTAATACACGCTCACCGGATGAATTGGAGATTGAAGGAACTTGTAACATGTGCAACATATGCGACGGTGTGTGATTTTTTTTTCTTGAGATGGAAAGGGAGCAGTTTTCGACAGAAAAAATCGTGCATGTGGTTGAATTATTAGATAGTCGTACTCCCGTAACACGTGCTAAATATATGACAGTATGTGTTGTTACTTGACTGGGAAAGAATTTTATTGCCTTTTAAGTAATAGGTTTGTTACCTTAAAGGCAATTTCGCGCTATTGCTTCTTAAGTAATAAGGAAAAGTTTTGCGTGTAGCAGCAGTAGCGGTAGCGTATACCAGCAGCGGTAGGTGCAGCGGCACTCCTTCCTATAGTAAAAAATAACAGAAGGGTTGTGTGCAAAGCCACGATCGCAAACTTAATGTAGAACTACATAGACCTGTTCGTTACAACACTTGCATTGTTGCATTCGGGAGAAATTGCGAATGATAGCAGCCTTCTCCTCTTACCAAAAAAATCCTTCTAAGCAGAAGATGTTAATCCATGGTGAAGTAAACATCATATAAAATACTGTTACAAGTGTATGAGTGATAAATGAATAGAACAGACACGGTTATTTGTTTTTTCGAATATTTTTTTATGATTGTTACAGGGGAGTTAATCTAATGCTAATTATTTTCCAGGAAAATTTGAGATTTTGTGACCAAATGCTACGATTGGGGAGACGAAAGAGGCTTGTGAAAATCATGAAAAACCTAACCAAAAGGCTTTTAACTTTATAGGCGATTCCGCTCAATTTCGAAATTGACTAGTGTTTTGTCTTTAGAATTTGTTTTAATATTTTTTTATCTACTCATTCGATCAGAATAATTTAATATATGGAATATAGTAGGAAACCTAGTACCAAGAACCAGGACACAGAATAAAACTACTATAAAACTTAATTGTACAAACAGCCTACACTCACGAACAGAAATTACTCAATTATAACCTAACTAATAATTGCCACCATCTGTGCCGTATGTAGTTTTTCAATTACAAATCAGTAACAGTAACTAATTAGCAATCCCGTTGGTAACACTTGATGTATCCACGTTCGAAACTTTTCATTTCGCCTATGGTCCGGCCAGTGACATAGCAGCTGATTGTTGATTGGAACTATCTGTGCTAGCTAGGGGTGAGCGCCCATCACGTCTGGCACCGTTAAGCTCAATCGGATTAAAAGTGACTATGCAAACAACAAGTCTATAGAGACGCCTCATCGACGTTCGATATGCGAACAGGTGAATTACCGAGTCAACAGAGCCGCTGACACAGTTTTGCAACCGGTGGAAATCCCTTCAGCGAATTAACTCTCAAAGGTCCAACTCTGGATTACTATATGCGTTAAAAATTCAACCAATCACTTAGTTTCATACTACGATATGTTGAAAGGGTTTTTGTTCACCATTCCTTGTTACAACTGTTTTTATTTTTTTATTTCATTTTATTGTGCATTTAAGAGATAGGTGTCGTTCACGGACCAGCAGAAACATCGCTAGAATGTTATTGATTTTTTATCATCACAATTTTCTACACCTTTTCTGGTTATTCGAAGAGTAGGTTGCACCATCAATGACACCTTTTTGTTATTCTACCTGCTAACCGTAATTGGCTGACTGTTGCATTCGAACCGGCCAGTTAAACCAATGAACTTTCATGTTTGTGATGTATTTTCCATTCACCTACACTTCTTGGAAGTTGCATGGATTATCTGTTTATAATAAAGCACCTAATTCTGATAACGTCGCTACTTTAAGTACCTACCTGTCTTGTTATTCTTATTTCCTTAGTAACCGAAAAGACACGGTCGGACGATCATGGCCGTGGGAAAAAACTCAGTGAATGCTTCTGTCCCTGGTCGAGTAAACCGATTCGCTTTAAAATTCAATTACGTTAGTTCCGCATCCCTTGTGAATATCATATACTTTTACGATTACCAAAATTGGGAAACTTTTTGCTTTACCTGCCAGAACAGCGGGGGCAATAAACTGTTTCTGAATCGTGAGTCGAACGTACGAGATACCGGAAGGATATTATACTGAAAACATCGGACTTTCGGATTTGTTCATGACTATTTAACACTTCTAAGGGACAGCGATGAGCAAGTGAAAATCATTGGTTTCGGTTGATGCTATGTAAAACATTACTTAGAAAATTTCCTTCATCAATCTAAAAAGCGTTGCGCTGCCGTTTTCGGTAATGTTACTGTCGAGAAGTGTCTCAGCGATATGCATGCAAGCGAGTGCAGTTCAGAAAACATCTGCATCCGGCTTCCTAACGATACCCAAATCTCGTATAAGATACATACACGCAGAGTGGTAGCTGGCTAGAGGTGTCCTTCGATGCCAGAAATAGCAATGTCCTTAACATAGTTTCGCATTGGACTAAAATTGTCTCTATACTTGCTTCGAAAGAAGAAAAACAACTCACTTGTGATTGAGTGGTACTCTAGAAGATCAATGACTCTACTATCAGTCTTTTGTTTAAAGCCACACTAAGCCGCCGAATCTCTTGCCAGGACCCAGGATCCCATGTGCACTCGCGCTCGTTTTTTCTTGCTTTGCATTTTCTCAAGCTATTTTCTTGCGGCCAGGGTGGTATGCAACTTTCTTGCATTGTTGAGTTTTTTTTAACTGGTTGACGAACTGTTCCATTATCCATCTCAGCCCATATATTCTTCTTATACAATATAAAAACACAATTGAAACAGGAAAACGCATATTTTCTAACTAAACCAATCTACTAATCCATAGAATGGATTCTTCTTAGTTCACTTCAGGTTTCTCATAAAGCAGAATCCTCAAAAACTCACTTAAGAGCTCGGGCATCTACACTCGAAAACTCATTTATTTCAATCACCTACCTCAGAAAACAAAATCCGCGCATTGCTCTGTACGGCTACAACGGGACTCGTTCAGCAGCCAATCTAAATTTTTTTGTCATTAGTGGACCACTTTTTTATTTTAATCACTAAACAAAACCACTCACAACACTAAGAATACTTTAGTCTCTAAAATGATCACCCCAAATTTCCAAAAACAGTATGATGACTATGAGGGCGTTGTGAGATGAATAATTAAGTAGTATTTTAAGTTTTGACATGGATACGGAAGCGTTGTGAGAAATGGTTTGTTTTTCAAAATTCAGGATGTATCTAGCTAAGTTTACTAAATATACAATGCTGGGCGATTCCATGAGAGCACGTAAGCGTACTTTGTTTATTTGTTCAACGATGTCGCGGAATTTAATCCGTGCATTGCTCGTGAATATCGGCTCAATGAGATGAATAATGGAACAAATACCCTATGTCGATTCATATCTCAGGTCAATTATTAAATTTGTATTTCTCAAACATAAATTGGTTTTTGTATGTCTTTTTTGCATTCAAAAATTTAACAATATGTCTCCCAATCAAGTTTTTCTTTTTTTTTCAGTGGTACATAAAATTACCATTCACAATCTCTGTTGAATGTTCTTTACCTCATATTTGTTCATACTGACTCATCACTGCGACCATAGACATTTAATCTATTGTGATATTTATACTGACTTCCAACGAGCAAATAACTCTAAAAACACTTTACACACATTCATTTAATTTATAATTTTATAATAACTTCAACTTCACTTTGAATATAGTTATCACAATATTTGTAGAAATTTCTCATTCTTTAACGTGACCTTTTCCTGTTTGTTATAACGGATGACAACTAAAATTTCGGATTTTTTACTGCTGTCGAAAAAGGGACATGTACTTAAAGAAAAACCGATATATTTTTATTAATTTTCATTATCAACGAAAAAAATAAACATTTGAGAAAGGTCTGTAATCGGCTTTCCGACAAAACTTTTCCATGATGCCGAAACAAAAGCTTTATACGACCTTCACACAATACATCTCTTGATTCTACCAATCAACTGTTTGCAGTTCGTTGATCGCCAGCCAATAAACTTAAAATATAGAAAGAATCGAATAGACGACACTTAGGCAGATTCAATGGGTTGCGTATAGAGGTTGAACGCTTGTTCAAACATTCGTTCTGATACATCACTTGATTGATTAAGTTTAAACCGTGATGACCACTTGACAAGAAGAAATTCTTTGTCCATCACTTTGGCCGGTCTTTCGTTACCTCCCTGGCGAATTGTTGTTAAGGTTTAAGGTTTACAGGAAATACAGTCAAACCGGCGATTCCAAGCTCAATTTCATTTTGGTCTATTTTATTTTGGCAAGGATCATTTTTTATTTTGGCTTTTTCTGGCCTTAAGAAATTCTTTTCGACGATCCTGAGCTCAATTTAGGATTATTTCCTACTTTGGGCTTTTCTAGTCTTTAGAAGCACTTTTCGGCGATTCTGAGCTCAATTTGGGATCATTTTCTGATTGGACCTTAGAAGCACTTTTTGGCGATTCTGGACTTAGTTTGGAGTCATTCCCTATTTTGGCCTTTTCTGGCACCTAGAAGCTATTTCCGACGATACTAAGCTCAATTTGGGATAATTTTCAGATTTGGCCTTTTCTGGGCTATAGGCTATAGAGGCTTTTCAGCGATTCTGAGCTCATTTCATCATTTTTCAGGTCCTTAGAAGTACTTTTCAGCGATTCTGAGCTCAAGTTGAGATTTTTTTCTATTTTGGCCTTTCTAGCCCTCAAAAGCTTTTTTCGACGATTCTGAGCTCAATTTGGAATCATTTTCTATTTTGGCTTTTTCTGGCCTTTACAAGCAGGTTTCGGCGATTCTGAGCTCAATTTGGAATCATTTTCTTTTTTGGCTTTTTCCGGCCTTTACAAGCAAGTTTCGAAGATTCTAAGCTCAATTTGGGATAATTTTCTATTTTGGCCTTTTCTGGCCTTTGGAATCGTTTCTCGGCGATTCTGAACTCAAATTAGGATCATTTTCTATCTTGGCTTTTTCTGGTCTTTAGAAACAACTTTCGTCGATTCTGAGCTCAACTTAGGATCATTTTCTATTCCTTTTCTGACCCTTAGAAGCTCTTTTCGACGACTCTAAACTCAATTTGGAATCAATTATATTTTTTAGCTTTTCTGGCCTTTAGAAGCACTTTTTGACAATTCTGAGCTCAATTTGGAATCATTTACTATTTTGACTTTTTTCGGCCTTTTCTATTTTGACCTTTTCGGGCCCTTCAAAGTTCGTTTCGACGATTCTGAGTTCAATTTGGGATCATTTTCTATCTTGGCTTTTTCTGGTCCTTAAAAGCAGCTTTCGTCGACTTTGAGCTCAATTTGGGATCATTTTCTAATCTGGTCTTTTCTAGCTCTTAGAAGCTCTTTTCGACGAATCTGAGCTCAATTTTGAATCATTTTCTGATATGGCTTTTTTGGCCTTTAGAAGCACTTTTCGGCGACTCTAAACTCAATTTGGAATCAAGTTATTATTTAAGCTTTTCTGGCCTTCAGAAGCACTTTTCGACGATTTTGAGCTCAGTTTGGAATCATTCTTTATTTTGACCTTTTCTGCCGTTGAGAAGCTCTTTTTGACAATTCTGAGCTCAATTTGAAATCATTTTCTATTTTGGCTTTTTCTGGCCTTTACAAGCGAGTTTCGGCGATTCTGAGCTCAATTTGGAATCATTTTCTATTTTGGCCTTTGGAATCGTTTTTCGGCGATTCTGAGCTCAATTTGGGATCATTTTTAAGGTCCCTAGAAGCACTTTTCAGGGATTTTGAATTATATTTAATATTATTTTCTATGTTGACCTTTTCGGGCCCTTAAAGTTCGTTTCGACGATTCTGAGTTCAATTTGGGATCATTTTCTATCTTGGCTTTTCTGGTCTTTAGAAGCAACTTTCATCGATTTTGAGCTCAATTTGGGATCATTTTCTTTTCCTTTCCTGGCCCTTAGAAGCTCTTTTCGACGATTCTGAACTCAATCTGGGATCATTTCTAATTAGGCCTTTTCTGGCCTTTAGAAGCACTTTTCGACGAATCTGAGCTCAATTTTGAATCATTTCCTGATATGGCTTTCCCTGGCCCTTAGAAGCACTTTTCGGCGACTCTAAACTCAATTTGGAATCAATTTCTATTTTAGCTTTTCTGGCCTTTAGAAGCACTTTTCGACGATTCTGAGCTCAGTTTGGAATCATTCTCTATTTTGACCTTTTCTGCTCTTTAGAAGCTCTTTTTGACAATCCTGAGCTCAATTTGGAATCTTTTTCTATTTTGACCTTTTCTGCCATTTAGAAGCTCTTTTTGACAATTCTGAGCTCAATTTGGTATCATTTTCTATTTTGACCTTTAGAAGCACTTTTCGGCGATTTTGAGCTCAATTTGGGATCATGGTTTACTTTAAACTGACACAGACTGGCAAGAATTAGTAAAATCCTCTATTTGACACAACGGTGGTGTTAAATTTCAAATTTCAATATTTTATTAATTTCATAATATCTTCAGTGTGGTGCATACCATTTTTCCGAAGGATTACTCTCAGCAGCATAATCCAAACCACCAGCCCTCACTCACTCCTCTTCCTGATATACGTTTCGTTACCGGGACGACCAGCTCAGTTCTCTCCTCACATTCCATCTCTCTCTCTCACTCTCTCTTACACAAAAACGTTGTTGTTATGCTAAGGCCAAAGTGTAAGGAACGCTCGAAAGCAGCCAGAGCAAGTACCTGAAAGCAGGGAGCAGCTGTCTGTATCGTTATGCTAGTCAGTGGCTTTCAGTAACCGAGCCGCGTTCAAAGGATCTAGACCGGGATGCATGTATTGAACACAACCAAATGCGAAGTGTCAAAGACCCAAGGGGTTTTTTCCAGACCGTAAATTGTACATATCACTTTAAACTAGTGTCTTCTTGTGTATAGTGCAACGAGTGGTTTCAGCTAAGTGTTATCCTAGTTGTGTTCAACACGTCTGACTTTTTGTAGCATAATAAAATGTGCTAGTAATATGTAGTACTACAGTGCAAGTGTAAGGGCATATCTGTTCAAGCAATTAAAATTGTCGGTCCTGGAATGTTGTAAGCACAGCAAGAGAGAGAAATTCTCAAGCATTTTTTGTGGTGATTTTACTAAGATTTTGTGCAGAGCAACGGAAGATAGAGTGACAGCACACCGTGACGTCCACACAAAAAAGAGGATTATTTGTCGAATCGTGCGGAACGGATCCTGCAAAGAGCAAACGAAGGTATAGCTTCGTTTAGTAGAAATTGAAAGATTAATGCGTTGAATGAACGAACCTTTACTTGAGAGCTGGTACAGACGAAGGTCCTTATATATAATTCAGCAGTAGCGGGCAGATTTCTAATGTACAAACGCGGGGCCGTATCAGTTATTTTCGGTTACAGCCTAGGAGCCAACAGGAGAGCTTCTTGCCGGCGCCATCCTCGTTCTCGAAACACACCAAAACAGCACGCACAATTTCGAAAAACTTTTCTCTCCATGGATGACTCGCACTTCATCCATCACTCTAATGAGCCATCGCGAGACAGCAAAATGTTTTGGGCACCTTTCCTCCTGCGTCATCGTCTGTTTCAGCTTGAACAAAAATTCAAACAACTGAAACCGTATCCTGACAGCTGGCGGTGGTTGTGGCAGGAACCAAGCAGCGGATACTGATGACGCCCACGTTTTGCGCCAGGTGCGTTCGCCATAGGAGGAAGAAGAAAAGCTTCAATCTCGACAGAATTAAAGACACAGAATCTACGCAGTCTGGTTGTATTTTTCGTTTACTGCTGGAAGGAAATTGCTCCGAAAAATCCGATCCCATCGTATTCGGACTAATAATCTGTGCGAACCGGATGCTACAGATGCCCGTATGCCACGAATGACTGTGTGAAGTGGGTGGAAAGAAGTTGTTCATATAAGGATTACATGATGGTAGAACCCCTGCGCTAGTTAATTATGCAGTTATTGCAAAGATGAAACACTTCAGTGTGTTAGCTGTGAAAGTGAAAACTAGCTTTCCACTAAAAAATAATAAATCTGAGCTCTCCGTTTTACTTCAAGCAAAACTAGCTCAAGCACACTATATTTTCTCCAATTATGCCATCCCGCAAGGCACTAATGAAGATTCCAGCCGGTATTCAATATAATCAATGTGTACCACCGAGCATTCTCAATTAAACCAGCCTTCGAGACTGTACGTAATGAACAGTTCTGTACATGGCATCCAAAAGGTGAAAAGAAAAAATAAACTCAAGAGCATTCCACTCTAGTTGACCCAGTTATATGGTCACTAATGAATGCGATATTTTCTACTTTCGGCGTCGATGCGAGAAATGATTTATGAAGGGGCTTTACTCGAGTATACCGAAATTTCAAACACGTGTCGCTACTGCTTCCGTGTTTCTCTATTCCGTATCAACAACATTCATTACCAGGGTTCGATAACATCCCAACGATTGCTTCCTAATCAACGTTGGAGCACACAATTCCCTTTGGAACCGTGCTATTGCATTCAATGGGACAATGTTTGAGTTTATATCATAAACGACAGACGCTTGGAGCTCGCGGAACCACTTTACGCTTAATGATATATGAATATTTTAAATTTTTATATTCTGTTGGATCGAAATTACCATCAAACATCCACTGCGTGCAGCTCCATCTGTTGGGCTCGTGGTAGATAAACAAATCAGGCCTTGTCGCTGCCACGCGCATTATGACCACAGCACAAAGGCATTGTTCGATTCGATAAGGTGTGTATACACTAACTATCGGAATCGAAGATAGAAGGGTTTTTTTTCCTATCATGGTGGGATTTCACGTGAACTAGGGTGAAATAATTTTTTTTTCGCGGAGGGGAATCGTTTTTGGCCTTACATCGCTACAAACTTAATTTCTAGTGGAAGGGCAACTCACCCTCTAAAATTTTTAGCAATTATTAAAATGGGATCAAAACATAGAAATCTTTTTTACAAATTTGAAGTTTAAAATTATATACGGCTTTTAAGTAACAATTAAAGTTTATTATAACTTTCTTTTCGAAATTTTTATGCTCAAACACTGTAGGATCTACTAAACTCTGGGCAAAAAGTAAAATTCGAAAAACTGGTTGAATTTTTATACTCTGAACAAAATTCTGCTGGGTGAATTTGCGTCAAATCCCTCTATGACAGGCTTCGGGTGGATCAACAGATCGGATGATTTCGAGATAATCGGTAGGTCTGTCTTATCGGTCAATGAGGCGCTTTGCATCATGGTAAACAACCCATAATGCTCTTTATCATCAGTGTATTTTAAGACTTTAGTACATATTTAGTACCGTGTCAAGTGATTGCCTTGAAAAAGTTGTATTTTGATTGAACCGAAAAAAAACAAGCAACACAAACAAAACGATTTTGATCATACAGCCCTTGAAAAAATAAGCAAACTTAGCATGCATCCAATCGCTGCACTACAGAACATAATACAATCGAGCTTCTTTGCTTGTTGCTCGTTGTAATCTTGACGGTTCTATTTTTGGCCACCGATGTATCGGAATCAACAAACAATGGCCACCGACAAATCGAACGACAGTTGTTATCATTTCAACTGCGGATTATTGAGAATACTAGTCGCTGTCTTGTTCTTATCGTACCGATCTAAACCGGTACCAGACAGAGATTAAATCATACCCATGTGAACGAAATGATAATGACCTAGAAAATTTTCACTTTTTTGTTACTTGGTCCGAAGCTTTCATTAATTTGAATCATGAAACAATAAATTAGCAAACAAGGAATGTATTCTACTAAATCATACTTTTCGCCTTCTGAACATAAAAATGTGGCTCGGATGAGTCAATTATATACGGAATAATTTAATTTGATTATTTAATTTGAATAAAAATACTAACAAAATTTGGTTCTTTATAACTGGCGCGGCTTCACAGTCAATAGGGCGGTATGAGGCCGGAGGAGCACTTGTTAGCCTAACTTCGTGATTGTGCGATGAAAGTTACTTTTTTGTTTTTGTTGCATCCGCTATTAAATTGCTGTGAAACTTTACGCGCTTTACGGCAGATGTTGATGGTTTGATAAAACGTGATAAAAAGTAAATAAAGAAACTCGACAAAGTTTATCAATTTAGAACAACTTTTAAGCCATAGGAAAACAAATCGAAATTCCGATTTGCGTCGGAAAGCGGAAGAACACTTAGTTTGTGATATTTGTGGTTTAGCAGAACGTAGTCGTAAGTTGCTCCAGGGGAGAAAGTTTCTTTCAAAGCAGAGCAAAGCCTTGGTGCTACATTCCGCAATCGGAACTCGTCCTTCTGTTTATAATACCCAGACTTCGCGGCCAACTGTTAAGTGTACACGACAGAGCTGGAATTCAAACATACGACGACTGGCTTGACCAGCATCGTACCTCGATACCAGTTGGAAGTAAATTCTTTATACAGGAGTAAATAAAACCAGAAGAAGTTGTGTATTTGACACGACTAAAAAAGATGACGTGCTGTATCAAGAAGTTGTCGCCATGTCGCTCGCTACTGAACTATGTTTCGCCAGTTTCTCAGGTGTCTCATAACCCACGAGTCTCCTTTGATCTGGTCGTGCCATCGTGCACCCTGTGTCCGTCTATTTTCGGTGCCGGTAGGGTTGCTGAAAAGGAGCAATTTCACAGAGTTGTCGTCCGGCATCCTCACGGCGTGGCCGGCCCACCGCAGCCTATTGATTTTCACTAAGTGTGCGATTCCGTAAAGGACTACCGGTCTTATCAGGGCTTTGTACAGCCCCTGGTGTCGATTATCTTAATCCTCTGCGCGATTCAAAGACACTCGGAAGTATCCCCGAAACACGCACGTAGTACATCACTTGTGCCATGGTGACCATGATCAACCGCGTCACCTCGTTCGAGAAGCCGTTGTCGTGCATGATGTGCTATAGCTGTTCTTGATCGACTGTATCATAGGCCACAGTTGCGCCACTAAAGAAGTGATGTGTGAGCGCGTTATATTCACGTCATTTCTGTAAGATCAGTCGGCTCCCACAAACCCCGCTTGGTACTGGCCCACGAACCCCCCGGTTTAAGGTAATGGACGACGAAACGGGATTTGCTAAAGTATTTTGTAGGCGGCACTCCAACTTGTCTTCTTTTTGGTAAATGAGACAGACGACTCTTTTCATCCACTCGTCTGGTAGCTTTTCCTCCACCCAAACCCTGGTAATGACCCAATACAATGCGCTAGCCAGCGCCTCTCCACCATACTTAAAGGGCTCGCTTGCTAGTCCGTCTTTGCCGGCGGCTTTGTTTCTTACTGGTATCCGTGAGAAGGTTCCCGTCCGCATCGCTGCACCTGTCAGCTTTCGGCACATAGCCTCTGCGAAACAGGTTCATCTTCTCATAGAACTTCAGCGTGTCGTTGGCACGGGACAGCTGATCGAGCTCCTCAGGTTCACGATCCTATTGCTGGCGCTTCATTCGCCCGAGGATCACGGACGTGGCCGTAATCCTTGTCCGTTTGCACTTGGCTACAATTCTCATTCACCGCTGCCTCGCATTCCCCGTCATACCAGTCATTCTTGTCAATCGGTGCCTCCACGTCTAGTTTCGCCGTTGCGGTCTTCCTAATAGCTTTACGAATCCTAACCCAGACGTCCTCGAGAGACGATTCGTCAAGCTCTTCCGCTTGGAGTATTTCTTTTAATAGGTAGGGACACACACTCGATTGGGTTTAACAAATTTATTGATCTGAATCGGTGAATTTCAGTAATTATTCTATTTCAACTCCCGTTTTTTTGACGAAGAATCCGAAATACCGAAAATAGAGTGAAACGGCAGGAAGAAAGATTTTAAATACTCACAACCTTGTTACCACTGAACGGAATGACTACATTAAGATTTCGTTGAATAGAGAACAAATATTTCTAGTTTATGAAAACAATTTTGTTTTATTTTTTTATAGAGGTTAAAAGAAGGTTAAAATGCATAGCCAATTTGATTGTAATTTAGTCTATCTCGTGTCCACAATGATGCAATCCAAGCACTTACCCAGCGCAGCTGAGACTAAAGTACAGTCAAACCTGTTTTTGTGCGACTTTTTTATGCGGTTATTTTATTTGTGCAATTTTTTTTTGTGCGGTACACGAAAAAGGAACACATCCGACAAGATTTCCAGCCATTTAGTTTTTCCGATCCTTGGAATGAAATTCAACGCATTACATAAGTGTTACTATTTGAACTCGTTTACGTAGGAAAAGTCACGTATTGCTAGCTTACGAAGGATAGCGGTTGCAAAAATTAGTATGTTTAAAAAAGTTACGTTTATTAATCAGATGTTTTAAAATTGTTTTCATTAGTATTCTAAATCAGAATCATCAATTTTCGAGTTATTTTTAACTGAGAATTTTTTTAATGCGGTCCTTTGTCACCGCATAAAATAGGTTTTTTCAATAACGTTATGGAAACATTGTGAAGTTTTAAAAGATTTTTTTGTCCCTATCCCTCGCACAAAACCAGGTTTGACTGTATACAAATGGTTTGACTTTGTTAACGATTTCACTAGAGTGCCCGATGACACTCCCACCGGAAGTATGTATGTAAGTACTGTTAATGGACACATAAAACCAGATCGACCAGTAGCAAGCAGACTTCCCGCAGCGTAGCAGGTGACGATTTTATGTTTGATTGGTTTTTGCTGTAGCATATGCTCAAAATATGATTGCAACTTGTAGCGCAGCTCAACCTTCTTTTTACTTTCTTGCATAATACCGTGTGCGTGGCCCCGCCCACCTGTCGCGTTAGTCCTCCCAGCAGGTATTTAAAACAATCGCGTGGGTTTATTTAATCACATCATCATTCAATCACCATGTTACACAGAATTTGGCTGCTTCACCCCAGTAACGCATTTTTGCAACACTTCTCTGTATAACCCCCGCTCCCTCCCCTGTGCTCCTTATGGAATATACGAATGTTCCCTAACAGAAGGAGAGTCATCCTTCGAGTGGCAATTTGCAATGACGAGAAAAGAGCTTCTTTTTGGCGTCACTAATTGCTCAAGGAAATGTTCCGCCTTTGAAGAAAACGGAAAAATAGCGTCGTAATCAACTGCTCAATAAATATATATGCAGCCTGCGATAAATTTTCGAATGAGTATCAACTTCTCGTGCGAACGTGTCTGGATGCCAATAGAATAAAACTATTTTTTATTGATTACCAACCAAAAAGCGCATTAAAAATATAAAAGTGTTCATTCGTGATTTTTCGCGAATCGAGCTGTTGAGAAATTTGCATCAGTTGCGCTGTTCAGCAATTTCGAATTGCACAAATCAAAATCGATGTGGGCTATTCAATAAAAAGTTACTTGGTTTGAACAAATAATAATAGACTTCATGACTCATTAAAGAAATGCTCTCAACAAAATCTTTGTGTTCTACAAACGCTTTTTGAACTGCAGTTCAGCCGTAATCTGTTTAATAGCAGCTTTACAATAAATAAATCCACAAAATTGTTTGTAGGGAAGTGTTCTACGTCAGTTATGCTGTCGTGTTTTGGATACAAACTGCTACTGTTTAATGATGGATAACCCTAAAGCGAAGCGTTGTTTGGTTGGCTTGAAGTCATTCGTTGAGCCACAAAAGAACAACTAGAGGGTTGTGTGCAAAGCCACGACCGCAAGGTTGACGAAGAACATTAGGCTGTTGGTTGGATAATTTGCATTGTTGCATTCGAGAGTGATCGCAAGTAATAATTTCCAAGCAAACTTCTCCTTTTCAATAATTCTTTGAACGATAGACGCTAAGATTACGATAGACTATTTTGTATCAAAATTGCATCTCTAATACATTTTTGGCCTCTGTGCATCCCAATCACGGAAATACACATATTGGGTGGTACACTGAAATAATCTCACCTGTTCATATTATATGGGAGTGTTATAAATTTGCACTATTAGAACTTCCAATCAAAACAATGTGATCGAAAATGTGTCATGCATTCTTCATAGGATTGTCTGATAGACTCACATTAATACCAAGCATTTAAAATAGATAAGTTAATCGTTTAAAAATAGAGAACATATAACCGATTAGACTCATTTGGAAATGCCGTATATTATATCTTGACATACAATAACAATTTCATAGGAAAAACCCCAGCCATTCCTTGTTATTATCCTATATAAATAACTTCACTAAAGGGACTGTTTCTTTCATATGATATGTACATGAAAACAAATCGAAGTGTTTGTTTGTTCATGAAAGATACAAGAATTTATTATAAAAATAAAAAAACGAACTAAGTCGGTCAGTGACGGTCACAACTTTCGAGAGATTTCACTACCGACTTCCTGACTAACGATTAATAAAAATGAAATCACCGGTTCAACGTTGACCGCTTGATCCGAGTTCCAATGGTCTGTTCGTTGTTTGCCCGATGATACAATTTGATAAGTTCCAATTTCTTCGGTGTGATCTATAGTTGTGAATATCTATGTACCGTAAGCCGGGGTGAGATTGTGCCAGTGGGGGTGAGATTGTGCCATATAAACTCATTTTTATCAGCCATCTCATGACGATCACAAGACCAATCTTTCTTGAATTAGTTCCCTCGAATACTTAACCGAGAAAGACTAGTCATCTGACCCGGAAGAGATGGCTTTCAAGTCACAGGTTGAATGGCTCAATCTCACCCCCACTGGCACAATCTCACCCCGGCTGACGGTAAGTTTAAACTCAAATGAAGCAAAGAAAAATAACTTACCTATTGGAGATAAGGAAATATCCTTCCAATCGCTCAATAAAACGCCGTCTTTTCGTGGTGTAGCCATTTTGAATAACAATCTGGATTATCCAATACCAAATCCAAACGTCAAAAGAAAACTTCACAAGTCTGACTGACAAAAAGTTCAAAGTCACGGCGACGTGTGTTTTTCATTGGATTTATCAATAAGATTTATATGTTGGTTTAGATACATGACGGTTTTATATATCTACTTTATGAAATGTATTCGGTAATATTGCTTGTAAATTTAATTTTTTACCACACATGTTAGACGTAAGTGAATATCAAATAAAATGGATGTGAAAATCTGATAATTATTTCATTGTGCGATTCATTAAAATTATTGTATCACATTTAATTTAAAAATGGATTTCCAATGGAATCATATAAAATCGAGAGATCTTTTGGTACGGTAAATTCATTGGACAAATTTAATAGAGAATATACGTCGTTCGTTTCAGTGTAGTTGGAATTTGAGACTGTTTTCCGGAAACCGGAAGTCACCATGTTCGTTTTCAAAATTCGTTAGGAGTCGATCTCCGGACTCTGGGTTTGATTCTGTTTTCAGAAATACCCATATTAGACGGTATTTGGTCGTTTTACGTCAAATTCCAGTAACCGTAAGTTGCAACCATTGATTTGAAAATGGCGTCTGGGATATCTGGGCATCATTCCAGTTCTGAGTTTGGTCATTTTAGTCTGTTTTACAGACACGGGAAGTCACCATCTTGGATTTCATTTTGACATCTGGAGTTGATTTCCGCTGTGTGGCATCATTTCGATTCTTGAGATTCACATATTGGATGATATTCGGTCATTTTAGGCAGTTTTCCATGAACAGTAAGTTGCAATCATGGATTTCAAAATTGCATCTGGTGTCAATTTCAGGTCTCTGGGTATCATCCCGATTCCGAAAGTACTCCTTTTGATAGTATTTGATCATTCCAAGCTGTTTTCCGGAAGTTATCATCTTGAATTCCAAAATGGCATCTGGAGTTGATTTCCAGTTTGTGAGTATTATTCCGGTTCCGACCATTTTAGGCTTTTTTCCAGAAACTGAAAGTCACCATCTTTGAATTCAAAATGGCGTCTGGGGTTGATATTTGGCGTCTATCATCATTTCAAAAATTACCCATTTTGGATAGTATTTGGTATAACTTTGAACTCAGATTGGTCAAAATTTGTGTTCGTGACTCTACATTAGGGTGTCCCAAAAAAAATCGATGTTGAAAAAGTCAAGGTGCTTAGCCCTGAATTGAAAGATAATGTTATTTATAGCATTTTTGTAGAACATTTCGACTTTCTAAAAAATTGTTTTCAGGTTGCCCAAACGTGATTTATGAAAAAAATTACCTTTTTAAGCTACAAACCCACTCTTTTGCACTTTTTTCAATCCTGTTTGATTCCTAGATTTTTCCATATATTTTCTTTTATTTTTGTGGGGTTGTTTTTGAATATTTTGCATTGTTCAGTTCAGCATTGCATTCAGTTTTGTGACTCCCAGAGCCCATTAAACATCACAAAAAAAATTTTTTTTTCTCATAATTTGAAGATAAAACCCTTCAATACACAAATAAAAAAAACTTTCGATCAAGAACTGAAATTTTCATTGCAAAGCAGGACTTACGACAAAAATTTACATGAAAAAAGATACTTGATATCTTATTGGGGAGCTGAGATATTGGCATTTTTCTATGTGATGGAAAACTATGCATTTTAACAAGTATGTTAAATAACTGTTTTATTTTAGGAGATAAAATATAACAATGTTCACAAAACAAATGCATTTTTGGATGGCTGATAACATAGTAGAAGGTTTGAAAATTCGAAAAAATCTGCGAAAAAAGTTAGAACGGAAATTGAGATTTTAAGCACCTTCTAATAGAAAACTCAATGTTACTCGTAATATGTAAGAGGTAGAAACATGGTGTCTTCGGTAAAGTTTCTTGTTTCAAGTTAACCTAAAACTTTGTCGAAGACACCTTGCATCTATCTTATTCTGATTAAAAAGTAATTTTTTTATCTCACTCATAGGTGGATTGATCACCCATCTTTCTACATTAAAAGATGCATTTTTGTATATCCTGAAACTTCTCCGAACATATCTTATGGCTATAATCAACATTTGAATCACTCTTTAGGAAATTATACGCACAAACGGCAAAATAAAACACTGTGCAATGGAGATATTGAGCTTTAATGGCATTTTTGACAAAATGCATAGTTTTTCATCCCATGTAAAAACGCCAATATATCAGCCCCCCGATAAGATATCAAGCATCTTTTTTCATGTAAATTTTCGTCTTGAATCCTGCTTTGCAGTAAAAATTTCTGTTCTTGATCACAAAAATTTTTTATATGTGTTTTGAAGGGTTTTATCCTAAAATTATGAGAAAAATTCACTTTTTTGTGATGTTCAAAGGGCTCTGTGAGTTGAATAATTGAATGCGATGCTGAACCAAATCATGCAAAATATTCAAAAACAACCCACAATAATAAAAAAATATATGGAAAAATTTAGGTATCGAACAGATTTGAAAAAAGTGCAAAAGAGTGGTTTTCTAGCTTCAAGTCATTTTTTCATAAATCACGTTTGGGCAACCTGAAAACGATTTTCTACAAAACGAAATGTTCTACAAAAATGCTATAAATAACATTATCTTTCAATTTAGGGCTGAGCACCTTGACTTTTTCAACATCGATTTTTGTTGGGACACCCTACTCTACATTCTTACCATAACATAAAATCATAATTTTCCACATTTTGGTTAAAGCATACATACTTAAATTTATAATCTATTGCTGTAAGAATGAAAAAAAATCCATTAAAAACTGACTGGGTTATAATCACCTGTAATTGAACCATTTTCGTGACGCTTACAATGTTGTTGGTATTTCAATTCGCACTCCTTGAAGTTGGTAAAAATAATGGACACGGTCATTGGAATATTTTGACGAACATCAGCAAGTTGATTTGATTTACTGTAAACCAGAAGTTTTAAACTTTTCGTATGTGTAGCGCTAAGCCCACAAATTTGAATGAACAGAAGATCAGATTCCGCACTCGTGAATTAGCATCTAGGTTTTACCAAGTTTCGCAACCAGAAAATTTTAATGATACCCTTCAAAATAATTGGTGTGCATCCTGGTAATCGTTCTGGACCATTTCCATTTTACTATCCGAATGCGATGGTTCACCTATGAAACAAGTCTGTACAGAAGATATGCCAACAAGCCCGACTACCGCTAAGGATATTGACTTTGCTGGAGAATCAGTACATTTATAACTGCTTGAAACTGCTGAGTCAATGGAGTACAATATAAATGCACAATGTTGTCAAATTTATTCCTTTTGAAATCAGATTCTTGTATCGTTATCAGCAATTATAGATGCGATTTTAAAGTAATCAAACAACAAAAACTGACGCGATCAAGTCGATACAGTATTGAAAAAAGTTTATACTCTCCAAGATTATTGAAATTTACACTCCAGCGGCGAATAGCACCTGTAACTGAGCTATCTTTATGGGATACTTTCCGAATTCTCAGACGTCGCGATATTCTTCTTTTGCGTACTCAAAGTTGTGTACAGCAATTACCGGCAGCATGATCCAATCAAATTTAATAGCTTCCTTGTTTACCAATTTTTGTTACCTACTCGACCTCGATGTCGTCTCAATAATCGCAGCCGTGGCTAATCAGTTCCACAAGTAGAAGTTGAATTTCAGTGCAGAGACAGAGTTGTTAGATTCTCTTGTTATTTCGTTCCGCTCTTTGATGGCGGTAATCGGTTCTGAAAACACTTTGAAACAATTGTTTTCCCCAAATAAAGTTAATCATTTTCCCCAAATTATCCCTGTCATTGTTCCGACAGTGCGATAGTAGAAAAATTCTTCTAGACGTGCAACATCAGCTCCCATCAGATAAAACTCACCTGGCTTATCGATTCTCTCGCTCAACATGGTGCTACCTGTGTCGGCCAATCCTCCTAATCGTGAGACTACCCTCGCACAATTGACAACTGATACGCTTATCGGTAACGATTGCTGCTTTCGAAGTCCAGTTCGGCATAGGATCTTGAGTTACACGGTCGCACAAACGCGCTCGCGTATCGAAAGTAGTACTAGAACAGAACTTCAGTGTTAACGCAAAAAATAGCTTCTCACCACCAGCCAGCGACGAGGCCATCGGCGGTGATCCTTGTCCACGGTCATTTTATACGCCGCGGACACGACGCTCTACCGGCTCACTCAACCGTACAGTATTAGCTTACGCCGTAAATTGAAACCGACAGGCTCCGCTCAGTGTGTGTATGATTGGTTGGTTTCATATCCTAAGTGTTAATTATAGTTGTTTTGGAAGAAATGCAAATCACGTAGAGACACCACCATCGCGCACTGGTGAATGGTGTGAAAATTTCCACTTAGTGCCTAAAATTTGTCATTAGTTGTGGCAGTGTGACAATGAACCGGTACGTCCCCTCTGTTTGTTGTGGTATTCCGCCTCCGCATGGCAGGTGCCAAATAATTATACCGATCACATGGTGATGAGATAGCATGTATTAATTGGTGACCTTGTGGTACGAAAGTGATCCGGATCAGATGTGAACAATTGAAACCAATAACCGTTGAAAAATAATTCATGGAAGTTGAAGTTGTCGCACGATTTGATGAATCTAATCAAGTCCACAGACTTGGCACCGCTTGGCGTCCCACTATAAATCTGATTTATTACGCGCGGGCATGTTCCAGTCATTTTAGTATAGCAAGTTCAAGTGTTCAACTGGAATGGTTCAATCAAGAATAATAATCCTCAAGCTAAGTAATAGACGTCAAGCACTTAAATATTTATCGGCACTAAACAAATTGCGCTACAGACACATTTTTCTGATTGATTTTAAAACACGACAGCAGTACCGCACAAACCACAACAATTGACGGTATTGCAACAAATCGGGTGTGCTTTCCAAAATATCATAGCAAATATTCACCGGTGTTGAAAAGGTACAAACGCATTGTCTCGAGCAATGTTTATGACTTTATAACCAGAGTAGATAGTCAATTTACTGCTACTCAAGTTGCGAACGCGCCTCTGATAAGGATTTCGAGTTGGACCATTTTTTGTTACCATTTCGGATGGTCACACTCACTTTTGCAGACTAAGTGATTAGGTCAATCTTTGTCGGTGTTTTTTTCACTCTCTAAGTGATAAAGCTATCTCTTGTTTCTGAAGCTAGTAGCCGATACTATTATTACTTTCGGCTAAGCTAGTCGTAAGCTGCAAACGGTGGAAACACTACTCGTTAATACACTACTCGTTATCCAGTTCGCACACTGGATTATGAAATGATGATCACATTCTTAATTTACCGAGACATAACCTATTTTTATCAATGCTGTTATTTGACTGCTGGTACATTAATAGGATTTCGTTTTCACACAAGACTTGAGGCACCGAAACTGCTAATGTATCACAAAGAAGCAATCTAAAATACTTAATTGTTTTCTTAGCGTTTCGATTCTTTTATCAGCTGATGTGGCATCCATAAATTAGGGAAATTTACTTTGTTCCGCTATGACGAAAATTGTATATTTCTTTTAATTTGTCATTTTGTATGATTGAACCTTTTGTTTGGGTTTAATACACGCAAAAGTTGGACGGTTCGAATTCATATCAATATTGTGCGAAATAAGTGAGTTCTTTGATTAGGTTTGAAACTTGGATAACGAATGTGTCTTAGCCAGCTTGTCCAGTAATAGTATTGTCTAACGTGTTTGTACTGGTTTATTGGTGAATTTTTTTTCCAAAAATTCGAGTTTAGCACGCTAATTAAAAGACAATTGTAACAACCTTGTAGTAGTTAACGATGTAAAAACGCCAAATCATCTGGCTTCATTTACGAAAAATAGTCGTGAAATATTTGAAAAAAAAACTCACCTCTCTTTTCGGTTCATTTGACTCCATTTTCTATATGAGCTATATTTGTTTCATTTTTTCTTTATTATACCTTAGTATTATTCATGTGAATTTATAACAATCATGAATATTTTTGGTCCCTAACTCTATTATATTTTGCCTTATTCATTTTTTATTGTGCTTCAATGGAAAATTCGGATTCAATTAAAAAATGTATTGAAATTTGTTAAGCAAAATATTTTCTTAATCTTAATATCATTAGGAGAAAACTCTATTCGTGAATCATACTAAAACAATCAAAAAATCAGTTGGTCGGAATTTTATTTCATAATTTTTTTCACACACCTGATCTGAAATGACCATCATTCAGCCTAATACCATTGCATCGGGCAATCAACTTTTGTCAAATTATCACCTTAGATGTTGATGATTTCTTCGCGACAGCGCGCCTATCAAAAAGTTCTTTGAATTTCCCCTTTTTTTTGAACGACAGACAATGAACGGAAATTTCTGAGATACTTTTTTTTCTCGCTGGTTCTAACGAACTGTTTCCTTCCCAAAAGCCGTCCGTCCGTGGTCACAAATGTCTACGTTCGAGCTCGTGACAGCGATAATTGTAATAATCGATCATTCTGGACAGTATTGACGGGTATAGAGTGTAGAGAATGTGATTTCGCTTTGTGAAGTTATCTTGACACGAGGTAGAGGTGTGAACATTTTATTAGGAAAATAATAGAAAAAGATAGCGAAAAACGCTGACTCAACACATTTCAATAATTTAAATAAGCCCAGCAATTCTTTGCAATCAAAATCATTTCTTATAAGCGTCCAATAAAATCGAAACCAAAATTTCCTCTTACAATCCTATGTTCAAAAAGCCATGAAAGGTATTTATTTTCATTTATATGAGCTGCTAACGTCGATGAATTTTCAATTTAACCAAATGAATTTGAAATCATTGAAACGCCGATCTAACCCATGACCTTTTGCATATCCAATTCTGAACCAGTCTGCTGAATGATGAAACACCACACATCCCGGGTTTCTAGAAGTTATCAAACAGTCATTACGATTTGACCGTTTATCTGATAAACCTCTCTATATAAACAACGGAAATTTTCTAGGCAGCCTGGATTTCTCACTAAACAATCGGAACCTCAGTGAATGATGATCGATTTAAAATTCAATGACATCCTGGTGCAAAATCTTACTTCTTTTAAAAAATAAAAATAAACAATCGTGCGAATAGATAACCATAATGAACATCGGAAGTCCTGTTCCGATAAGCAGTACTGCATGTTAACAATCACTGTATCGCTAATTGATCACTTTCATACCACGCACCCCCCCTATGTAAGGCGTTAGCTGTTCTGATAACGATTTAAACGGTTAACATACTTTCACACAGTGTAAAATTCAATTACGTCAGTTGTTTCCCCTTGCTGACCGAATTCGGAAGCCACGATCACGTAACACTCTAATCTTTAATCTGAACTTTTCAAGTGTAGCGTGAATTAACAAGTTAAGGTGCTATGACCAAATTAGACTATAACTGTGAACAACAGTCGCGAAAACGACGCAGGACTAACAGTGAGAACAATAAGTGTATGATGTGGCACTCGGAGGTTCCTTTGGAGTTTCGTTGGCCTACATCCCGTGTGCGACGGTTGCTGCGGAATCGTCAAATTTACCACATCAACACGGGCGGCAGTAATCAGACGCTGTATCACAGGCGAGATAAATTTCGCCTGAAAGAACGCATATTTAGCGCTTACGGCGCGTACGGTGCTACCGATACCACACTGTCGAGGGCAACCCGCCGATCAGTTCCGGAGTGGTACGGCAGTTTGGAAAGGATCGAATATCAACCAAACTGTATACTGCAACGGATTAGGGTAAATTTTCTGTACTCTTGTAATGGTTGGGATTTGCTGAATGTTGTTTATTGTCCAGGTGTATGGTAAATGAATCATCATACTTGTAGTATATTTTCACTGCATCACTAGATTATAGGGGTGTTACCTGGATGAATTATTGCTTATTCTTATCGTATTGCTTGCCAGTTCTTCAGATAATGCCACCGTTTACCGGAAATGTTCTTATCATGCATATATTGTTCCTCTTACTTTGTACTTTCTCATATATTAGTCCTTCTACTTCTGGAGAGCAAATTATTGTGATGAAATAAGTAGTAACTTATACGTCAATGAGAATTGCACATGGGGCGACTACCTATGACTACTCAGACGACCATTGCTTAGTTGCACTAGTAGTTAGGCCTAATAAAAATTTAACATCGCCGCAGCATCGCTAATCTATAAACTCTAACAGCTTACCCAAAATTAGCGAAAAACTCCAAAAGCCAACTGAAACTGTAGATCGTAATATCTGTATTGCAGTGATTTTATTAGAATTGCGTAGATTCATGCGAACAACGTAAACAAAAAAGTAAAGTAATGTAATGTGCAACCCGTTCGAGAGAAAACCGTATTATTTCGAGAACTCGCGCCAAATTTGTCCGTATTCTTTTGAACCATACAATTTCCCAGGATTTGTCCAAATGCTACGACCTATTTCTGCATGATTTCCCATATTACACGAATTACTTTTGTACGGTTATCTATATTCTGCATGTTAGATTCAAACTATATTTTATGTTCAACTTGCATATTCTCTACTGTTTATCAACTTAATTCAACCATTCTAGGTTGAATGCAACATATAACAAATCAGGAATAGGGGGATTGGGGGCATGGCATAATTTTATGCGAAACTACGCATTTTTTAATACAATATGGTATGTGGAACTCTTCCGTAGTTACTGCAGTATCTCTTTATGTAGAACAAAAGTGGTTTGTCTGTTTAAAATATGGAAATATATTGAAAAAATCAACTTGGTTCCCGAATGTTGGAAAAATTATTATAATTGCGCACTACAAAAAAAGCTTCTACGATCGTTTAAATGGCTCAATCAAGTATGTAGACACATCAATATGACGTATGGGTCGTACCCCAAATTTCACCATCATTGAAGTTTTGATTTTAAGCTATAATTAGTATTAAAATCTCATGTTAACTTTAGCTAATTCGATAGGGGCGAAATGGTCACCTTTAGGTGGGGTGAAATGAGCACACCTTGTCACATAAACTTATCTGAAATTCATCTCAGTAGACTTGTGAGTTTGTCTGTTTCCATGGTTAGTGTTTGTTTACAGTGATGGTGCGAACATATATTAGAAAATCTTTGAAACCGAATCGGCTAGAAATAGGGACTGCAGGCAGAATTGGCCACCATAAAGCGCGACGGGACATTCACGAAACAAGCCGCCAAATATCACGGCATCCGACGACACACGTTGGCCCATTAGTTGTACTTCTACACAGTTTCAAGATATGTTCTATAAGAATGCTCATTATACCCCGTCCCGTGGGTGCTCATCATGCCCCAGTGGGGTGCTCATTGTGCCCCACACATCAACTGATTGCTAGTTTCTGATGCATGAATTTAATTTGTGTTTTTCACCATTATACGATAAACTTTTCAATTTGAGAGTAGTGTACCTTTAATTATAGATAGTTAATTCAAGTTTTGCTCTGAAGACAGCTTAAAGTTTTTGTCGTTTTCCATGCTTAAATCAGCAACCAAGTTATCGTGCTCATTTTGCCCCTATTCCCCCTATATTTAAAGAACTATGGATGTAGTGACTTTTTCGTGGCTATTTTATATTTTTTTGTTAATATTATTTACACTACCCACCAGAAGTTTGGCATCGCGTCAATAAGTGTTACCATCCCCAGTTTGAATATTGCAGCACCCCGAAAAGTTTAGAATCACCTGAAATGGGCAGATTTATGTAACTCTATCTAGTCATTTTTCTAACATAGTGGGTTAAGGTCTTCAGAAAAGTTGTTAAGGAAGTTTTGAAGGCTTTTATTCGGTGGTCGGTCCGAAATTTGGCCGCAACGCGGAGCCTATAGTTTTGAAATTTTGAAGATTACTTATCTTGTGAATCCGAACAGACAAAAATCTGAGGATTTCTCTTCTGTTTATCGCTTATGTTTTCAATGAGGGTTTTATTCGATGGATTTTTGCAGGCCTGTTCCTACTTCCATCGATTTATTTATAATCCTCTTCATTATTGGCAACACTTCCATCAAAACTTTCTGATTATCCATTGATAATATGGACATTTTGAGATTTTTTGAGCTGATACCAGTGGTTTGCGTTCGGCGTGCGGTTGTTGCGTTTTACGAAATCCATTCGTTTCTAGGTAAATGCTAAAAGTTCACGGAATGAAACACGAAGTATGGTGTGATACAGACTGTTAACGATTGTTAGGTTGCCGAAGGTAACTAGGAACATCGGTTCTCCTGTGTGCCAATTTAACGATTGTGGCGCGGTTTCATTTACATGGCCGGTTTCCCAGAGACCGAGAAGTAACCATATCGTGCGCGAATTTGTGTAGAAAAGATCGCACCATCAACCTCAATGGATCTAGATCAATTCCTTTCCACTAACACTAATTCCTTCCTTTGATACTTGTAGATGATGCAAAAGAACCCTCGGTCTCTAGTAGCAACAAGTATTGAACTAACACTCCCGATATCCCTTCCTCTATTGATCTGCATTGGGTGTGGCCAGCTACGTTATTGACCAGTGAAAAAAAAGATCACCAGAAATTATACACTGAAAATGGCATGCTACTTCTAGGCACCATTTTGACGGTTCTTTGTGCAATTTCAGCTGATTCTGGTCAATCGCGGACAACACACAAGTCACGCACTCTGACTTCGGTCACTGTTCAAATAGATCTGATCAAAGCGAGCTTGGTGTAATCCTCAGATCAAACGAGAATTTTGGTTTGAAACCGGAAATTTTGCAACGAACTTCCACGGTAAATTCAAACCCGAGTTTATATCTCCCTTTCCCATTAGATTCATGCATCTAACCATTTCATTTCCCGAGTTAAATGACTTGCGCTGGCTGGGATTTTACCAAGAAGAACAAGCAAGTAAGTCGCTGATTCGTGCTTGAGATTTTGGTTGCGTCACCGCGAATGAGAGGCTAAAAGAAGAGCAAATATTCAAACGGCTAACTCGTACGCAAGGTGTAATTGCGCCTGGTTAGCCAACTATCCATGATCTTTATCGTAGATCAGCTATAAATTCGAAAATTGACGAAGAATAATTATGCAAATTAAATTCACCAACATGATTGCTACAATTCATCATGTCATTAAAGAATTCTTCCTTAAAAGTAGCGATTGTCTGAGAACTTGCTGGAAAATTTTCGCCGCTAGATCACACCGCACAGTTCGTGTTATTCTAGTATTTCTTATATATCTGAGACACGTGATAAACCCCGAGCTTGCGTGATCAATTCGATAGTGATAAAAACGAACCGTGATAAAATCGACATGTCACTTGTAGTTTGCTTTCTCAACATGTACAATTTACTTCAGGAGAAAGTACACGAAAAAGTTGGACTGTGCGTAACCACATCAATATTACGTCTTTTTAGATCATCTTTTGTACTGTTTCGGAACCAGTACAACGGATGTGTGTTGTTCATAACGCGTTTGGTGCTCTAGCGAATGTTTAATGTATTGGACGGTTCAAAACCAAAACACTTTTGAAGTTTTATCCGGTGCTAGTATTGCCATTATGAATAGTACTGGTATTGGTAATATTTTTCAGAATGCTGCTATCGTTAAAGCAGTGTAAGCAGTAATCAATACTGATGATCCTGGTACTGACTAAGTTAATGCAAATATAAACTGATCGATTCACTATCATGAATCCGGTCATTCCAAAACATCATCAAATAAATAACAATTAAAAAGACATTGGATTTGTTTAAAATTTTGCATTTAACGACGACTATTCATATGCATTCGGTTCCACGTTACTGGCACCAGCGTAAGTAAATTTTGTTACAACAAGACTCGCATTGGTTGTTTCGGTTACTGACGGTGAATAGAGATGCACGAGCTTTTTTTACGCACCGACTCGCGAAAGTAATCAGCGGTTCCTTGAGCGCCCCAAAACTGATCGTTTGTCCAAAACCGAAGTCCACCGAAACACCACGACTTTGTGTGTATTATACATATTCTGATTTCGATCTCTGTCAATGTATTCATTGCGCAACTGTTGCGTTATCCTTTTGACACATTTGTTGTGCAAAGCCAGAGCATTCAATATGCGTTTTGAGAGGACACATCGATTGATGTAAGCTTGAACTTTTGCGTGTATAATTCTTACTTAAAATTTATAAGGGTTTCGCGTCAACTCGACCAGGTGTTGAAAGTACCCTCTCAGAACCTAAAAAAAAACTTTGTGGGTGTGTAGGTTTTACGAAACTAAGCAATTTTGCACATCTCATTTTTCAATTTATCTAGACTAACATTTGAAAAGGGCTAAAGTATCTTGAATTAGTTTTAAGTGTTTTTTAATAAAATTCCAGACAATTTTTTAAACGTAATTCCTTGACAACTTTTCTCTATCTTTCGTTAGTTATTCGGATATATCGACTTATGAAAAAAATATATGCAGATATATCTGAATATATTACAAGAGATAAATAAAAATGTCAAGGAATGACGTTAGAAAAATGTCTGGAATTTTATTAAAAAACACAAAAAAATAATTCAAGATTCTACACTAGAATAAAAAATAAAAACAAAAGTGATTGAAAACAACGGTAATCTCTGATTTTCTTAAGCAAATTCAAAATGAGGGGAAAATCCATGTAGGAAATATATTGCGGTGTTTGCTTTGCATCTCGAAACTGAAAAAAAAAAACATAAATCCAGCCGCCCGTCACGCATGTTTGCTCTTCTATTGTTTTAGTTTTTCTGCGAGCAGCAGAAACATAGCACAAAACATAAAAAAGTGTAGTGCAGAAAATTGCTACACGCAGCGGTCATGCTGGACGATAACTAAACGGAGAATATTCACTCTGCTTTTCTCATGTATTGAGGACCCGCCATTATCAAACTCCGCTTTCCGCAGAGACAAATCTCTTGTCAAATCAAGAACTTCTTGGCAAACTTGAACCTCTCCTCTGCTCGGAGGTTCGCTGGAACATTAAACTTATCCTTGGCAGTGAAATATAGGCTCCGAGGAATCCGTTTAAAATCCGCCTCAACACAGGCAGCACGATTTTCGGGAATTGCAACCGTCCTCTGCTTCTCGTCGCGGTTTGGTGCCTTTTATACCATGAACGAACCTAATCCAGCTCGATTTTTGCATTTTGCAAGAAAGTAGCCCCAACTACGGACTTATGATTCTTAACACTATACGGACAATTTTTTTCCGGATCTAGGCTTCCGATCGGCAGTCAGAAGTTCTTAGAATTGTTTTATGATACCAGAAACCATGGATGTCGCGATTCCCAACTTTTTTACCGAATTCCCAAACATCCATCCAACAACGTTATTCTATCAGGGAATCATCAATAAACATGGCTCCGAAGCGACATATCCTCCTCCCAACTATCTATTACTTTTATAGATGCGACTGCAACGGCGCAACTGTTACTTTAATACGTGGAGGTGGTGTTCTTATTGCTACCAAGAAACACCTCAAAAGCAAGTATGTGTGTTTTAGGTAGATTAAAGTTTGGAGCAGATTGCCATTTGCATCTAAATGCCGAAACAATACGTTTACATATGTTGCATGTACATTAAGCCAGGTTCTGCTCTATGTATAAGGAACATTACAACTGCGTTCAAAAGCTCAACGATCTCGTTATAACAACAGATTCACTCATTCTACTTGGTGATTTGACCTTAACTCTTATCTGGAATCACGACTTCGATGTTAACAGTAATCTGCCGATTAATGTATCGTCGCAACAGAAGACCATTTTAACAAACTCAATGCTAGAAAACGGTCACCTGCAAATTTCTCTATAACCAACTTGGTAGACTGCTAGATCTAGCGTTCGTAAACAATGTCACCACTCTTACGAACTGACGCTCATCATATTCCCTTCATTTTGACACTTGACTTATCACATACAATCATACAATCGATGATGAACCTCCTGACACGTTGCACTACGATTTTTCTCGCTGCGACTATGACGCCTTCAACAATACCATTGCAAACATCAACTGAAGTATTCTTCTTGCGTACTATGCTACTGACGACTCAGTTAAACATTTTTACGACAAAATCGCTCATATTATAAACGCAGAACGCCCAACAACCGGCAGTCGTGGTTGAACCCAGGATTAAACCACTGTCGTAACCGGTTAAGAAAAGCTCGTAAACGCTACTTCAAACATAGATCTAACCACAATAAACAAGTCCTCCGCGAACTCGAACAACAGTACATATAAAATACAATGTAATGCATGTTATCGCGAGTACATACAACGAATGAAATGTCAAATAAAACGTGACTCATCATTTTTTTTGGAATTTCGCCAATGGTCGTAAGATAACTAAGTAAAACCCTCACCGCCGTTTTTCATAGTGATATGGTCGCGAATAACGAAAATGACTCCGCTAATCAATTTATCGATTTATTCCAAACCGTATATTGCGAAGTCCCCCCAAGAATAATTATGATGCTATCAGAAACATGTATACATTCGATCTGTATTTTCCCCGAGTTACGCTATCTGCAGACGATGCACAATTGGCTCTTGCGGCAGTCGATACCTCTAAAGGACCAGGACCTGACGGTCTACCTCTACTATTCTTGAAACAATGCTCTGCAACATTAGCGTTGCCACTTTAAGCTCTTTAACCAGCGGATTTTCCTTGTGCATGAAATAGGTTACTCCTATCGATAACTCTCATTCATAATTGCAGTTATTCAAATAACGCAGAGAATCACCGGGGTATATCGGTTTTAATCTGTGTATCAAAAGTCTTCAGCATTTGACAAGATTCCGCATATGTTAGCTGCAGGGGCGACTCGTCCATAGGTGCAACCTGTGCAATGCACATGGGGACGCCAGTCAAAAAAAGGAATCTAAAATCCAAATTCATTTTCTTATTTTCTTATTTTTCAGTTTTATTCTTAAATAGTAACAAAGGGAATTTGTTATTTATTTGTTGGGAATACTTGCTTTTTTTCGCGGATAAAATTGTAGTTACTTCCCCAAACTCTGATTTCCAGAGTTTCTAGTTGAACAGGTAGGTTCAACAGCCACGAGTCGCCCCTGGTTAGCTGTATAGAAAATGAAACGAGTCGGCTTACCCGACTGAATAACCAATTGACTATCATATCTGACGCGTCGAAGAGCCTCTGTTAATTTCCTAGGAAGCCATTCGTACTGTTTTCCAACACCTTCTGGAGTACCCCAAGGTAGCATATTTGGACCACATCTCCGAAGAATTATTATATGCCGATGACTTTAAAATCTTTCGTGCTAATGCACCTGTTTGTTGCATTACGGTCAGCCCTGCAGCGTGATGTTGACAGCGTGTTGCATTGGTGAACTTGGCCTTGTGAACGGCATGGAAGTGAACATGAACAAATGTAACATCATTTCGTTTAACCGGTTTCATAGACCCCAACATTTCACGTACAAGATAAATGAATGAGTTTTGAATCGATGGGACTCTATAAAAGATCTTTGAATTTCGATCGACAGTAAGCTACGATTCGACGAGCTTATTACCACCACTTCGTCTAAAACATACGCCATACTTGGCTTTATTCGACGGAACACCTCGGATTTCTCCCGCAAACTTCTACACCTTAAAAATACTTTATTGTTTTCTGGTTCGCAGCATCTTGGAGTGTGAAGCTCCTGTTTGGGCACCGTACAACACTGGACTAATAAAAAAATCGAAGGCATCCAACGTTCCTTTATCCGATACGCTCTGCGTCGACTTCCGAGGCAGAACCATTCACACCTCCCAGCTTATGAGAATCGTTGTCAGCTGATAAAACTAAGCACACCAACTAGCTGAACGTAGAGCGTTATTCTAAAGATTATATGTTTATGATCTCTTGATGGACACAGTTGACAGTAGTTATTTTCTTGAACAATTAAACATCCATGTGTCTCATCGTTGCTTACGTAACCGAACGTTTTGCTGGACTCTAAGCTACCGCACCACGTATGGCCAGCATAAGCCGTTAGATTACAGTTGTAAGCTCTTTAACCCATCATGGATCAGACCTAGATCCCGGATTTTCTTCAACGTGGTTGATCCGGGCTTGTATTGTTCTCATCAAGAAAAAAATTTAAAAAAAAGAATTATATGTTTAGATTAAACTGTACTAAAAAATGGAAAAATATTGTTCTTTTTTCTGATTTTCTATATATCATTCTACTAAGACGCTCAGAAAATAATTTTGAAGAAGAAAATGATGAAAAAAAAATTTCGATTTCAGCCAACCGAGTTTTTACTGGTTGTTTTACACTTCATAGGTATATGTATGCTTGCAGAACATCGATGAATGATACAAAAGCAATGTCATATGTTAGCTTCTACAATATTATTTATTTGTCTTTTCAGCTTTAAAACAATTATTGAAAAATTATGCTTTTGAACACATTTGCGCGAACGCTCCCCTTCCAATGGAATGGGTGCGAAGGGGTGCCTGGCAGGTTTTTTGTACCCACATTCCCAGCTATCATAAACAGAAAACGGAATGTGTTTATCTCATCTCAGTTATGCATAAAAAAAAATTAAAATACCGTTCGATAAATGGTTCATAATGAGTTATTGAAGTTAGTCACGAGTTCGATTTTAATATAAGCAAAACTAGATTGATTCAAGACCCCTACCCTCTTCGAAAGGGATGATTCCCATACAAAAACACAAGAAGTAAATGTAACCGTATTAGGCATGTGGGTTTTTTGGGGTCAAGAAATGTTTCTATGGTAGTTCGACACTTCTCCCGCTCTCTAAGGGGGTGGCCATACGGTATTTTCGGAACCAGAATAATGCCAAAAAGTCGAAAATTACCTTAGACGCCTTTTGATTGATTTGATTTGATGTTCCTGCGATATTTCTGCCTTTCAATATCGACGAAAGATAAACTCATTCCGAGTGTGATTTCGATTATCGTCCATAATTGTGAGCACGAAAAAAACTGGCGGCAAAACAAAGAATTTTATCATTCAAAACGAAATCTTTAGAATTCAACAGATTATATAAATAAATCAGTAGATTATATGAATAACTGCGAAGAAGTACCCAACTATCGACCGCTTGAAGCATCTTAATACCAATGTATTGCAAGGAACCATACTTTAAGGCAAATAAGAGAACGAGGATGTTCTTGTTCTGATAAAACCAGTAACTTCAAACGATTTGTATTTTGAGCTCCAACGCATCCAATATCCTATTCGTCATACATTCGCAATTAATATTAGCAAATCGCAACGTCAACCTTTAGAACTTTGAGAAATAAATTCAGGTTTCCCAAGCCTTCAATGTTCAAAATTAATTGAATGAGGAGAAAAATGAGTGGGACAGTGTTCGCCAGGTCAGCTAGTCATAAAGAACTTCAAAAGCACAGATAACGATTGCATAAAACCTAAATTCATTTTGACCCCTATTCATGCATTTCCGTTTACACTTGGCCAAACACTGCTACTACACACGCAGGCAAAGAATGAGAACTCAAGAATGTAGGTAAACAAACAATGATTACCACTTCAAATATGATACGTAAATGGTTACGATATATATTACGGATGATAAGCAAATCATACTGTGTGCACTTCTAAATCAAAGTTGTTATCACTATGCGCCATGTATGTTCTGTTTGTGAAAGAGGAAACCCCCATTGAAATGAATAAAGCTATCGCTTCTGTCTATATCGTTCACATTCGCATACCGGAAAGCAAAACAAGGAAACACACCTAGAGTAGCTACCTCAACTCAATATTACGGGTTAGACAAATGGAATGCAGCACGCCAAGCTGATGACAGTGACATTTGCGTGATAAGAAAGTGGTAGAAATTCCTAGATAAACTGGGGCATTTTTAAAAAGGGTTTTACTTTTTTTTTAAATTTCACCGTGTACTCGCACTCAAAATTGAGCAAAATCATTTCAAATCACCTGGAAATACGCGAAAATTTAATCGACCATTTTTGATTTGAATGAAACTTTGCACACGTATTTGGCTTAGCAAACTGAGCATTTTTAACAGGTGGAGAGAATTTTTACACCCATGAGTTACATTCTAAAAGGGTGTATGCCTTTTGGCATAGGTTTTATTCGAAGCATTGTACCCCAGAAACCGTTGGTTGTATAGAAAAACTGTCTGAGAATGAGTTGTAGCGAATCAAAAATGCATCATAAAAAAATATCCACTGTACAAAAAAAATTTTTTTTGACCAAAAAAATTAAAAATAAACATTAAATTTCAATTTGAAAAAAATGAGTTGAATTTTTTTTTTATTTTTTTTTTAAAGAAATTTGACGTTAATACGCAACTTTTAAAAAAAAGTCCAGGATGGAGAAATGAAAAATATTTTTTTTATGGTACATTAATTTTTTTATGAAAATTTTAATTTAAACATTTTTCAAAATATTTGTATTCGGATGATTTTAAAAGATGCAGAGAGTCATCTGGAATCAAAAAGCTCTTGGTAGTAAACATTCTAAACCCATTGGTTTTCGAGTTATTTCTTATTTAAGCTCGAAAAATTATAATTATTTAGGAAAATACACGTTTTTCTTAATTTGTCCATGGTTCTCCAGCAAAAGCCATACGTTCATTGGCATGCTTGATCAAAAATATACAATTCATTCTTTGACAACAAAACGATTGGGAGAACGGTTCTCAAGAAAAGAGTTAAATGTTCTAAGTGATATAAATATATATAAGAATCAAATATTTATTTTCGAGTTTTATTATCTTAGGAACATATTTTTTTATGACATAGATACTTTACAGAACTAGTTTCACCTTATATTTTATATACATCATAAGTAAATGATTCGTCATCTTTTGAAAACAGCTTCGTTTGTATCTTATTTTCTGATATCGGAACAAGAGAGTAATACTTTTGTGTGGCAGCTATTATTATAGATTTTTTGAAAATATTGCTCCATTCTGTTACTCTTTGTTCATATTCTTCATATGATACCCAACTAAATGACATTTTTGATGATTTTTTATTACTTTTCTGATTAGACCAATCATACAATTCTTTTGCGCTTGTAATGGGATGTTCATGTTCTTTAGCTAAACTTGCATTTCCTGCCATTCGTTTTAATATGCCACCAATTGCATCGCATGGGTCTTTACCATGAGAAGTCGCAAAAAATGCCACTCTGCATCGACGTTATATTTTGTTTTGAACTTGCAAAGACTTGCAAAGTTTTTTCTATTTTTATATTGTGAGGCAGCTCCATCAGACATTAATATCGCTTTTTACAACTGTATTGTTGTTTTCAAAAAACTCATTAATTTGGCAATGAGCACCTGAACCGCACCAGTATCATGATGGAGTACTTCCGATATTATGATGAAGCTGATATTCTTAAGTGTTCCAGATTCTGAATAGTAAACAACGAAGGGATGAATGGTGGCTTGACTATCATTCCAATAACTACACGAATCACAAATTGATAAAGACGTATTAAAATGAGCTTGACTGTTCAATATTTTTTTATTTTGCAATAACGTTTTCGTTTAATTTGCGTAAGCTTGATGAGCACCGATGATCAGGAATGGGTTTACAGCATTTGGGCTTGGTGTATTCCATTTTCACTTTATTCATCTTCACAAAATGCAACAGACTAACACATTAGTAACAGACTAACACATCTCGAGTAGTGCAATCGTATTTATATACGAAAACAGATATTATAGGTAACCCAGTAGTTATTGGTTGCGTACTTCACAAACAGTTATTATTAGTAATCAAGTAGGTAGTGTTGCACGACACATTTTTTTATAAAACATTCGACAAGGGGGAACGTGTACCTACTAAGGTTTAGCGCTTAAGTTATTTATCTAATCGTTTTGTTGTCAAAGAATGAATTGTATATTTATGATCAAACATTCCAATGAATGAATGGTTTTTGCTGGAGAACCATGGACAAATTAAGAAAAACGTGTATTTTCCTAAATAATTATAATTTTTCGAGCTTAAATAATAACTTGAAAACCAATGCCTTTAGAATCTTTACTACCAAGAGCTTTTTGATTCAAAATGACTCTCTGCATCTTTTAAAATCATCCGAATACAAATATTTTGAAAAATGTTTAAATTAGAATTTTCATAAAAAATTAATCTACCATAAAAAAAAATATTTTTCATTTCTCCATCCTGAACTTTTTTTTAAAAGTTGCGTATTAACATCAAATTTCTTTAAAAAAAATGAAAAAAAAATTCAACTCTCTTTTTTTAATTAAAATTTAATGTTTATTTTTAATTTTTTTTGGTCAAAAAAAATTTTTTTTTGTTCAGTGTATATTTTTTATGGTGCATTTTTAATTCCCTACAACTCATTCTCAGACAGTTTTTCTATACAACCAACGGTTTCTGGGCTACAATGCTTCGAATAAAACCTATGCCAAAAGGCATACGCCCTTTTAGAATGTAACTCATGGGTGTAAAAAATCTCTCCACCTGTGAAAAATGCTCAGTTTGCTAAGCCAAATACGTGTGCAAAGTTTCATTCAAATCAAAAATGGTCGATATTCGACCATGGGTCATTTGGCGCGAACTTGCTTAATTGTAAAACAACATTTAAAACATTTTAAGTTTCTTTTACAACTTGTATCTCCTGGATTCCCAGAACTGACAAGAATCGTTTTTAAATTCTCATTTGTTGAACAAGTGTAAATCTACAATCAGCTGACGATGATGACTACTAATTTCCCCCCTTAATCTAACACTCCTGCTATTGTGTGGCATCAATTGCCTATCCTCAAGTCGTACGGTTCCGCTCACCGATTGAAAAGGTGTGATTTAATCAGCATTTTACTGCGATAAAACTCAAATCAATCCATCAAACTGACATCCATCCGTGTGGCAAATCATCGTGCTTTTTGTCTGCTATGGATGCTATATTTGTACCCTCAACCCGCTCGACACTATTCAAGTTGCTCCGCCTTCGAAAGAGAAGCTTCTCGAGTTTCGGCACCGTGTCGGTGGCGATACATTTTCATCAATCACTTATCCGACACAAACGATACGGTTAATTTTAGACGATAATCTTGGGCGCAACTAAGGAAAATTTCTAGGGGGGGCTAGTTTTCATGTATGTCACCTAAAAAAGAGAAAAAAGAGTTTGAATATGCTTATTTAATAACGCTTAAAATAGTATCGTAAAAGCAGAAAAAAATCACTTCGGGTTAGAATCTCCGAAGATGTACTGAATATCTTGAACACATCGTCAACGCCAAGCTCTTTCAGCAACAATGATTCGATATTGAGGAGAGCTAGATTTGGTAAACGGCTGAGCAGTGCTTTTTAACAGTTCACCCTAGTTAGAAGAAAATGGACCCCAGTGTGGTTCAAGGCATATTGCCCTATTCCTACCTTCACGTGGTACCAACTGGGATACGAGCAACCAAGGAAAAACCGGTAAACCGGTGGGGTAGTTGTTCTCCTAGAGACCCAAGCAACAATTGAAACATAATAAAAAAATTAATTGTGATCATTTGTTGCACTAATGAAATTCCGAGGTTTTAAGAAACATTTTTTGTTTCTACGATGCAATTGTAAAGAAACAAGCAACAACTAAAGTTGCATCGCTGCTTCAAAAATCTTCACACCCACAACGTAATTCGCGAGGATAGATTTGTTGTTGAAACGTATAAACGGCATTTGAAAACCTAACCTTCACTGAATAGATCTAGTGGGTGGAGCATATAGGTTGCCAACGTGATGCTTGCGAGATACAAAAAACAAACACACAAAAATACTTCTAAAAGTTGCTGTCATGTTCAGAAGCCATGTAACAGCAACTTTTGCTCGATCGTTCGCCTTATATTTGTTTTTGAGATGAGCTTATTTACTGCGTTGTAACTTTTGGGTGCTTGGACTAGAAGTCGTCCAAAAAGTGTGGGTCTCTAAACGAAATATGATAAATTGCTTTGAATTTCATTATCACGCTAAGGTACTGATGAATTGAAGAAGCAAAATTAAAAACTGTTAATGACCATTGCATTAGCATGATAAGGGAAGCAATATTTAAAACTGAGCCATGAACTTGCAATGCAGCATTTACCATGTTGTTATCGAATTCCATGCATAAGTTCATACACATTGCGGTTTCATTCTTGAAACTTGTGTTGAAACAACGAAAATGTTGCAATTGGCTCCATCTCCTGCGCTTTTTTTGTCATTGTATATGAAACTGAGATGTAACTGCAACTTAATTTCGCATAAGAATTTGTTGCTGTGATGCACAAAGTTCATTATCGAAACAAATTTTGCTACTTGGGGAGCAGCTTGTCTGCGCGTCTACCCCACAGGCTAGGGGCGGCTCAAACAGCGACTGATCCGGACCGGATGGTTGAACTATGAAATGCGGTGTCTCGCCAGCTACATCCATGGCGGCAGCTCCGTCGCGAGACTAGGTATCGCAGCTCTAGTGAGGCAGCATACTAAAATAAACATACTACGGAGAATCAAGAATTCAAAACGAACCGGAACAATCAGCAATGACCCAGCCGACGAAATAAGGACGACGATTAGAAGCTCAGTACATGTAACAGTAGATCGCTTAACGACCCGGATGTCGGCCGAATTCTGCTGGATCAGCTAGAACCCCGCCACTTCGACATCATCGCGCTCCAGGAGCTTTGCCTGAAAGGAGAGAAGGTACGGTGGATTTGACGCCGCAAGGCACAGTACCACCAAAGCGGCAGGCAATCAGCGACAGGTTGTGTTTGTTGAGAATTAAGAGCCGGTTCCACAACTACACTATTCCCGATGTGCACTGCCCTCACGAAGGAAGACCTGATGCAGGGAAAGAAGCGTTCTACGCACAGCTGGAGAAACTCTACGATAGCTGCTCGCGTAAAGATATCAAGATCGTCGTTGGGGACATGAACGGAAGGATAGCCTTATATAAGCCGGTTATCGGCCCGCACAGCCAAAGTCACTTCTTTCCTCGACCAACGTACAGCAAAACAAATTGACCACGTTCTCAACGACGGCCCGTTCTTCTCAGACATTACAAACGTACGCACCAATCACGGTGATGATCGGACATGACCACTTCGATACAAAAAACTACAAAACCCTGATAACCGGTAGTCCTCTATGGAAGTCCTTTTGATATTTTCGAACAGAAGGTGCCTATCGGCGAACAGAAGGTGACTATCTACGGAGGAACACAAGCGGACGACGGATAATGGCTACAGCGCATGAACCATGAGTTACAATCGCTGCTTGGAGAGAACCCCATTGCACACCTGGCGAAAGACGATAGGTTGCGGTGGGCCGGTCACATCTTAAGAATGCCGGACGACAACCATGTGAAATCACTTCTTTTCAGCAACCCTACCGGCACAAGAAATTAAGGGGCGCAGCGTGCATGATGGCTCGACCAGATCGAAAGAGACTTGCTAGTGATGAGACGTCTGGGGAACTGGTGAAACACAGCCCAAAACCGAGTAAACTGGCGACTTCTTGATACAGCACGAGTTACTACAGCTCTCGTCTGACTGGTAAAGTGAGTAAGAGAGCAAGAGTTGAGAATCGATCCTGGGTGCAGAACTAGTTCTTAGCCAATGAATGATGACATCTCAATTTGTGTTGATTTTGATGCTCTGATAAGTAGTATGGAATGTATATATATTGAATACAATCATTCTCTGGGAAATTCTATGGGGGGCTAAACACGTTCTAGGGGGGGCTTCAGCCCCCCCGTAGTTGCGCCCATGACGCTGATGATGGTGTTTCCTGTTCTTAATTTGATTTAGTACTGTCACGCCATTAAACGAATGTACACTGGACTAGATCAACCATGTCCCGTAACAGAAAACAACTGACAGGTTTGTTTTATTTGCTTTCTGTTTACAGCCCCTCCAGCTAAGAGCCGTGTCTAGTCCTTCGCTTACGGAGCCTACGCAACCGACGTCGCCAGTCACGAAGGTGGCTGCCACCGAAGTTAGCTGTAGCAACAATGGTTCAAACCTGGTGCGAGATCGAACTGGATCGCATCCTCAGCAAATGAAAGCAACAGGGAAAACAGGACCGAATAATCCAGGTATGCTCAAACCTGTTTGTACCAACTAGTTTTCCGATTATAATAAGATCATTTCCCTTTCCATAGTTTCTGAAAGTGTACTGCAAAAGTTCCGAAAAACCTTCTCCCAGTTTAAGCCAAGTAAAACCGTGAACGGTTCTTATCCGGCCACTGGTGGAATAAACAATAGCAGTAGTAATAACGTAAACGTTTCGCAACATTCTCTTCCGTACCAACACGCCGTGGAAATGAGTGCAGATAGTGCCACTCAGCAGGATCGACCGCAGGCTCCGACCCACCAGCCGAACCACCACCGGTTCGGACCTCTAATATGGCGCTCGAGCAAGGAACGGCGGAAAACAAAATCCCACCGACGGGACAAATGTAACAGCGGTGACTCCGGCATCCAGGTAGAGTTGGAGCCTGATGAGCAACTATTGCCAGAGGGAATTGAGGGGACGGTAAGTGCGTCTAAGTGGTCTCCCAAGCGACTATTAATAACTTTTATATTTTCCTACAGGAATCGAGTTCATCACCACGCTCGAACATTTCGATTCGGCGGGCAAATTCAGCCAAAACCAACAGAACTGACGCAGCGTCCTCCATTCTGAAACACAAATTGTCACTGAAAAGCAGCAATAAAGAAAATGTGGCCAACATATCAAGACTCAGTGGTAAATCGCTGAGTCAACCTTCAGGCTTGGATTGTGTAGCCGGAGACGAAGAGCTGGAAGCAGCAGACTTGAGCGAATCAGATAGTGATGACACGGTACCGGCTCCCGTTCACCATACAAGGATGAACGATGAACCAGTGTTTGCGGAGGTTCTTTTCTCATTTCGGCCCGCCGGATCCCAGGAGCTTGCGCTTGAAAAGGGAGCACTGGTGGAAGTGTTGAAGCGAGATCCCGGACCATGGTGGTGGGGTAGAATAAAATCAGATGCTATTCTGTCTGGTCGACCGGATGATGAAGAGAGCTCCGAATGCGGCTGGTTTCCCATGGACTTCGTTAAGCTTCTGCCGACCTATAATATGCCAAAACAAATTATTATCATCAATAACAATGAGGGAGGCAGCAGGCTCAGTGCTGGTGTCGGAGGGGGCCTGAGCGAGGGCGAGGTAACGAAAAACTGTGATATGGACTCAGCGAAAGGGGACGACGTTGGTGCGGACCCGATTCCGGCGGGTTCTAACGGGGCCAGCTCTAGTCAGGAACAGACCAAGGAGAACGTTATCAAGGAACTACTCGAGACTGAGATAAACTATGTCAAGCTGCTCAATTCACTTTGTTTAGGGTAGGATTGACGTTCAATTGAGGTGACAATTTCGTTAATGATTTATTTTTCATCCGGCAGGTTTATCAAACCGCTACGAGAGCGAGAGGATATTTTTCCGGTGGAGAGTGTCAATTTAATTTTCGCCAATCTGGAGAAAATCTGGCGGTTTCAGCAGACCTTCCTGGATGCACTCCGAATAGCTGTACCGAACAATAGGATTGGCGAGGTGTTTCTTGAATATGTACGTTAGAACTACTTGTTCTATATGTTTCTATAACAAACTGATATTTGTTTCTATTTAAACAGCAATCTGCTTTTATGATCTATTCATCGTACTGCAACTCCTACCCGCGTGCTCTGATGGAGTTGGAAAATTATGCCAACAATAAAGAAGCGTGCATCATACTGGAGAAGTGAGTATAATACCACATTATGCGCAATAGAATTATATTAACTGGTTTTCAAAATCACTACAGTTGTCGTCTAGCCCAGAACCTACCAGAGCTGCCGCTATCCGCCCATCTGCTGGCACCGATCCAGCGAATCTGTCGATATCCGCTTCATCTCAGCGAACTAGTCAAACATTCGCCTACTCGTAAGGAGCTGCTCCCGTTGCTGAATTTTCGCAAATGCACCAAGTCCGATCTGGAAACGATGGACTGCCGGGAGGTCTTTGAGCTGGCACTGGCTGCGATGCGACGCGTCACCGAGATGGTTAACGAAGGTAGGCGGTGTTTGTGTCATGGTGCTTATTTTTACAAACTAGTAATTAAAGTAAATTCACGCTTCATGAAATCGTATCGACACAAGGCGGGTTACCGCCAATGTCGTTCGAATAAATTAGTACTATTATTAACCTTGCAAGTAAATGGTAATGTGTGTCAACAGTGTTTGTCTTGGTATTTAACAACGGTTCTTTAATTTTTCCAGGTAAACGTCACAGCGAATACCTTTCCCGCATCCAGTCTCGTTTCGAGAACTTCCAAGGACCGTCGATTAACATACACAGTACACGGCTGTTTCTGCAAACCGACGCAATCCGTATGTCACCCAACCTGTGGAACAACACCTACACACTGTTCCTCTTCGATCGGCAGCTTATTTACTGCAAGAAAGACCTGCTGAAACGCACCAACTACATCTACAAGGGTAGAATCTTTTTGGACAACTGTCGGATATTGAACCTCCCCGATGGGAAAATGTTTGGAGTAACGCTTAAAAATGCCCTGCGCTTATATTGTGACACGCGGAATAAATGGTTTGATTTTTGTTTTCGCAGTAGCAGCAGCAAATTGCGATTTTTAAATACTCTTTCCGCCGAGAGGCAGTTTTGCGGGGAAAGTTTATTCGTTTCCGAACTAGACGGTGCCTGCGTAGATGAAGATAACCTGTCAGATCGGGAATACTTCCCATTCACGGATGAAAAGGACGGATGCAGCAACACCGATACGGAAACCAGCAACGAACGGGTGGCGTTTGATCTTGCGGATAATTTACAATTTTCTTTGCTGGGAACTGGAATGACACAGAGCGCACGGAGTAGTAGCAATAGTAGTGTACTGAAGGAATCTCCCACGAATGTAGGTGGTAAACAATCGGGAAACACTCTTCCCAAAAAGTCTCGAAAATTGACCAAAGACCAGCAACAGCAGCAGCAAGCGGAATACAGTTCCCATTCGCTGGGCCGACGGAAACTAGGTAATTGGTTCCGGAAAGCTAAAAGTACCAACAGTACCCCGTCCCAAAGCCCTACCCATAACCCGATGGCTCTTTCGCTAGCTGCCATCAACAGTAGCCACCACTCCCACCAGCCGTCGGACAGTTCCTCGGCTAGCAGTCCTGGGCTTGGTTACCAACGGACACTATCTGCCCTACCTTGTTCTTCCGCTGCCAACAACCTGGCGACCACCGGAGTACCGTCAACTACATCAACCAAAGGTAAACACAAAGATACCCAATTAATGACCCAATCGGCCATATCCTGAGGGTACGAGAGCACCTTGCTCTAGTTCTAAGTCATCGGCATCGAGAGTCACCTCCTAAGCCCACCCATCATCAGCCATTAGTCATGTCTCCCCAAAACACACGACCATCCATACAAATATCGCGTACAGTCAAGCGCACCCAAACCAATGGTCTCTCTTTCTCTCGTTGCTTATGAACTCGTTAAAGCTTAATCTGAAAATCTCCTGGAGCGATCCTTTTTCAACCAGTTAATATTAATTTGTAACTACTGCACTATTGTTATTTACTTATGGTGGTAGATACAAAAGAGAATTTATAGCATAACAACAGGTCTAAGTTTATGTTTGAAAATAGAACAACCAATCATTGTCCGTTAAAAATCGAGTTTCATTGCTGAAACAGAATTGGGTTAAAGCTGCACAGTGTAAATGCTTTTATAGTTTGTTTATACATATACCATGTATAGTTGTTCTGCAAACGCCTTTTTAATGCCTAAGTTATTTTATTGCCCTAATACTACTATCAGTTTTTCATTTAGATAGACTAATCAGAACAATAAAGTTTAATCAATTTAAGACTCTTGTTTTATTTAGTTTTTAATATTTAGGTTAAACGTTGACTCGCAAATAGTAAAGAAACATCATCCACTTTTTGGCGAACAATAAAATCATCCCTAAGTCATCACTTCCAGAGGCATGCCTAAAAAGTACTCCAACCCGAACACTGTCCATTGTTAGTAGCCAAACATTGGAAACAATCCTGTAGTTCCGAACTGTTCCACTAATGTTACAGAAAAGCACATTCTCTCTCTTGCAGAGGACGAGGACCGATTGTTATTCTAGAATATGAAAAAAAGAAAACTGCAACCAACCTATGTGAGGTATAGTCACTATATATTATATTTAGCTCAAACAATTATACTGTACGCACAAGAGCCCCCCAGCCTGAAGAAATTATCGAGTTGGACAAACCCGCACACACCGACCAAACTACGCTTTCTTCCTGGTGGTATGACAGTTGGAATTTCAATGGTGATTTCGAAAAACTAGTAGAATATTCATTGATATACATACCTAATATATGTAATAGACGAGAATGTATTTGAATAGGAAAGAGCGGATAGTCGCTGGGGTTGTCTAAATTTTGCTCTCCGAAACAAGAAAAAAAAATCATCCTAAACCACGTACAAAAGTGAGCCCCATTATCACTGCTGCACTGAAACTGCTAGTTAAAACTACGTGTTCATATTTTGAATTTAGAACTGTGCTGGCCACATAATCAACTAACTATGATTCCAAAATAATTGATGTTTGCCACAAGTGCACCACACACTCTATATGCATTTTAATGTTGAATCAACTACTAGACAGAAGATTTTTTTTTTTTTTTTTGACGTAGGACTACGTCTAACCGCACTATATCCAGATACATTCTGCGGAAACTAAAACCTAAAGGTGTAACGTTGGAATGAAAGATTTCAAACGGTGATACTGATGTAACCACATGATGGAAAACAATAATCAGTATGTCGTTGGATAGATAAAATGATGGACAATTTTGTGATTCCTCAGTTATCATTATCATTTCATTGCTAAACAGTGAAAATTTCATAAAAGTTTCAAGGTCGAATTTTCACGAACAATGTATCAATCACATGCGAGCACGCCTGGCACAGACTTCATGAGTAGACACCAACTGCCTGCTGTATAGCAGTGGCAAAAAAAATTGACAGAATCTCCCCGTCCCAATAGGTCTTCTAATGTTCGCTTCCATGAGCCTAGACTGATTTGATGTCTTGAAGGTGAAGCTTTTTCGGGAAGTTCGTAATCACCTTCACTATCAGACAGTTTTACGTTCTGCTGTTAAAATGTTCTTGAAACTGATGTCTTGAAGGAAAAGATGCTGGCACAGGTAACAGTACTGCACCGAGCAATGTATGAATAGACCGCTGGTTACTCGTCGTCTATCAGTGCAGTAGAACTCGATATTCATTTGTGTGCAGCCAACAGCGTTGCCAGGTCATTTTTTCAAAAATCTGGAAAAGGCAAAATAAAAATCTGGAAGAAATCTGGCAGTCATTTCGTGGGGTGAAAGGTAAATTTTTCGAATAAAAGTCTTGGGGTACGCAAAATTTGAGGTGACAAAATTGCAAAATTTCGCGCCAAAATTGAAGTGATGACATTTTTGCGGAACAGAGAAAATAAAATCTGGATAAAATCTGGATCATCAATGAAAAATCTGGATAATTGGACATCAAAGCTGTCTACCTGGATACATGTTCAAAAATCTGGATAATCCAGCAAAATCTGGATACCTGGCAACGCTGGCAGCCAAGCCAAGTGAAGACTACATTTCCGCTGTCGACGAACAGTGCGGCGTGTTGGGTTAACGCGTAGGTATCGCTTTGCGAACTGGAACACAATCGAATTGCCGTTTGATTCGTTTGTTTGAATTGTCTCTCTATTTCGTATAGTAGCAAATATCAGAATTCGATATGATCATTCGGATGCCGCAAAATACGCTGCGCCACCGGGGACGTATTCTGTACGTGTCGGTAGAGGCAGGTAGCATGGTATATAAATTAGGTTCATTGTGCAGATAAAATGCGTTGTTTATTTTTGAACTCTACACTGTGTTTTTCTCATGTCCATTTTAAATTTTCTGTGAGTATACATTTTTGTTTAAAAACTGTAAACTGTTCACAAGACAAATAAATATTGTTTAATTTCTACTAAATCGCACTCAATTTAGGTCTATAGAAGCTTGCCTTTTCGCGTATTGAAGAAAATTGACTGTGTTAGAATGAAAGGTATTCATCAATGTTAAAGAGAATATTTTTTCTTCTAAAATAGAGGGCTGCGAATGAATAGTCAAAATACAGACCCAGTTCGATTTTGCCAAAGACGACACGGCAGAATTTTCCTGTTGCCAAGATTGAAACATGCCAAAAATGAACGGTTCTCTTTCCATGTTTTTTTTTCATAGATATTTCCACTAATGACTAGTTTCAATTCCAAGTCGTTTGAGGTGTCACTTTATGAATTAAGGCTGACGACCTAGATACTTGATATTACTACCCGAGTAATTAGAGGCTTAGTACTGCTTAGATCATGATCATTATATTACCGGCACATGTTCCGTTCATATTCCAGGAACCGTTTTACCGATTCCGGTCATCCGCTTCTGCAACATAAAGAACCAAAATACCCTTCTTTTGGAGGATGTAGAGCTTAAATTGGTTGAAATAATCGAAAAAACTAAGAAATGTGATAATACATAATCGCTCGTTTTAGGCACATGTGTGCCAAAATCTAACCGTGCTGAAAGTAAAACAAGCTCAAATCAAATAGAGCCTCAAATATAAAACTATTGTAGTCCTACGTCAACTATGCGGTCGTGTCTTGGATACCACCCTCCTATTTTTTTGTTTCCAGTCAGCGAGTGTTGTTATGAAGTCGTAGTTTTGTATTCCGTCAAAAGTGTGTACATTGTTGGATGATAACAAACTCGTATTATTATTAAATAAACTTAACATGCTGTTTCGAGAATGAATTTACAACAAAAAATAAATGCTAGAGGACACGGATGTAACATGAAATGCTTTGCGACTGAACTGTAGTTATTAAATCTTAAGCAGTAATTTTTGGCGAGTCGCTTCACACGCGACCGAAAAGTATTCTGCATCCAGTGGAGTCCCACACTATGTTTTAGTGGGGTAGCAAGTGATTGATAATAGTTTGTCAAGTAAATTACATCTTAAAACATATAATTTAAAGAGTAGCTGTCTTTATTTAATAATACTTCAGATTCATTGTAAAAAATGGATCTTCAAGATCTTTCAATAGGGACAACAATTGTCACAACTTGAATGGTGTTATAAGTCTACTTTAAATGCTTTCAGCGGGCGAAAACAAAAGAAAAAATATTCTCTGGGGTTTGGGACCCAGGTTTTTCCTTTGTTCTGGGACAATTGCAGGATGGCTATCAATTTTTTATGGAACGTAACAGTTTTCGTATTTATTGCTCACAGAAGGTTTCTTCAGTTATTTGTTGAAAATGGCAGCCATATCTCATATTTTGTACTGCATCGGGTTAAATAGAACTCAAATGACCCACATTAATAACACAAAAATACATTGAAGTATATGAGACCAGAAATAAAAAGAGTGCAGACTAAAATTCAATCGGAATTGATTCCAGCTTGAATTCGGTGTTGATCTTGCTCTTGCGCTCGGGAATCAACTGAAAGATTTCACAAGGAAGCCGTTCAAGATCGCTAGTGTTATTTCGCATTGACTTTACCGACCTGTTCGATTCTTTTTCTTTGCAGAGTAATTGTAAAATCTTTTGATTGACATCCATGTTTTATCCCGAATACCACTTCCTCAATGATACTTTCATAAAAACCATGTAGAATTGGACAAGTTTTTTTATGGTCTAATATTCTGGGATACTTTGGATTTCGATAGATGTTTACCATACCCCTACTTTTTCTTTAAAGTACCTGTGTTCAAAGACTGGTAGCGCTAAAATCGGATTTTTTTTTTTTGTATGAGTTATAAGTTTACTATTATTTTTTGAAAAAATTGAAATTGCAAGAATGCGGAATGTTTTTTGACTTTAACGAAAATTTAGTTTAAAAGGCTACGTTGTTAGTTTAAAAGGCTACGTACTGCGAAATATTCCCTTTCAGTAACATTGTCTTATTTGCCATATGTTGTCTAAAAGGAAGAAAAGGAATGCATTATATAACCGAAAATCACCAGTAACATGTAGCTAGAAAAAAAAAAACAAAGCGAAGGATTGTATAACAACTACTCAAAAACCATTACCCTGATGGATATGATTCCTCAAAGACCATTTTACCGAAAGATTTTTCTGGATTTATCAATACTCTGAAAGTTTGTTTTACGAATAAACTATTTTCCCGAGAACCACAACGGTAACGTTTTCGCCAAATGCTCGGTTATTTTTTTCACGCAAAGTATTGAGTCTAACCACAGGCAGACGTTTAAGCAAAAACAACATTGACCGAAAATTTATTTATTGCACTTTTTTAAATTCTGTTCGATTCCCACATTTTTCCGTTATTTTTTTTCAATTTTGCAGGGCTATTTTTGAATATTTTGCATGGTTTAGTTCAGCATCGTATTCAGTTTTTTTACTAACAAAGTCCATTAAATATCGCCAATAAGTAAATTTTGGCCATATTTTTAAGTCAAAGGGTCCAAAACACATATAGAAAAAAATTCCGGTCACAAACTGGAACCTGAATGCGAAGCGGGATTTAGGACAGACATTTACATGAGAAAAGATCTTTGAAATCTTATCGGAGAGCTGATAAATGGAGAATTTTTTAAAAATATGTATTTTTTTAAATTTGAGTTAATTCAATTTAAAAACATGACAAAAATGTCAATATTTTTATATACTATGCATACAAAAGCACACAGGTTTATTTTTTTTGAAATTTTCACTTAAAACTAGAAGTGATTACCTTCAATTTGATTCAAAAATATCAAAAATTGATCAACTGGTTCAAAAGTTATGAATTTTTGAAAATAAAGTACATCGAATACAGCCGTTTTTTATGGTTACCCTATTTCGGAATTGGTCACGTAAAGTTCTTCAATTGTGTTCAAAATTGCAGGGATGGATTTATGTTGAAAATATTCAAACCCGTATTTTTTTTTTTTTTTTTTTTAAGGGGGGATTTGTTAGTAGCTTAAGTATTTATGATAAATATTAGTAAATAATGAGTATGTGTGTCCAATCACAAATGGTGACTTCTCAACACTGTTAGAAATTTGTAATTTTAATTGTTAGGATTTGTTTGCTTTCGCAATTAGGACTTATCATTCGTAGGGATTTAAACCTACTTGTCAGAAAAGGGGAAGTAAACTTACAACAAACCTAATTGCTAACTTATTGGCTATAAAGAGAGCTTATCGTAGCAATTGAGGATTGCAACGATTTTTGTCGAAAATTGTTAATAATTTTATTTGACATAGCTTCTAATGGTTCAACACCAGTAAGTCTATGTAATTCGAGTGTACCAAACCAAGGAGGACGCTTCAAAATCATTTTCAGAATTTTATTCTGAATCCTTTGGAGCGTTTTCTTCCTTGTTGAACAGCAACTTGGCCAGATCGGTACAGCATAAAGCATTGCTGGTCTAAAAATTTGTTTGTAAATCAAAAGTTTGTTCTTTAAACAAAGTTTAGAATTCCTGTTAATGAGAGGATATAAACATCTCGTATATTTGATGCACTTGGCTTGTATACTCTCAATGTGCTCTTTGAAAATAAGTTTTTTATCATAAATTAGTCTCAAGTACTTAACCTTGTCGGACCAACTTAAAATAACCCCATTCATCTTGACAACGTGATTGTTATTTGGCTTGAGGAAAGAAGCCCTAGGCTTATGCGGTAAAATTATAATTTGAGTTTTAGAAGCATTGGGAGAGATTTTCCACTTTTGCAAGTAGGAAGAAAAAATATCTAAACTTTTCTGCAATCGACTGCATATGACACGAAGACTTTTTCCTTTTACGGAAATGCTTGTGTCATCGCAGAACAATGACTTTGTGCATCCTGGAGGCAAATCAGGAAGATCTGAAGTGAATATGTTGTACAGGACTGGACCCAAGACTGAACCTTGAGGTACACCTGCTCTGACAGGAAATCTATCAGATTTTGAATTCTGATAGACAACCTGCAGAGTTCGATCAGTAAGATAATTTTTAAAAATTTTGATTAGAAAAATTGGAAAATCAAAAGTTTGCAATTTCGCAATCAAACCTTTATGCCAAACACTGTCGAATGCTTTTTCTATGTCTAAAAGAGCAGCTCCAGTGGAATAACCTTCAGATTTGTTAGCTCGTATCATATTAGTAACTCTGAGCAATTGATATTGACGTCTGTCTTTTTTCAAACGAATTAGAAGTTGAAGATTTTCGTCAATTATTGATGAATCAAATTTCACTTGAGCCTTTGGAACAGAATAATTCCTGGCATCAACAATTGCACATTTTAATGCTTCCAAAGCGGAATCAATATTCACTTCGTTTTGCAAATCAAGCTCATTATTGAAATTTCTCTCAATATGAGTTTTGTAACTTTCCCAATTAGCCTTGTTATAATTAAAAACAGAGCTCATAGGGTTTAAAACTGATTCATGGGATAAAGAAAAAGTTATTGGAAGATGGTCAGAATCAAAGTCAGCATGTGTGATCAAATCACTACATACATGACTTTGATCTGTTAGCAACAAATCAATTGTTGAAGGGTTCCTTACAGAAGTAAAGGATGTAGGACTATTCGGAGACAAAATAGAATAGTATCCTGAAGAACAATCATTGAATAAAATTTTGCCATTGGAATTACTTTGAGAATTATTCCATGAACGATGTTTAGCGTTAAAATCGCCGATTATGAAAAATTTCGAACGATTTCTGGTGAGTTTTTGTAAATCACCTTTAAAATAATTTTTGAGCTCGCGTGTGCATTGAAATGGTAAATATGCTGCGGCCATAAATAAAATCCCAAGTTCAGTTTGAACTTCAATTCCCAAAGTTTCAATAACTTTCGTCTCAAGATGGGGAAGAGCACGATGTTTGATTCGGCGATGAATAACAATTGCAACTCCACCGCCGGAACCCTGAATCCTATCATATCTATGAACCACGTAATTGGGATCATATTTTAATTTTATGTTAGGTTTCAAAAATGTTTCAGTAATAATTGCAATATGCACATTATTTACTGTTAAAAAATTAAAAAGCTCATTCTCATTGGCCTTCAATGAGCGAGCATTCCAATTTAATATTTTAATTGTTTTATTTAAAATCATTGCTAAATTTTAAATTAGAAACAATTTTAATAGTAAAATTTGTGCCTATTTGAATGGCTTCAAACATTGATTTTGCCTGCAACATGGCGTTCATAAGATCGAACATTGCCTGTTGCAAAAAAGAAAGTTTACCTGCCGTAATAGGCCCCAGGCAGTTGACATTAGAAAAAATATTTTCGGCAGCAATATTAGCTGGAGTAACAGGTGTACAATTATTTTCTAGCGTGTTTTGCTTACCCATATTAACGGTCATTTTCGAACTACCAACACTAGGCGGTATAATGTTCGAACTACCTGTAACCTGTGCATAAGTTAAACGGGTATGCAAAGGAGTAGGTAAACTATGCGTCACTGGTACGCTTGGAGAATTTTGTTTTGAAGTTGGTTTTAATTGAGAAATTGAATTTTGTTTACCTTGCCTTGCCTTAACAATTGCTAAACGGACTGGGCATTGATAAAAATTTGACATATGGTTGCCGTTACAATTCGCACAGCGGAAATTTTTACTCACTTTCACAGGACATGTGTCCTTTTTGTGAGAAGAGTCTCCACAATAAAGACATTTTTGGTCCATGTTACAGAATTTGGAACCATGGCCATAACGTTGGCAAGTACGGCATTGGGTGATATGCTTTTCACCTCCGCCATACTTCCTATAAATTTCCCACTTGACACGCACATTATACAAAGCATGTGCTTTTTCAAAAAATTTTAAGTTGTTAACCTCATTGCGGTTAAAATTAATTAAATAATTAACAAGGGAAATTCCAGTTCTCTGACTGTTTTCGCCTCGTGATTTTTGTTTCATTAGAATTACTTGGGTAGGGGCTATGCCAAGTAATTCTGTTAAAGTAAGTTTGATCTCATCAACGGTTTGATCGTTGGTGAGACCTTTCAAGACAACCTTGAACGGCTTGGCGTTCTTGGTGTCATATGTAAAAAATTTGTACATCTTGTCAGTTAAATACTGAACAAGACGATCACGACCCTTTACTGAGTCGGCTAATAAGCGGCATTCACCTCTACGGCCAATTTGATAGGTAACTTTAACGTCAGAAACAAACGTTGAAAGTTCCTTTTTGAATATATTAAATTCAGAAGAAATAGTTACCACAATAGGTGGAACTTTCTCCTTTTTTAAAGATTTTATATTTTGTATAGTTTCATTAGTAATAACTTCCATTTCACCAGCTTCTTGCTCAGGCAAAATATCAAAAGGATTGTCACTACAGACACTCGAAGTGTCAGAAAGAGATGCCTCTCTTTTCCTCCCCGCAGCGATGCGAGGTTTCTTTTTCCGTCCAGCCATTTCAGGTGATACGAAAAAAGTTAAAACAAATGTTAAATTCAAAAGTAGGTAGTCCTGAGAAAGACTGATGGGAAATAACTTTCAGGTAATCTTTAAAAGACACACTGACAAAACACAAACTTTGAAGCTATAGGCAGTCAAAGACCAGTCCACAAGCAACCGAAAAAACGTCTGATCTGTGGGACAGTTCAAGAAGCACTGATTCAAACCCGTATTTTTTCGTAGGGTCGTTAGGCGGACTACCTCTGAAATAGGGTGACCATAAAAACGGCTTTATTCGAGGTATTTTATTTTCAAAAATTCATAACTGTTGAACCAATTGATCGATTTTCGATCTTTTAAGATCAAATTAAAGGTAAAACCTCTAGTTTCAAGAAAAAATACAAAAAAAAATATAAACCTTTGTGATTGCATATGCAATAATATGAAAATATTGACATTTTTGTCACATTTTTAAATTAAATTTACTCAGATTTAAAAAATAAAATATTTTTAAAAATTTCTCCATTTATAGAGTCAAATGTGCTCTTTAAATTGAAACCAAAAGATTTTTTTTTTGTTTGCCGTAAAAGAAATGGCAAGCCAAAGAAAAACGCATATTTTTTTAAGAAAAACATTAATAACTTTGAGTAGAATTGAGATATTCACGATGTAAGCATTGAAAACTGTTTATCTTAAAAAGCCCTAAAAGTCGTTTGAAAACAGTTTCAAGATAAAAATTAAAAAGTTAGAGCGCAAAATGTGTGTTTTCAATATAAATTGAAATTGTTTTCAAAGATAGAGATAAACTTTTTTCACCGAGTTACTTAAAGTTAACGGAGCTATAACATTGTAGAGCATTTTTTATTGTATATTCAAAGATAAGAAAGTTAGATACTTAAATTCATCAAAAATTTTGGTTACCCTAATTTTTGATAATTTTACTATAAGAGCTTTAACATATGTAACAACTTTGTAGAAGAAAGTTTTTCTCTAAAAATTGCTATAGAGCCCTAGACCAATGAACAATGGCCCAGAAATCAAATTTAGGGGGAAATTTGAGTCTAGAGCTCTATAGCAACATTTTAAAGAAAAACTTTCTTTTACATAGTTGTTACATATGATAAAGCGCTTATTGGAAAATTATCAAAAATTATTGTGACCAACATTTTCGATGCAATCAAGTGTCTAACTTTTTTATCTTAGTAGATAGAAGAAAAATTTGTTCTACAATGTTATAGCTCCATTAATTTTAAGTAACTTTGTAAAAAAAAGTTTTTCTCTATCTTTGAAAAAAAACACATTTTACCCTCTAACTTTTTTATTTCAAGATTCATCTCAAAACTGTCTTTGAACGACTTTTAGAGCTTTTTAAGAGAAATTTTTTCGCAATGCTGACATCGTAAATATCTCAATTTTACTCAAAGTTACTAATATTCTTTATCAAAATATATTTCAAAAATAGAGAAAAACTTTTTTACAAAGTTACTTAAAATTAATGGAGCTATAATATTGTAGAACAAATTTTTCTTCTATCTTCAAAGATAAAAAAGTTAGATATTTGAATGCATCGAAAATGTTGGTCACCCTAATTTTTGATATTTTTTCAATAAGCGCTTTACCATATGTAACAACTTTGTAGAAGAAAGTTTTTCTCTAAAATGTTGCTATAGACCCTAGACCCAAATTTCCCCCTAAATTTGGTTTCTGGACCATTGTGTATTGTGCAATAGTAAAGTATTTGACGTTTTCCCAAAAAAATATTTGCCCGTCATGGTTGTTGTTTGCCCGTGTTTGCCCCATGTTAAAATTGGAGAGTGACAAACAATTATCTTTCACCAAATTTTTATCTGTCAAAAAGTGACAAATACTTGACGCTTGGGCTTGAACAAAAAGTGTATTAGAGCCTTATCTGTCAAAAAGTGATGAATATTTGACGCATGGTCGCATGGTACAAGCCCAACACTCATCACAGCAAACAGAGAACAGAAGGCGCAATCTTCTGTTAAGCAACTATGTAAGAAAGAAACGAATTTGTGTTCTTTTCTCTTTTTTTTTTGAAATCGTTCAAATATAGGCAATCAAGATGACGGTTCGACTGGCGCTACAGTAAAAATTATGCTGATGATTTGCAGGCAGCATTTTACCTATCAAGATTTTTTTTTTTGCGTTGCTGGAAAATTTAAATATGTGTATGGACAGTAGGTTTAAAGTGAAAATTGAAATGCAATCCCATCACACTATATACCTACCAGATGCTGTAAGAACATAACCTCATATCGAAAACAAAACCGGATGTCATATTTTTCGTATTTCTTGTGTATCTTCTTGGCAGTAATCAGTCTACTAGATGCTATAAAAAAGTCGTTTTAGTTTTGTGTTAAATCGCTAATTGTTTTCAAGAGAACACTTGGACGAAGCGACGATGAGTTTAACAGTGTAAAATTATTTTCTAAAGTGACCCTCAGACCGCCCCCTTCCCTTTTCCACAAAGATATCGGTTAAATTTTTGTGCATATTGAATCACAAATGAGAACTAGATTATCAAATGACTGTTCTGATGAGAGAAGTTTTTTTCTTCAAATTGCGACATATTGGCTATTATTCCTGAACATGTTAAGAAGGTACTCAAGGCAAAGTTTGCACCGTTTTAAAGTCCCCTCGCTCCCTTATCTTCAGCTTCTTATAACATTTCTGAACAGTCTCAAACGTCAATCTTGTCATGAACGATAAATATGCAGAATAAACATTTCTGGTGGCTTTCAAGTCTAGCTGTGACACACAAAAAGTAAGAAAGAAAACTATCGGTTTCTGTCCGTTTATGCTAAATTTATGTAAACGTAATTTTTATTATATAGGTACCACTGCTATTGGTAAGAAATTAGAGAAAACCCGGTGGGACACAGCATGATTTCGAAAAGGTACAGGGTTATTTAAGATCAACTTCTGTTTAAAGAGTTGAATAAATTTATTCGTTGATAAACTGAAGTAGAAACAGTAATCGTTGTTATAGAGCTTCTAAGAAAAAAAAGGTAAACGTAGGCGCTTATCAGAAATTAATTCTATAACGTTCGTATAAAAATCAAAACTATTTGTAATATTTACATCTTAAACAGAAACAGACCGAGACTTAAACTATGAGTCCAACTGTTGTAGGAATAACTCAACCGCAGTGAAGTACCGTAGACAAGTTCAAACGTCGATGACCCAACGCGTCTGTAATTTGTCTACAGCAGCCTACACTGCAAGAGTAAAATGTCCTATGAGTTGCTGATGACCAACTGAAGATTCTAAATGCAATTAAAATCATTGATGTGTGTAGAACTTTGAAACTCCTACAGGAAAAAAAAGGAATGTACTCGTTTTTTTATTATATCTAGATCATTATTGTGATGCTTTGAACACGAACGAGAGAAAAAAAAAATATAACGTTAAGCCACTTTGAGTCGAAGTTGGAAATTTTCCCAATATATGAATAGCAGCATTTTAATTTTATTATCAATAATTGTCGGATTGACATATAACAGCGCGTGCATTAATAAAAATACTACCATTGTTTTTTGCATATTGACCGTAAGAATAAAAAAGAATTATAGTTTGCTTCTTTAATTGATACAACGTAATGTAGTTAAAGGAAAAATGTCAATTTTACTTTACCACTACTACTACTGCTAACTGCCCAGTTACATTGATAGATGTAATTAATCTTGATATGTTTCCATAATTTGTACAGTTGTAATAATATAAAACCATATCAAGATATCTTAAAAACAAAACCGTTGTAACGAAACATGATACAAGCTAATCATGCAATATAATTGATTCTATAGAGAAGGTTGAATTCGGTCAATTCGTGTTTTATTTCAAGGTTTTTAGCAGTCACACAGGAAACGGCAACAATAAGTTGGTACAGATATAGGCTCCTTTTTGTTGGTTACGAAAATTGTGATAGAAGGTTAAGGAATATGCATAAGCGAGTAAACGAAACATGTTAATATAAGCAACTATTACAAAGCCGACTTCGTCGATCCTCGAGAGTGTATAGCTGTAACTGAATGAAATCGGTTAATATAAAGAAACAGAATACGTGCACGCGGTATCATTTAAAATATCACATCACGCTTGCTAAATTTTCTGTTTTTGATCTACGTGTCTGTGAGACCCCCTAATTTCGAGAAGGTAGCTTGTACAACATTTCTGAACCGTGTACTAAAAACAACTGTCAAAAAATTGATACTTCATCAGGGAAGTTAAAATTAAATCAACACCAGTATTAAGAGATCACCTTTTTGGGGCTGAGTACCATTCTAACTAGTAGAATTGAATAAAACACTATGAAAATCTTGTTTCATTCCACTGGTTTGCACACAAACTTTGTGTGTCTCCAAAACCTATCTCTCCATAATCCACAATGTCAATTTTGGTCTTAAAGCATGGCTTTTTGGTCTTAAGTGGGGACCTTACTCTGGAAGGCCGAGCAATTATTTTCGTGATTTTTTTCGAATGTTTTGAATAAGGTGAAGTGTTGGGATTTTTTGGCTGTTGATTAAGGTATATTTGAAGATGTATTTTGCATGTCGTGGAAGCAAATATAGTGAATATTACATTCTTGGCAGCTGGGAACGCTGATGCTCTCTCTAGATCAGTACCCAATTGGTGGTAAGTTTTTCTCAGCATCTACTGAATCCATTTGGCTGAATTTTTTTAGCATGTAAAAATGGATCATCTTACTTGTTACATAGCCGTTCCACGACATGCAAATCACATCTTTAAATATACTTTAATAAATAGCCAAAATACCCACACTCTTCCTCTTATCCTAACATGAAAAAATTTATTGTTTTTTTTTTAATACTACAAAAAACAACGCGGATTCACGGCAACATTGCACAATGAAACTATAATACAGCCAAACAGACGTACCACTCCATACAATACTAAATAAATTGTGGTTCCGATTAACTCGTGCGACATCTACTGGACTTATTTCGCAAAAGATAAACTAAGTTTTTCTGGCAACCATACCCCTTATTTTCTGCTCAAAGAGAAAAAGCACATTAGCGCTAGCATCATCAATATTCCGCGTAATTGAAACTCATTTTGAACTAACCGTTATTTTGATCCACGAAAATAAACTTCGTGGTGCGTCTGTGAATCTGTGATGATGCTATACACCGAGCCATTGACATACCTATAGTGAGTAACAGTGAATAACAATGATCTCATGTCATGGGCCCAAACTCATTTGTGCTGTCAGCTGTCACATAGAGGTGTATGAGAAGTAGCGGTGATATGCTACATCGTTTACACATATGCTGAGATATTAGGCCTTGAAACATGGTGGGATGCCATTGGGGTCTATATACTAGGGTGGGGAAAAGTGATCGATTTTCCAGAAACAAGTTTTTTTGGTTCCTTTTGGGGTCCCAAACAACCCTAAACTTACCTGAAGTCGATTGGTTTTGTCTCCGTTTGGCGCATTGCATTTTAAATTTGTATGAAAATTCATATGGGAAAACCTACTTTTGTGCATTTAACCTACTTGAGAGCTCAACAATGCTCTAATAATGCACTACATGATGTTAAAGTATAGTATTTCAGATGCCCAACAACTTTGCAGAAGACACTGAAGAGCTAGAATGTCCCTAAGAAGAGCTATAGCTGTTCAAAGTTGAGTATGTCGATTTAAATGCAGAAAATCTTGTTTTCTGCCAACATTATCAATGTACCGGCGTCAGTAAGTTTCCCATCAGAAGTAACCTGTCGTAACGAGTTTATAGCTGGATAAAACAAACAAATTCAGGTCAATATTTTAGGCGTAAATAGAATCTACAACGTGTTTCAGAGGTTACTTCTGATGGAAATCTGACTGACGCCGGTACACTAGCAGTGTTGACAGAAAAAATTATTTGTAACATAAATTTCGTCATACTCAACTTTGAACAGCTCTAGTATTTTTTTGGCACACCCTAGGTCTTTAGTGTCTTCGGCCAAGTTGTTAGGCATCAAAAAACCTACCATTTGAAGTCATGAAACCTAAGGTTTGAGCCATTTTGAGCTCTTTGGAATGGAAAATGCAAAAAAGTTGGTTTTTCCATACAAATCTCCATATAAATTTAAAATGCAATGCGTCAAGCGGAGACAAAACCAATCGACTTCCAATAAATTCAGGATTGTTTGAGGCCCCAAATGGAACAAAAAAAGTTGGTTCTGGCTTTCTGCTAACAAGCTTCGTTTTTTCCATATAACAATTCCCCACCCTAATATATACACACCTTCAAAATGAGAGGTGCTCAGGTTTTTTTTTGACAAACGATAAAAATAATACAGCACATTGAAGTTGACAAATTTTTGACCGTAACACCACATACATAAGACATACGTAACACTGGCGTTTTTTTGTACTTACTTACTTTACCAAACAGTCCCAAGCCGTGGTGTGGCCTTCGCTGTACGTAAGAGTCGTCCCCATTCCACTCGGTCCATGGCTGTAGTACGCCAGCTCTGCAGTCTGCGTAAGGTCCGTAGGTCGTCTTCCACCTAATCGATCTACCTTGCCCGCTGTGCACCTCTCCGTCTTGTCCCTGACGAATTGGTTTCAAGAACCATCTTTACCGGGCTGTCGTCCGACATCCATACAACATGCCCAGTAGGGTGGGACAAAAAATAAATGTTAGCTCCCATGTACTTTCCGTGTTCCTTATGGGTCCCATAACAACTGTGTAACTTTTCAGATCGATCGGTGAAACGCCTGATTTGCGCCCGATTTTTAAAGTTTCCATACGATTTTATATGGGAAAATTCACTTTTTCAAAACTTATTCTCTATAAATTCCCAGTTGGGTCCTAAAAATATATCGATACATGATATTTGTAGGAAATTTTCCTGGGAAAAACTCTGCTGAAGACCGTAAGGCGCAACGATGCTTGTAGAAACAGTTATTCACCCCAAACTGATTGAATGTCTGACGGACGGCTCACCATTGAAATTTTCCAGCAACACTGCTGCAGCAAAATTCACGATTCGAGTAATTCATTTTGTACAAACTTTTTTGGAAGATTTCTTCCTGAGTGTTACGTATGTCTTATGTATGTGGTAGATCCACTTTTAACGAAATCGAGTCAAAATTTAATCAATTTAGAGTAAAAATGTCCGAGCGTGTGGGAATGAGACAAATGTATGGCTGCGTTTTCATAATTAACTCGAACACTGATTTTATTCAGAGTTTGGTACCACATACATACGTAACACTCATGAAGAAATATTCCAAAAAAGTTGGTACAAAATGAACTACTCGAGTGATACCACACTCTGAAAAAAATCACTGTTTGAGTTGTTTTTGGAAGCAGTGTACCTGTGCCTCGTTCTTACACGAAAAATGCTGCATTGATTTTGTAAATAACTTTTTGATAGTTCATTATGGGGTTTGCTTTGGGGCTCGATGAAGCTGAGAAAAAGAAAATTTGTTTTGTTCATCATTAATCGAGCAGTTTGACAGGACGAGGTAAGGGGCAACGTGTACCAGAAAAAAAACACCAGTGTGACGTATGTCTAATGTATGTGATGGTACCATTTGAGTAGTTCATTTTGTAACAACTTCATTGGAAGATTTCTTCCAGAGTGTTATGTATAACAGCAATAGTGTTTTTGTAATATAGTAGTAATGTTAGCATTGTTACATTACAGAACCAAGGCTCGGCTCGGATATTTATTTAACTTAACTTGGAAATTTTATTGTTTGACAGTTTGACAGTTTTTACGACACACACAGTTTCGGTGAATTTATGGTGAACAAAAATATTTCCATTTTACTTCACCGTAAAATCATTATGCAATTTGAAGTGGCACCACAAAAAAACGAAAACTCAACCAATTTCGCAATATTTAAAGAGAAGCACCAAGGTTCGACTTCAGTCGAATTGAATTGTTTAGCTATATCAATTCTTTGTATCATCTGAAAGAGTTGCATTTTCTAAGAAAAACATGATTTTCAGAAATTTTCTATCGTTGTCCTTCAATTTTTAAATCAGAATTTAAAACTACTCGAAATCTTCTCGAAATCGCCAAAATGACAGTTCGCCCATGTATCAACTGTCATTGTAGCGATTTAGAGCGATTTTAATTCTTCATTTAAAAATCGAAAGACAATGATATAGAATTTAAAAACATCACGTTTTGTTCAGAAAATTACACTCTATTACCTGTTAATAAAAATCAGAAATCCGTGAGTAGCTAAACAACCCAATTTGTATGGATAACAACCGTTTCGTGATGCAACCCAGTGATTGCATATGCGAGAGCTCTAATAACCGCACAACTTCTTTCCGTGTACAATAAATATTTATTCGCATTCTGCACTCCCTCGTTTCACGACGAAGCGAGAAAGTGAATGTCGTTGCTCGACGCAATGTACGCGAGAGTAAAGAGACCGGCATCATGCTGCTCGCCAGAAAACGAAACGTTTCATTTCGTTTCGTTCCTCTGCAGGGTACGCACGGTCGTGTCATCGCATCCCCAGAGCCCAAGCTAGAAATTTTCTCGATCCTTGAGGCAACCCAGGCAAAAGTTGTACGCCCGTAAATGAGATTGGATTTCTCTATCCAAAAAATCGCCTTTGTAATGGCTCTCCCGTATCGGAATCCGTTTCGGGGCATTGTTTATCTCGACAGCCGTGCGAAGACACTCAAGAATCGCTCGAAGGCGCTTGTTTAAAGTGTGAAAATTGTGCGAGCAATTTTGTCCGGGACCGAACTGATATGAAGACAAAAATGGCGTCTGGTAGTGCATCATCGATGGAAAAAAAATACTGGTGTTGAAAATAAGGATTTGCCAAAGGCTAGTGCTCTCCTGTGCAAGGCGCAGTTTATGGAAAGTTAAATGTGGGGGGAACATTGGTGAACACAAGTGTTTGAAACTGAAACGATTTCTTGGTTATCAGTGTTAATATCCGGTAATTGTCGGCGAGTGTCAAACAAAAATAAATCATAAAACTTGTACGATTGGGCAAACAAAAGTGTATTGAACTTTGTTTTTGTTGACAATCGAGAGGTGATTTAAAAACAATTGGAGACCGGTTGCGAATTTGGTCTCCGAGCTAGAGAGCGGGATGTCCAGTTCGGTGTTCAAGATCTATCCATCGTCATCCGACTCGAACAGGGAGGAAGAACCAGCGCTTCAGGCTGACGGAGAAGCTTCATCGGTTCCGCCGGAAGCCGTCGGAACGTCCGTGGATGATCGCCTGAAGATCGATTCCAATCTGGTGATTGTCGTCGGGAAAGATGGGAGTGTGCATGTCGATCAGAAAACGCTGCACAGTTTACTAGGTATAAAACGAGAGTAGAAGCAAAGTTTCGCATAAATAGACGGCTTACTGATGACGTTGACGAAAAGTCAATTGAGCGCAAACGTTTCGGTTGGTTCAATTGAGGTGATTGCGAAAAATCGTCTCTTCGCAGCAATGCGAACTTTGCGCGCCTCTTTATGTTGTTTTGCCTTCACATGCTGTTCGTTAAGCATAATGTTGCCATATGTAGGCGCTGTTTTTGTTTTGGTTTGCGGCGAAATGAAAGTAAAACTGATTTCATTTATTTTGGTACATACCTACTAGAATTAGGGAATTAAAGTCTCCCGAAAAATAAAAAAAATTCGACAGTTTTTTTTTTGTTGAAAATGTAACGAAATGAACGAAAAAAGTTAAGAAAATGCTATTTTATAAGGAGACTTAAAATTGATAAGTTGTTCTTACTCGAATGGCAAAACAATTGGGAACCATCGTATTAAAATTATTTATATTACGTCAGTTTTTTCATTTCACAAAATCTCTTATAATTTTAGCAAACGAAACTACGGATACCTCTGTGAGCGTAGTACGCATAACTTCCCCGACTCCCAGCATCGAGGAAGAAATCGAGGAAGAGCGTCGGTTGCTGCAGGAACAAAAACTGGAACAGGAACTGGAATCTCTTACCGGGGAAGACTCGGATAATTCACCAGAGTCTTCCAACGCTGCATCGTCATCCGCTGCTGGCAGTGGAACCGGCAAGAGCGACTCGGCGTCCGGTGCTACTTCCGCACCTAGCGCTGCAGGTCCCGCAGGAGTGGTCACCAGACGGTCTAAAACGGTTGGTAAAAAAGACGATGTCCTTTTGGATGGCGATGAAACTCCTCACGTAAGCTTGATGGTAGAAGGTTTCTATCCACCGGCAGAAGCTAAGAAATTTGCGTCGGAAATTTTAACGTTAGCAGGATTGCAAAAACCGCTAAGCGTTGAAACGGCGATCGATTACGAGTTCCAACGGTATGTGATTGCTAATGATCACTGCTATACACCGTTGACTTCACCGAGCCAAAAGTTGCCACCCAGACCATATTACGAACAGATAGATTCTCCTACAAGAGAGGTAAAATCTAGTGATCACATTCGAGAGGCAGCCACCGTTCAATCTATTGACGAAGGGCATACCGGAACTGGTAGGAAGAGAACGTCCAGTAAGGTTCCAACCCCTACTCCGACTACAAGCAGTTCCCGCCGAAGAAAATCTACTTTCCAAAGGGAAGAACGCAGCGATGCTGCAGAACTGCAGAGTATTCTAGAAGGCACTGACTCTGAGTACTCGGAAGAAAGCTCATTTCCAGAGGATGATGATAGCGACAGTGATTTCGATTTCAGTATTACTGGAAAACAATCAAAAAAGAGAAAATCTGGATCAAAGAGCAAATCTGGCTTGAAGATAGCCACTAAGAGAGATGAATTCCATGAAATTAAGGAGGCTAGAAAGAAGACACCGAAAGTTGCCAAGAAACCAGAAGTGAAAGTGGTTACACCGGTTGGTCCTGTCAACAAGCAAATAACGCCGAAAACCTACGGTCCGAAACGCGATTTAAGTAAACAGATAGAGTTATCAGCTTCGGCTGCTCCTGTCGCACCCGTCGTTGTGACTGCCATCCCCTCTACAACGATAACCACACCCGTTGCCATTGCTACACCAGTTATCAAGAAAGATAAGAAACCGATAAAACCTGCTCCTCATGTTGAAGCCCTTTTCAGTGATATGACGTCATTGTTTTCAACACCTGACATTATCAAAAAGGTTGGCACGAATCGACCCAATCAGCCAACTTCCCTAGCTTCGGTATCATCGTCTATGCCAACAAGCAGTTCATCGAATATTCAACGTGGGTTCATACAACTATCACCAGTAATTGTGAAAGGCACGCAGAAAGTGCCGCCTCAAATCTCAATTCAAACGCATACCACCACTGCCGAGGATAAACAACTTGATTTGATTGATTCTCTCGTTCAGCAAGAAATGGCTCAGGTCGACATGAAACAGGCTCAGCCACCGCAACTGAACGAGGATATTGTAAAAATATTGGAAAATAACTTACCACCTGGAGGAGTCCCCGAGTCGGGCCTGCCTATTACTGACAACAGTATTCTGGCCGCGCTCGGCTCCAGTGACGATGGGCTTCCGGAGGATCTCTTGCAACATGTTGCAGAGCTGGCCGAAAACAAGGAACTCCAGGAAATACTAGACAAGCAAGTACTCGGAGTTATCGGAACTGATCCAATTGCAAGTTCATCAATTCCGCTGGCCATGCCATCTACTTCGACGACCGTGATGCCAATTTCCTCCAATACCCAGCAGGTACAAATAATAAATCAAACCAACCTATCGCAGATCAAACGTCCCAATCCTGAATCTCTTCCAACGATGACCGTTAAGGAACAGCTGATGCCTCGGAAGGAAGCCATTCAAATTCGACGCAGTGATGGTCGAGTTATTACTTTGCCTCCAATCGAAGCGCCTGCCACGCGCTCGGCGAAACGACGTGCGCAAACAGGTCCTAGTTCAAGTTCGCCATCATCTGTAACTGTAACAGCAACGGTTGTAGCTTCATCAACTACGGCACATCACGGAAACCCTTCACCTTTAGCTGGTCATCCTGTGTCGAAGATTTCCAAACATTTAGTGAAGCCAACCAGTGCCGCTGCTGTGCTTTACGATGACGGAACCGGTAGCTTGTTAATCGATGAGAACAGAGGAAAGGGTAATCGAAGCGGTACATCGAGCAGAAGAACTTCGGAATCTTCGTCGACTTCTGCGGGTACCCGGGGCAAACGAGCCAGTACAACAGCTGTTGCTGCTGCCGTTGCCGCTGCAGCTGATGACGATCTTGAATCGGATGAGAGCTGGAACTCGGAAGATGATCCGGATAGGTATGTGCAGCGTATACGTTCTATCGTTGAACCATTCTAAGGATTTTTTATTTTTTTTACACGTTTAGACTGTGGTGCATTTGTAAACAGCCGCACAATAATCGCTTTATGATCTGTTGTGACATCTGCGAGGATTGGTTCCACGGAAAGTGTGTCAACATTACCAAAGCTATGGGCCAACAGATGGAAGAGGATGGCATCGAGTGGACTTGTCCAAACTGCCTGAAGATGAAGCAAGAAAAACAAGTAAGTGCAGAAAGTTGGCGATATGTTTTCGGTAGTCTAACTGTTTTTATTGCAGCAACCAAAAATGACGGAATTTTTGGTATCCAGTAGTAGCACTACTAGCGTCGAGGGTCCAACGGTGACTCAGGCAGTAGCACATAAAGTGGCTACTGTTACCGCTTGCGTGGTTTGCGGTAAAGCTGCTCGAGCTAGTTCGGTATATTGCAGCGATGATTGCATCCGCAAACATGCAGGCTTGGCTCACGGTTCAACACAAAGCTCTCCGGTGGTTGCCACAAAAGCAGTAACAGCACCGTCAACTTCTGCGTCTCAGGTTACGATTAAGGAAAAACCCAAGGAGCAAACTGTTTCGGCGAGCAATAAACCCTCACACCCGCCTGTTGTGATAAGAACGAACGTAAAAGTTGGTCCGGTAAGTACTCTGAGGCTAACAAACATTACCAGATTGTAACAACGTAAAATCTTTGCAGATTATCGTTATGGAGCGCACAACTGGTCGCTGTCTCACGGGCAAAAATGCACCAACAGCGGAGAATCTTCAACCATGGCTGCTGAGTAATCCGACATTCGAACTCGTGCCACCCGGAAGCCCACAGGCTGTCATTATCCTCACCAAGCAGCAAATGGCTATGGAAGCTCAAAAGAAAGCCGCAGCTGCCAGTCACGGAGCAAAAGTACAAACACAACTGAGGTTAAGTGAACAGAAAAAACTGACTCTAGTTAACCCCGGTATGCAACAGAAACAACAGCAGCAAAATCAGTCCAAAGTGATACAAGTAAAAAGCACATCGAAAACATCTACGATAACCACGCCTATTTCGAAGGGAAGTCCGGTTGGTACTCATACTCCGAAAACACCAGTGGCCACAGCGAGGGTGGCATCGAGTAGTCCAACATTAACTGGCAGCTCAATCAAGCAGCCGAAAAAGATCACTCCTGAACCGAAGGTCGCTGCCAAATCAACCTCGGGACCACCGGCAGGTGAAAATATCCGAGTTACTGTGAAGAAAACACTCAAGGTTAGTCCTACATAAAGCTCATCTTGAGGAAGACATTGCTAATTTTTTTCTTTTATTTAGGAACATCTCATGCAGCGTACCAATGAGCAATGTGGCAAGGATTCTCCTCGACTAAATGACCATGAGCTTGATAAATTTGCCGGAGCGATTGAGGAGGAAATGTTTGCGCTCTTCAACAAGGACACCGGTGCTAAGTATCGTGCAAAATATCGCTCCCTGGTGTTCAACATCAAGGACCGCAAGAATCTGTCGCTTTTCCAGAAGATTTGTGAGAAACGGATCGAGGCGAAACAGTTGGTAAGTAAGTCTGTCAGTCAGTACCTATGGTTTTAGGGAGGAATTTGACCTTCTTGATTGTCATTGAGGAGGTTGCCAATGTTTGGCACTCCGTGTCAATATTAATGAAATTCCGCGGCTCTGAGTGATTGTTTATTACCTTATTTTACACTACCTGTCCCAGCAAACTTCGTTCCGCCCATTTTTTGATTTCACCTACATACAAAGAATCAACCCTCTAATGCCCAAGTTAATTTTCAGTCGAACTTCGAAAAAATCACTTTGGAACTTTTTAAACGTTTTTTAAGTATTGATTAAAGCTTTTTAAAGTGTGACTGAGGACCCTCTAAAGGCGGCACAATTTCCGATTTGTTTATAGTCTGCAAATGCATTACGAATCGGACATTGAAAATCGTTAAAATTCAAAAGAGAAATCGTTTGAAGTGATTGGTTTTATCGGAATGAGAACATCCTTGCCTTTTAGCTTTTGTACATCAACTCGATTCTAAAATACCTATATTGGATGACATTCGGTCATTTACAGCTGATTTCCAGAAAAGAAAGTCGTTAACTTGGATTTCAAAATGGCTTGTGGAAACAGTTTCCTCTGGCTATCAGTCTGATACCGAAAATATTTATATTGGGTGGTATTCAGTCTATTTTGGCTGTTTTCAGAAACCGGAAGTCCCCATCCTATAATTCAAAATGATGTCTAAGGTGGATTTTTAGTATCTGTGCATCATTTTGATTACGGAAATAACATATTTGGTCACTTTCAGGTGTTCCAGATACCGGAAGTCGTCATTGAAAATTTTAAAATGTCATGTAGAGTTGATTTCTAGTCTCTGGGCATCATTCTTGTTCCGGATATACCCATATTGGGTGGTATTTGGCCATCTTTGGCTGTTGTCCAGAAACCGGAAGTTACTTACTTAGATGGCTGTACGTCCTAAGACATGGCCTGCATAACGTTCCGCCAATTTACTCTGTCCTTAGCTGCCTGCCTCCAGTTACGCGGCTACTCGGTACTCTGCAGATCGTGCTGCATCTGGTCCACCCATCTCGCTCGTTGCGCCCCTCGCCTTCTCGTTCCCGTCGACGTTTAAAAACTCCGAGTGCTCGCAAGTCCTCCTCGAGCATTGTCCACGTCTCATGCCCGTAGAGAACGACCGGTCTTATTAGCGTTTTGTACAGGATACACTTGGTGCGAAGACTCAGATTTTGCGACCGTAGTTTTTTATGGAGCCCATAGTAGGCACGACTTTCACTGATGATACGTCTCCTTAACTCCCGGCTGGTATCCTTGTTCTCAGTTACCAGAGAGCCGAGGTACACAAACTTCGAATTTTTTTACCCCATAAGTACTCGGCAGGGTACCCGTGTACCCACAAAATGAAATGCTTCTTGCTTTTTCATTTTCTGACCGATTCTCGATCTTGGCCTGTCAAAAGCTTGAAAAGTTTGTCTACTTTTAGAATCCGGGACCGGCATGAACCTGTGACCACATCTGGTTCCTGTAAATCCAGATTTTCGGGAGCATGTTCCGGTGAGACAAATTAGTACAATTGTCAATAAAACCGAACAAAATTGGTATCAAAATTCATGAAATCACTCTAGAAGTTGATTTTCATACATTTTGAGTTCATCTGAGAAGTTGTCCGAAATGGCCAGTTCGGCGCAGATTTCCGATCTTGAATATGATCCCGAAAATCCGGATTTACAGGAACCAGGTGTGGTCACTGGTTCATGTAGGTCTCGGATTCTCAAAGTAGACAGATTTTCCAACCTTTTGACAGGTCAAGATCGAAAATCGGTCGAGAAATGAAAAACCAAGAAGCATTTCATTTTGTGGGTACCCGGGTACCCTGCAGAGGACTTACGTATGTTTAACTTGCCAAGTACATAACGCTTAAAATTAACGAAAAGATGGTGTGTAGGGACTCTAAACTCGCGGCACTTTTGGAGGATCTGCCGCAGTGTAAAGATTTGATAAGTCGTAGACCGTCCTTCCATGAAGCCGGCCTGGTAGCTTCCTACAAACCTGCTGGCTAATGGTGACAGGCGTTGGAAGATGACCTGGGAAAACACTTTGTAGGCGGCATTCAGGACTGTGGTCGCTCGATAGTTCTCGCTGTCTAGTTGGTCGCCCTTTTTGTATATGGGGCCTGTTTCCCAGATCTCGACGGTCAGCCGATGCAGTGAGCTAGCCAGTTTGTCGGGGCCCATCTTAATAAGCTCAGCTCCGATGCCGTCTGTTCCGGCCGCTTTGTTGTTCTTGAGCTGCCGGATCGCATCCTTAACTTCGCTTATTGTTGGGGTGGCACATCTTCGTCGTTCGTTGCACCGACCACGTCTTCTTCGCTCCTGTTGTGGTCTCCTGCTCACACGCCATTCAGGTGTTCATCGTAGTGCTGTTTCTACCTTTCGATCACCTCACGATCATCCGTCGAAATAGCTACATTTTTATCCCTACACATATCGGCTCGTGGGACAAAGCCTCTGCGGGATGCGTTGAGTTTTTGGTAGAACTTTCGTGTTTCGTGTTTGCGGTGCAGCTGCTCGAGTTCTTCACATTCCTCCTCTTCCTGGCGACGCTTTTTTTCGTTGAAAAGTTGGACTTGCTGCCTCCGTTTTAGTCTATATCACTCCACATTCTGACGGGTGGCTCTACGTAGCATTGTTGCCCGCGCTGCGTTCTTCTCGTTCAAAATCTGCCGACATTCTTCGTCAAACCACTCGTTACGTCGATTCGGTTACACGTGTCCCAGGACTTTCTCCGCAGCACTGCTGATAACTGTTTTCACGGCATTCCAGCGATTCTCTAGAGGGGCTTCTTCAAGCTCTCCCTCTTCTGGCAGTGCAGCTTCGAGCGATGCGCGTACTGTGTTGCGACGTCGTGTTGCTTCAGTCGCGCGAGATTATACCGTGGCGTGCGACGGTACCGTATGTTATTCACAACGGATAGTTTTTGGCGTATCTTAACCATCACTAGGTAGTGATCCGAATCGATGTTAGCGCCTCGATGTAATCTGACCTCGATAATGTCCGAGAAGTGCCGACCATCTATCAAAACGTGGTCGATTTGTGTTTCTGTTCTATTCGGTTATCTCCAGGTGAGTCTAGGGTAGAGGCTATGCTGGAAGAAGGTGCTACGTATGACCATGTTCTTGGGGGTGGCAAAGTCGATTAATCTGAGGCCATTTTCATTCGTCAGCTGGTGTGCACTGAATCGTTCAATCACCGTTGCTGTTGTTTTTTTGATGGTGCGGGCTTGCAAGGCCAGCGACCAACCCCACTATTTCGCAGAAGGGCCATCGTATTGCCATTGTTCTAAGTCCCGGGCACTACCAGGACTTCAGAAGGACACTTCGTTACATAGAACGCTTCTGTTGGTGTCGATCCCAGGAAACTCCCTTCCGAGGAAGGAAGCCCCGCCACCTGTCAGCATGCGACCAGCAGTCCCACCAGGGTTGGATGCCCGATCTTTCCACTAGTTACTCGCACACATTGGTATCACGAGAAGGTAGGGGTTCGGTAGCTGGAAGGCTGAGGTTCACTAGTGGGAACTGTTATAACCATTTTGGGTTTTATTCGGCCTTTTTGGGTTGTTTTCCAGGAACCGGAAGTCGTCATCTTAGAATTCAAAATGATGTATGGGGTCAATTTTTTGCTTGTGTGCATCATTTTGGTTCCGAAAATATCCATATTGTGTGGTAATTGGTAATTTTGGGTTGTTTTCCAGAAAACCGGAAGGTTGATATTTGACTTCTGTGCATCGTCACGATTACGGAAGTTCTTGAACTGTGCAGAGATTTGTGTTGTATTTGTATGGGACCCTTTTCCTTCCAGATGAGGGAGGGGTGTCGAACCACCATGAGAATATTTTTTGTCCCCAAAAAATCATCATGCCAAATTTGGTTCCATTCGTTCGAATTATTCTGGAGTCATGATAAAATTTGTGTTTCATTTACATAGAAGCCCTCCTTTCCAGACCAGAGGGGCTGGTCAAATTACCATAGAAATATTTCTTGCTTCTTAATATATTAAGGTGCCAAGTTTGGCTTCATTTGCTTGATTAGTTCTCGAGTTATAAAAAAAATGTGTTTCAGTTGTATGGGAGCCCTCCCATCCAGAGGTTGGAGGGCTCTAAAAATATCATAAGAACCTTCCCCGGCCCCAAAAACCCCTACATACAAATTTTCATGTCTAACGGGTCAGTAGTTTCCAAGTCGTATATGGATCAGACAGACAGACACAACTCCATTTTTATATGTATAGAAGATTAAAAAAAAAGGAAAAAACTCACTGTTTCATCACCCAGGTTCGCATGACAGCCGAAGAGCTTGCCAGCCAGGAGCTGGCGCAGTGGCGTGAAAACGAGAACAAACACCAGCTGGAAATGATCAAGAAATCGGAGCTGGATCTGTTGGCGTGTGCGAAAAGTTACGTTCTTAAAACGCACAAGGGCGAAGAAGTTATTGAAGGCAAAAAAGATGATCGCGTCCGGTTGGATCCGATGACCTCGGTAGAGGATGTGGTGGCTGTGTTGAACAATTCGACCGTTTCGAGTACTAGTGAGCTGGACAGTACACTGTCTCCATCAAAGGATGCCAGCATTCGATCAAAAGATTTAGATTTTGGAAGTTATGGTAAATACTCCGCGTCTGGGTCATATGGAAGTGGTTCGGCAACGGTTACAGGTGCAAGCGGAGGGGCAACCTCGGGAAGTGGAGTATCTGCATCTTCAGCTTCTACATCGCTATCTTCATCGAAAAAGAAGGAAAATAGAAGAAGCCGCAGCAGAAGTAGTAGCCGAGGTAGACACAGGGACAGATCTAGGAGCAGGTCGAAACATAAGCGACGACGAAGTAGGAGCCACGATAGACACGGCAGTCGAGAGCGTGATCGTGATCGGGATCGTGGCCGCGAAAGAGAACGATCTCGACATCGTGACCACAAATCGGAACATCGATCGGACCACAAAAAGCATGAACCAAAAGAATTTCGTGATAAAGAGAGAGATAGAGAGAGGGTAACAGGTGATGGCTCCAAAGATGTGGAAGGGGTTGCTCTGGAGAAGGATAAAAACGAAGCTCTTGGCAAAGCAGTTGAAGTGAAAAAACTATCCAAGAAGATGGACAACAGATCATTGCAATTGGAGAGCTTTAATTTGGTTGATCAAATTTTGGCCTCTGCCGATGGCAGTGATGGAAGAAAGGTGGATGATTCATCGGGAAGAAGTGAAAATGTCGAATCCAAACAGCGTAAAACTTCTCCAGTTACGGTGGCAGCTACTGAGCAGGATCAGGAACCTACCAGTACGGTGACGATTCCAACGCCTCCCCATTCCACCAGTTTCGATAGCGAATCCCCAAAAGCAGATTTTATCTCCAACATCCCTAGCGACGTTTCCGAGGAGATTCGTAAAAAAGCTTTGTATGTACATTGGACCGGAAACGTTCACATGATTGACCTAGCAACGGTCGAAATGTCTATGCGATCTGTAAGTGGTGATATCGAAGATATCGCAAAAGATTTTTCAGAAGATCTCACTATTTGTGGAACCATTAAGCCGGAAATCGTTTGGGAGTACATTGGTCAGATTAGAAAGAGCCCAAACAAGGAAGTTTGCTTGGTGCGGCTTCATTCAAACGAAAGTTCCGCTTACTACACTCTTTATTCTCATTTGCTCACGCGAAAGCGATACAGTGTTATCAAGTCGCCCTCTTCATCCATCAAAGACTTCTACATTTTCCCCTTGCCAGCCGAGCAAATGATCCCGATGATATTGAAACCCCTGCGTGGTGTTGGTATTATTGAAGGAGATAAAAAACCTGACCTATTGCTGGGAATTATAGTGAAGATTCAAAGCCAGCGTTTAGGATCATCACCTGTTACAAAAGGGTCTACTTCAACTAAGGTAAGGATCATTTAAACATTCTTTTCAGTTGAAACTAATTTCCACATTTAATTCCAGACGTCACGTCGAAGCACGAAAACAAGTACAAGTGTTGGTAGTTCTACAGCAGTTTCCCCATCTTTTGCATTGATGCAGCAAGTCATCACTAAATATGCCACCGTGAACAAAAAAGCTGTCGTCGAATCTTCGAGCGGCACACCTCCACGTGTTAAGAGTCCGGTAGTGCAGGAAAAAGTTCCGGCAGCTTCGAGTAAAAAAGCTACTGCTGATGTTAGTAGTGTTGTGACCTCGAAAAAGCGTCGTTCGGAATCAGAATCTCCTGAACAAATAGATATGGAAATTATCAAGGCTCCAGTTTCGGTTAAAGGTAAGTAATTTTGCAATTTTAAGTAAATTTGAATTGTGACGAATTTTTATTCTCAATTCAGCCGCACCGAAAGATTCGCTGACAGCGGTGGTAATCGACGACGACGACGACGAGGAACCGTATTCTCCAGGCGGTGGTAGCGACGACAGCGATAATTTTGCTGACGTTACGGCCATAGTAGAGAGCAAGTCGAAATCGGTCGTCGATCCAGAGTCAGAGCGAATTCGTATAGAAATGGAGGAAATCAACAGAAAGATTGCAGAGGAAAAGAACGAAATTGTAGGCATCATCAGTAAAGCCGAATTAAAGGAGGATGAGATCAAATCGACCCTACCTCCATCGTTAATCACCGATATATCGATTCCTTCGAATTTGTCGGAAATACTGGCTAGTATTAATAAGGCCGTTCCCCCAGCTGCTGAAATTCCAGCAAAGGCAGCGGCTACTGAGCAAGCAATAGAAAAATCAGCAACTTCCCGTGTTGAAAACAACGACGATGACGACGAAGACGAATACATCCCATCGGCGCCATCGTTCTATTCCAGTTACAAATCAAACTATGCTGGTTATAGTAGTACAGCGCCATCTGTACCGGTTCACCATGCAAAATCATCTTCATCTGACAGCAAATTGTCGAAACTAACCGACGAAGAGCTGCTCCGAATGGTACCGGACGTGAGTTATTTGCAGCCCCCTGTTACTCATAGCAAGTCAACGTTGGGCACCAGTGACGGTGCACCAGAAGCAAAAAAATCCAAGTGGGAATCCAGTGAGCCTCCGCCACCAGGCATGGAGGATGAAGCAGACATCGTTTAGTCGCTACCGGGTATATGGTATGATCTAAATTGTACGTTAGAGCAGCAAAAAACGAAATCTTGTGGAGATTGATTTTAAAAATTAACTCTTTAAATCGCTTTAACATTCATGATGACATGTGCAAATAAAGTACGAAGTAGTTCACTTGTGTTAGCAGTAGTAATCGCTTTAAATTATTGAACTTTGTAGAAATTAGCAAAGTATAATATCCTAGCAAAGTATGACTAGTTTAAGTAAGGCATAAACAAGTTTAAGTCTGATCAGTTCTACTTATATTTCAAAAGTTTCTTTTTTCTTTTGTTTATAGTTTGAGAATCAACTTAAGGCTAACGTTATGACGTCCGATCGTGGATGAAGAGTTCATCTTTCGATTTCATTCAAACACTTTTCAACGTTAGAAGGCTCCTGTTTAGACTTTATTGCTATCCCCTAGCAGATAGTGCACCAATCTGTTATGATTGTATTGTATAGATAACAATCTAATTTTTGAGAAAGCATTGTTTAAGCGCATTTATCTAGAATAATATAGCATAAATGCGGACCTACAGATAAAATTCAAGTTTGGAACTTGCATATGAAATTGATGGTTCGAAAGCAACAGTGTAAAAACAGCTAAAGTTAACTCTTATGTACAAATTTGATTCAAAAAAGTGTCGTAAATGGTCACTTATGCTTGGTCCATATATTTCTTGTGTATTGGATAATCGAAAGTAAAAATGTATTAAAACGCTTAAAGATATTTCCTTTCTTCGTTTGTCCGAATCATCCCTGTGCAGTTGGTGCAAAGTTTCACGCAACGGGGTTAGGTAATTCAATTATTCATCCTCGGTACGTCGTTCCCAACGGAAGGTTTTTTTTCTAATGCGTCATTCATGTGTCTTGCGTTAACTGATTTGATTGAATAGATGAGCATGGAATGAGAACGCTTTAGTTAGACAAACTAGCAAACAACAAATGGGAAGTTAGGAGAAAACTCTTCACAGTGCATTAATTTTTCACAAGTAGAAGTGAAAGTCATGAGTTAACAATTCCATCATTCCCTCCACACACTCGGCTGTTGTGGAAACTGCTTTTGTTTATTTTTTTCGTAAACGGTAACATGGGCAGGACCGAAAAGCGCAGGAGTCAATTGAAAGAACTCCAAATGTTGACTCGAACCTTCTTTAACTGTGACTTTTGGGGTCAATTGCAGCAAAGTCATCATTTTGAATTCAGAAGGTTCGTCGTTTGATAATCGACATCACTTTTTGCTGATAAAGCTCCTAGGCAGGACACAGCAGCGCTATTCAAATCATCTTTGTGTAGGCATCACACTTTCATGAATCGTGTGTCGATTGTCGGCTGCTATACACAAATCATTTTCGCGCCTTTTGAATAACCCGGCCGTGGGATGCACTTTTCATGTAGGCGAAGTTAATGTGAAGAGTAAAAGCTCATCTGTCGTTTACGTGATGAAAGCTTTCGAAAAGGCAACAAAAAAAAAAAAATGCTTGCGCATGTTCAAATACCGTTCCACAGTCACCTATTCACCAGAGTATCCTGTATAAAACGGGATGCTTCCGTGATGTTGCTTCCAGTTGATCAACAGGTGGTGATGTGATGGCAATACAAAGAATGGTCAAGCCAATGGAACAGTGAACCGCTCAAAAGGTTATCAGTTAAATCTTGTGATGATTTTTCAGAACATGCAAGTGATATTCAAGTGAAATTGTGTTGTGAAACCTAATAATTGACGGTATGCAATAAAGTGGACGCGTTTTTTCTCTATCGAATAACATAGAATGAGTCATAGTAAGCGAGACTCTAGAATCCTTTGGATGCTAGTGTTGCTAGTCTATACAAAAGGTAAGGCAATATGTATATGCATATTTTGACATGTTTTGAAGTTCTCATTGTTGTTCTCGATTGTTGCAAAAAATAATTTAAAAATTCCCATTTATAATGTAATTTGTTTTGTATGATAAGAATCATCAGTGCGTAACCCTAGTTGAAAAACCTATTTGAACTAGAACTTAACCGTCACTATTAATGTAAAGCTCCTAGATTTAGATTTAGTTTTTCCAAAAATATTCAACAATGAGTCGATGTAAGATATGGTACTTTCAATGCACAGTTTGCATCAAAAAAGAAAGTCTCTTTCATTTGAGTGGGAAGAGTTGAGTAATACTTGTAATATTTAAACGAACTGCAACATTGAAAAAAAAACGCGTTGAGACAACATTTTTTTTAAACCTTTCAATTGATGCTAGCCAAAAGCTTTTAATAAAATTGTTATTCTTTTTAATTTTTTCTTCACAATTTTCGGCTACTTACACTTCGCTTGATTTTTCGCAAAAATTTATGAAATATGGTTCAAATTCATTAGCTATTAACGGCTAGGGTTTGCAATATTCCCGGGAATTGAGTACCCGGGAAACGGGAATGAAAAATCTTATTTCCCGGGAATTCCCGGGAGATTTCAAATAAAGTTAATTAATAAAAGGTATCAAACAATCGTTTACAATTACGTTATCAATTCGCATTAAAAACGAATTAAAAAACAAAACTTATTCAAGTTCACTCCAAAAATTCATGGTAGATTTTTGTCGCAAATGTTAGCAGAAGAGTAGGTTTCAGGGTTTTTATGTCGTCAGACAATCGCTTCAAATCCGCTGACAATTTTTCGTCAAGCCCAAATAATGTAATTTCCTTCTGAAAAACTTCGTTTTAGTTCGCTGAATCACCGTTGGTGTCTGATTTCTAGAATACCTCTAAATCACAGATTCCAGCTTTTGCTACGTTTCATTGGAAACTGAAGTATCTAATACTTCTAGTATGTTGAAGATAAAACTGAGTGTTGGGCATGCAGGTTTTAGAGCATTTGAATGCTTACGTAATTAATGTGAAATCGCGGCCATGACCCAAGTTACACTGCCTGCGTTTTATTGATTTATTTATTTCTGGTCGCATTGATTTACGGGTTTAATTTTTTTTATTAATTTACAGGCTTTAAAAATTTTTGTCAATAACCAAAGAAAAAAATCAAGCAATTATCCGCTTAGTAGTGAACTAACTGGCAAAAAAGACATCAAACGATTTAAGCAAATAATTTGATATTACACGGCAAGCAATAATTGATCGTCATTTCAAGCAAATGTTTGCTTTGTTTAATGCACACTTTGAAGCTACTTTACACTTTTACGTCGTAAGTTTTGCATTTTTATACGATATTTAGTTTTACTGCAATACATATTGAATGGGAAATTTTTAGAGGAGCACGGGAATCCCGGGAATCAATATTTCTATTCCCGGAATCTGGGAATCCCGGTAAAAGGTAATTCCCGGGAAATCGTTCCCGGGATTGCAAACTCTATTAACTTGAACTTTAAAACTTGTCGCCGATAACATCCAGTTTCAATGAAATGTTAGTTTTTCCTCATTAGCTCGATATCTTATTTTGAAGTTGAAACTATTATCGCTCTTATCATTAAATCAAACATTTTCAGACTAGCACAGTAATAGTTATAGTCAACTCAATGTTCAGATATTATTTATCTACTATGCAACATTTCCTTTCCTTTTTAACCACGTGGAAATTGATACAACCAAAAGAGGAAAACGTTTCGTTTTCGCGGGTTATTTAATGACCAAACAGAAATGTTTCTGTGATTTATTTGATGGTTAAATATAAAATGTTATTCAACGAAAACCAGTAACGTACTTATAAAATTTACTTCATTTTTGTTTATTTCAGCATATTTAATTTAGTGATAAAGTAAAGTAGAACAGTAAATTGAATCAACATCAGTTACATAAAATTAAAAACAAGTTGGTTAAAATGCTCTCCAATGCGAGAAGAAATCGAAATGAAAACAATTCCAAATTAATTCCAGACCGAAGAAAGAAAAAGATACGAGAATATTGATCGAATGCGAAGAAGTTTTAATCGATTCAAACCGGTTAAAAACGCTTGTGAAGGCAATAATAAAAAGGCAATCGTTAATTTACCTTAAGATGGTTTGAAATTGCTCTAGACGCTAGAAAAAAACGGACCAAAAAAAAACAAATTTTGTTGAAAAAAGGAAGGGTGTTTAAAGAAATTAATTCAACATGTCGTTGAAAACGATCAAAAATGCAACTAATAGCCAAAATCTAAAGTATTACGAAAAAATGAATATATATTTGCAAATCGAAGTCGAATGTCCTAAATCTTTAAAAATTTTCATACTTTAATAAACTTATTAACACACGCCAGTTTAATAGTCCATTTGAGAAATTAGAACAATAACTAACGAAAAAGGACTGAAATTTCCCGATCAGAAGAGCATAACTGAAAAATTACAAAATTCTATCAACGAGAGATACAAATAACATATTTTGATACGACTTTGTATTTTCCCATTTGTTATCAAAAACAAAATTGAATCTGAATGAGTTATAATAACAAATCATGCAATGGAGTAGTTCTAAAACAAATCTAACATTTTTTTCATCTCTATCAAAACCAGATGTTTATAACAATGGTTGTTATTATACTGCTCTATGTTCTATCTCATTTTGTCAGAAAACTGATACGTTAGTAACAAAGTTTGATATGGGTTTGATGTTATTAGAATATTTTTTGTTATGATTCCTGTTATTTTAACACCTAACGGGATCAAAATTAAAACACAACCTGAAAGGTTTTTCACATAACAAACTAACAGCCTCTGTTACATTTTTGTTTTGTCTTTCTGATCGCGTTAGCATCAAAAATCTCTTGAACGCACAAAAAATGAAATGATAAACTTGAAACATATTTCAAATTGAGCGAGAAGAAAATGGTCAATCAACAAATAAATATAAAACAGGTCAAAATGTTTGATAGCAACTCTAAAAGGCAGAAGCTGAGAGTAAAATAACTGCATATTCACAAAACAAATTAAAAAGACAGCATTACAAAAGTAACCTTAAGTTCAATCTAAAACCACATAGCCCAGTAGAACCATAAATGAAACTAATCTACTAAACTAATTGGACAACTTACCAAAATAAAGCAGAAGAGAGCAATGCACAAACTAATTTAAAATTTTTCTTAACTACTTGGGACTAATTTACGATAGAAAAACTGATTTTCAAAGAGCTCATTGATAGTATACAAGCATAGTGCATCAAATTGTTGGTTAGTGGCAAATAATAAAATTTATATTATCTCGTTAACAGGAATTCTGCACTTTGTTCCAAGAATAATTTTTTGATTTACAAACAAATTTTTAGACCAGCAATGCTTTAGGCTGTGCCGATCTGGTCAAGTTGTTGTTTACTTCCTCATCAGAAAACGCTTCAAAGAATTCAGAACAAAATTCTGAAAATGATTTTGAAGCGTCCTCCTAGGATTGCTCCACTCGAATTACATAGACTTACTGGTGTTTAAACATTAGAAGCTATGTCAAATAAAATCATTACTAATTTTCGACAAAAATCGTTGCAACCCCCAATTGCTACGATAAGCTCTTTTTATAACCAATAAGTTAGCAATTAAGCAATTAAGATTAATTTTAACAATTAAAATTAGAAATATCTAACAGTGTTGAGAAGTCACCACTTGTGATTGGTCACACAAACTCATTATTTACTAACTAGTTGCCAGTAGTGGCTAGCCACCGTGGCTCTGTGGTTAGCGATGTCGGTCGGCTAGCTCTCCCACACGGTTGTGATATCGGGTTCGATTCCCGATCGAGTCGAGGATCTTTTCGAGCTGGAAATTTTCTCGACTCAGCACTGGGGCACGGTGTATCGTTGTACTTATCCTACACATGCAAAATGTGCCAAAAACAATATCGATAACGAATTCTCTCAACTAAAATCTAGTTGATCGAGACCGCTATTAGGCCCAAGGCTAAGCGTGCGATATTGTTGGTATTTAATCTAAAATGATAAATTATTTTTTTGCAACATCCAGTTGAAGTTCAAGATGTAACTATGATTTCTAACGATTTAATTTTTTTAAATTTCATAACTTGAATAATTGTTGATTTTCTCAATTGTTTGATGTTACATATGTTTAATCAAACTAAACTTGCAAAATAATTTAAAATGAATGTGATTGAAAAAAAAAATAAAAAAACCATTGCTCATGAAAAAATACTGGATTGCTCTGCCTGTTGGTAATTTGTAAATAAATAAATAAATAAATAAATAAAAAAAATATTCACACATGCAAAAGTTTGTCTCTACAACTTGTTATTTACAATAGCAAAGCTTGGAATAACGAAGTACTGTCCTCTTTTATTCATTGATGGGTAGTTGAAATCGCTCTCTAATACTCCGATATAACTACACACATGATAGATGACGTGCATGAAACATCTGTCATCAGCGTTCCATCACAGAAACCTTTTCTAGTGTTGCGTAAAAACTTGACAATCCTCATCCTATCACCACCACCTTTGTCTTCTACTACATAAACAAACAAATATTATTTGATAAAAAAAAAGAAGTTGGCTTACTGTAGCGCATTTGCAGAATAGTAGATAAACCTATGTTTAATGTTTAAAACTTCGAAAATTTTATGTCGATATTCCAAAATATCTTAAATCAAAACAGTTGATCAGATTTTACATAATGTTTAAAAATAAAGACAAATAGCTCAACCCGATCTCGGCGAAGAGAAATAAGTTTTGAAGTAGAATACTTCTCTCAGGAAGTTCGACTACATGGGGATGTGAAATGAAAATCTAAAACCGAAAAAAGTGGAAAATATGTCCAATTTCAAATGCTAATAAATCGGTTAATATTCGATGGATTTCCTTCGTTCTTGCAGCAATAGATTGGAAAATCTTCTAAGATTCTTCCCAAAATAAGATAATTGTAATTTTATTATTCACACTATTGTACCATTGAAAATAGTCAAGCCTTGTCAAAACGAAAAATTCGACCTCTGATTGGTCATTATATGCTTGCTTCCCAAGCACGGTCGACAAAATCATATACCTTGCAATTGAAAACATGCTATTTGGCCTATATAAGAGCCTGTTTCAGCCGAAGCCGCTCATAATAGTTCAAGACAGCGACAACAGCAGTCGTCCTTCCTTGGCAGCAGCATTAGCCTTGTGGTTGGTCACCACGTCTCAGGAGCAGCGCGGTTCTTCTCAGCGTGTGTCGCCAGACTGCCATTATTCCCCCCGTGTTGGGGCAACATGAAGATTGCCATCAGGAAATCTAATTTTGAACATCAAAATGCCTATTTCAAGGCAAATAAACAAGTCATTGAAAGTTAATAATTTATTGACAACGCAAGCAAGCATTCTGTGTTGGATCCTAGCAATTTAAATCTGTCGCGCCCGTCTAATTCACTGAATGTGAAATTCACTGTGCATGTTGTTCGTATATCTTAATTCCCCCACTGTTAGGGCAGCTCAAAGGTTGTGATCAGCAACCGATTTTGAACCGCAAAATGCCTTTTTCAAGGCAAACAAACGAATAATTGAAGGTTAATAATTTTCTGGCATCAACATAAGCGGACATTCTGTGCGAAATGCAATCAAATTCTGTTGTAGTTGTCTAATTTTCACTTTATTTAGTAAACCCCCCACGGTAGGGGCAGCGCAAAGGCTGCGATCAGCATAACCGACTTTGAATAATAAACTGCCCTGTTAGAACGCATTCACAAAAGCAGTTAGTTCGACTATGCAGAGCTAATATGAAGTCGATTCAATCAATCAAGCATGAGCAGAATTTTGTCGTCTCCCAGCTGCCAAGTTGCAACATGATGCAACACGCAACAGCGAGCAAACGAAATCGCTTGATGTTACAAACCGCAATAAGATACGGGTTAAAACCGTTGCGTGTGCGAGAGCAAGAGCACCATCGGTGTTTATTCGCTGGATACAAAAATCAAATGCGAATTGTGGAATAATTTGCCTTAAGAACATTAGGGAATGGAACAACTGAACTGAAAGGCGTGGCCTATTTCGTAGCACCCACCTTTCGACTATAAAAGAGTGTTTCTGGGAAAACTAGCTACATTCATTAGTCGGAAGGTGAGCTGGATGGACCGTCCGGGTTGCGCCTGTGGCTGCCTTCAAATTAAACAAATCACTTGCCCTGTGATTGGTCACCACGTCTCAGGCCTCTGCCTGAGAACGAACGCCAACGCGAGCGATCGGGCGAGATTTTTGCCGTACATCAGCCGGCACTTCCTCAAATGGAAAAGTTGGATCATTTTGTTCAGAAGAATATTACTGTCGGTAATATTACAGAGATGCGATTGCATTATATCCGATAGGGAATTGAACAATTGTTCTTTTGAGGACAAATAAAACACTTAGTTTGAAGAGTTAATAGTTTTGGGTACCAGTAGCAGTATGGTATATCTCCCAGATGGTCTCGAGGTACGATGCTGGCCTAACAAGCCAGTCGTCGTAGGTTCAAGTCTCGTCTCGGGAGAGACTGTTAGTGTCAGTAGGATCGTAGCGCTAGCCCCGCAATTGTCCTGTACACTAAATGGTCGGCCGCGAAGTCTGTGTATAAATAAACAGAAGGTCATGTTCCGAATCGGAATGTAACACCAAGGCTTTGCTTTGCTTTGTAGCAGTATGGTAACAGCCTCAGCGGTAGGTGCAGCCGGTACTTCCATGAGGCGGATGTTATAAGGAAGTAAATGGAAGCAGCACGGCGAAACAGTTCGGGTGTGCTTAGACGCGCGTCGTTTTTCGTTGTTGATATTATTCCCCACATGAAACGACGCGCTTTCGTACGATAGCGGCGGTATAAGCGGTAGATGCATTTGTCAACACCTACTTTAGTAAAGCTGAGTCTAATTTTCAATGTGAAAACACCTTTCTATTGTATTGGCCGTGCGCATTAGGCCTCTGCCAGGCTAAACGCGAAAAGCGGCGCGAACCGATTCGCCCGGCCGTAGGTTAATGTACAGCCGTAAATAGAGCTGTGTAATAGTATTATACTTCAACCTTGCGGTCGTGGCTTTGCACACAACCCTCCTGTGATTTTTACCTCAAAAAATGAACTTCAAATTCTTATTACTCATCAACTATTTACACAATTAACACAAACTGTATTGCATATTAAAGATCAATCTGTTCTCTAACCTTATTGAATAATTTCATCGTAAAAATTTTCAAACATAATTGTTGAGTATGAATCAAAGTAGGTTAAATGTCTTTTCTATTTTTAAAAATATAAAAAAAAAACTTATATTGCTCTATCTTTAAGTACATTTCATACGAAATTCAGTGCCTAATTGGGAGAAAGGGTGCGATAGGACAACGACGATCACTTCCATCAATAGTGATATGTCTGCCACGAGTACCTAGACTAAAAAAGAGGTATACCACAAAAGATCAAAATAATGGTCGCAGTGGTCCATCTTACAAAAAAAAGTACAACTACTTGAGAAAATTTTTGTAAATGTTGTTAGAGCTCTAGAAAGTTGGATAGATTGCAAGTACGGCTTGCCACGCGCCATAAGCTAAACTTGAAACTCGATATGGTGTTTTGCACAAACTAACTTTACCGAGCTACAGCCGGTTTTCTTCAATTTTTTTTATAAATGTTCGTTATTAACGTCTTCAGTCGTAATTGATTTTTTTATAAACAAACAACTTTTTGCCATCGAATATGTTAGTATTGCTGGCTGAAACTCACATAGTGGAAGCTGATGCATTTGATCAATATAGTATTCCGGGTTATAAAGTTGCTTTTTGCCTTTCACATTCCAGACATACTGGTGGGGTTGCTATTTACGCCAAGGAATCAGTCAAGTTCAACATTCTATCAAACGAATCTGTCGAAAACAATTGGTTCCTGGGAATATCAGTTCAGAGAGGCATGACGATGGGAAATTTTGGAATAGTCTACCATTTCCCCAGTTCGAGTGACCAGCGTTTTTTGGAAATTTTAGATAACTGGTGGGAAAATTTTGTTGATTTGAATAAATTAAACGTAATTGCTGGTGATTTCAATATTGATTGGCTTGGTGGATCGAACTCGAATCAATTAAAGCAATTAGTCGGTTTTTCCAATCTAAGACAAACAGTTTTTCAATTTACAAGAATTTCCAGACACTCTCGTACCTTGATTGATCATGTGTTCTCCAATTCTCCAATTTTGATAATGTTAATTCCTTCACAGAGGCCGATTATAAAATAACAGACCATGAGACAATTTGTATTTCAATTGAAAACGATCAAAACCGAGAGGATAAAGTAAAAATAAAGTGCTGGAATAGTTATTCGAAACAAGCAATGTCTCAGCTTGTTTCAAGAAGTTTGAATTTTCATCCAATAACTGGAGATTTGGACAATAAAGCAGCTGTTCTAACCAAAACGTTGGAAGACTGTACCAAGAATCTAGTTTCTGAAAAATTTGTTGAGTTACAAAATTCGAACAGCTGGTACTCTTTAGATCTTGTGCGTTTAAAACGTAGAAGAGATAAATGTTATAAAAAATTTTGTAGAAGTAATGATAACGATGATTGGAACAGGTACACCGCGGCGCGAAACATATATTCACGCACCTTGAAAAAGGTTAGATGTGCATATATACAACGGAAGATCGATCAACATCAAAATAACAGCAAAGAGTTATGAAAAACTTTAAAAAAATTAATGAAAAGTAATAATACATTAACACAGTGCATAACTTTTAATGGTATTGAGGAAAACTCCGCGCGAGTTATTGCAAATAAATTTAACAGTTATTTCGTTGGAAGTGTTCAATCGATCAATCAAAGTATTGATGTGGTCAATGAACCTGACGAGATAATACAGCCGATCCATAATAACTGTAGATTTGATGGTTTTCATCCTATTACTTTTGCAGAGTTGAAAGATATTTGTTTCTCTTTGAAGAGATCGGCTGGTATCGACAATGTCAACGCAAAAGTAATACAAGATTGCTTTCATGTAATTGGACACGACCTGCTGGACCTTGTTAACGAATCTTTACAAACAGGGCACGTGCCTGAAGTTTGGAAGGAATCTCTTGTGGTTCCTATCCCCAAAATTACTGGGACGGATAAAGCCGAAGTGTTCCGCCCCATTAATATACTGCACACATTAGAGAAAATTTTGGAGCTAATTGTTAAAGGCCAGCTAATGCATTATTTAAACAGTAATGATTTGCTGATCCCAGAACAATCAGGTTATCGAGAGGGACACTCTTGTGAGTCTGCATTGAATTTGGTGTTAGCAAAATGGAAAGAGAAAATCGAGGCTAAAGAAACTGTTGCCCGCAGCACGCCTTGAATTTCGGGTTTTATAATAAATTCTCTCCGATGTACGGTACTTTAGATTTATTATAAAATTCCTGGTTAGATAATAACTTAAAATTAAGAATAGTTATAAACGAATGTGAAAGTGGGGTTTACCTTTAGTAATTCGGCTGTGGCAACAAACGTGGGATTGGATCCGACTGCGTGAATGATATTAATGATAATCCTAAATAGTATGTGCTGTTACAATTTCATACACCGGATAATTAAATTTTCATATATACCTATGATTTGCGATATCTTAACTATCAACCTTCACCTTTATAAATCAAATCTTATAGACTATCAAATGTTAAATTGAGCACGAGATTGCTAATTAATATTCTGACTGCCAAAGACGAAATGTGAAGCTGTAAGAGCCTTTTCTCTCGATCTACCTATTTTTGCCTGCATTTCCTTTTGCTTGACGTACAGATCCCTCGGCTAAGTAAATTGTGTGGCCGCAAGGGTCATTCGGAGGTGATACATAACTTCACTTTTAAAGTTCCACTGCCAGATGGAGTAGAGCTTGATGTTCGGCGTGGCGTAACTTACAGTCCCCCTCGGAATGCGCAAAGACTTTGTTTCAAGCATGGTTTCCAACGCCTACGTCAAGAACAGCGAGGTTCACTGCCGGCCGTTCATAAATTCCTCCTCTAGGTGTCTGTACGGTCGCGGAACGCACTTGTCCGTCACGCGCTAAATTTACCGATATAATCCTTCCTATTAGCCAACAGTTGCGCGGAAATTTAGGATCCACCACGACGACGATATCGTTCACCTGAATAGGTCTCGTTGTTTTGAGCCATTTTGTACGTCTGGTAATAGTCGGTAAATAGTCACGAAGCCATTGTTTCCAGAACTGATTAGCCAGTGTCTGAGAAAGTTGGTAATTATTTTTCAATACATTCGGGTTGTCGTTTAGGGGAACCAATGGTTTTAATCCGTTAGATGATTGGAGGAGAAAGTGATTGGGTGTTAACACTGGCGAACGATCATTGTCCATTGGGATGCTAGTCAACGGTCGTGAGTTGACGATGTTTTCTACTTCATTCAATGCATTTTCGAGAACTTCAACTGACACTGTTCTGGATCCGATCACCCTATACAGGTTTTGCTTCACGGTCCTTATTAGTCGTTCCCACGCACCTCCCATATGCGGGGCCGCGGGGGGATTGAATTTCCACTCGGTGTAACTGGAAGTAAACTCTTTTATGAGTTTGTTCTGATCAATGTTTAAAACCGCAGTCTCTAGTGTGTTATGTGCACCCTGAAAATTTGTACCGCGGTCACTGTAAATTACTGCTGGAGTTCCTCTGCGACTAAAAATATTTTTGAGTGCCATGATGCAGGAATCTGTAGACAGTGAGTGTGCGATTTGCAGATGGATCGCTCGCGTTGTGAGACACGTTGCAAGGACTCCCCATTTTTTTTCAGTTCGACGACCTAATGACACTTTTATCGGTCCGAAATAGTCCACCCCCATATGAGTAAAGGGTGATGTATATGCGGCAAGTCGCGCCTCAGGTAGCGTGGCCATTAAAGGTGGACGAGGGACTGCACTATCATTTTTGCATTGCTGACATTGCTTTCGTACCTTTTGATATACCACTTTGAGACGTGGAATGTAGTACTGCTGTCGTAGCTCGTTCACGACAGTTTCGTGATTTTGATGATGAAACTTGAGATGAAAATGTGCCACAATCAATTTGGTTATAGTATGTTCTCGAGGTAGGATTACTGGATTTGTGGCCGTTATATCAATGTATTTGCAGGCACCGGTTCGACCCTGCACACGAATAATGTTTTGGTGATCTAGAATTGGGTTGACTCTGTAGATTGGACTACTTTTTGGAAACGGTTTACTTGCCCCGGACTCAATGCTTGCATTCAGTATCGCGATTTCGTCGGTGAACGTATCTTCCTGAGCAATACGATAAAGATAGTTCTGAGCACGAATTCGTTCATCACGGGTTATTGGCCCTTTTATCGGAATTTCCTTCTTAGCTAGTCTTCTCCAATTAAACGCTAATCTATGGATAGATTCTATGCGACGTAGCAGCGTCGACCATCTTGAGAATTTTTCAGGTGAGACTAATGGTTGCACCATCGTCATATGCATCAGCAGGTGCGGACGGAGATCTACATCGGTTTCACCACATTGCTGCGTCAAAACGGGCCACTTATTAGCCGGTTCCCAGAGAAAATCGGGACCGCGAAACCAACGACTGGATGAATCTAGTTTTGGTACTCCGTTCCATTTGGTTCCTTCGTCTGCGACGTCAATTTTGTTGGTATCCAATACCAATCTGTTGTCTCTGTATGCTCTAAGATTTCACTTACTCGAAAGGCGACGAATTGGCTGTATCTCCTATGGTCTGAATTCAGCCAGCAACATACATCTCTCGAATCAGTGTAATAGAATCGCTTTTTTACATCATTAGTTAGCGATTCCAGAATAGTTTTCGTTAGACGCATACCGAGAACAGCCGCTTGTAACTCGGAGCGGGGAATCGAGAGAAATTTAATTGGAGCTACTCTAGTCTTAGCACTTACTAGTACACATTCGATTGAGGACCCCTCTTCGAACCGAAGGTATGTAGCAGCCGCAAAACCGTTTTCGCTGGCATCAACAAATGTGTGCAGCTGAACGTCTGCGTGTTTAGAGCTAGCGGTACGATAGCACCTTCGAACTTCTAATTTCTCGATTTGATGTAGTACTCTAACCCATACCAGCCATTTCTGGAATTCTGGTTCTTTGATTGGGTCATCCCAGCCGATTCCTGAGCGCCAAATGTCTTGCAACAATACTTTAAGATACATCAAAAAATGAGCTATTAATCCCATTGGGTCAAAGGTCAGCATTAACGTGCGAAGGACTTCTCGTTTAGTGGGTCTTCTTCTCCCAGCAAGCAACTCATCTGCATGCCTAGACGATAGTTTGAAAGTGAAGCAGTCTTGCGCTGTGTTCCACCACATCCCGAGGATTTTCTCTGTAGTAACGCCTCCAGTAACGTATAAATTTTTCTCGGTTTCCCGAAGTTCACTTAGTTTGGCCTGTACAACTGATGAATTGGACCGCCAGTTTCTCATTTCGAAACCACCTTCTGTGTGAATCATGTTAACGTCACGTGCGAGTGACAGCGCTTCTTTTTCTGTTTCTACACTTACGAGCATGTCGTCAACATAATGTTGCTTGATTATAGCACGTACGGCCGCGGGAAATTCATTCTCGTATGATGCGGCATGTTTATTTTTCACATATTGAGCCGTACTAGGCGAACAACAGGCCCCAAATGTCATCACCTGCATGATGTATGTATCTGGGTCGCGCCCCCAGAGAAAGCGCTGACAATGTTGATCTTCCTTACGTATAAGTACCTGGTGATACATTTCCCTCAGATCGCCACAGATTGCTACCGGATGTTCCCGGAATTGGATCAAGATACTTAGTAACGATGTTAAATAATCGGGTCCTTTCAACAGAACAGAGTTTAGTGACACTCCGTGTGCCTTAGCGGCTGCATCCCATACCAATCGCGTTTTATCAGGTTTATTGGGATTCACCACTGGAAAAACAGGCAAATACCAAACACGTGTACGATCAAATTGGAGCTCGGCGTTTGATAATTTCCTAATATAACCCTTAGCGAGGTAATCGGTGATTTTTTGGTCCAAAGTATTCCGTAAAGATTCATCCGTTTGCATTCGACGCTCCAGGCATTGCCAACGCTTCAGTGCCATTGTTTTACTGTCGGGTAATCGAACATTATCGTACCTCCACAGTAGACCGGACTCATAACGTTTCCCCTTTTTACACGTTAGTGTGTCCAACATGAGTTGCGCGCGTTCGTCTTCAGAGGAAAGGATTATTCTACTCGGTTTTACTATGCCCATACTATCAATAGAAAAGTACTCTTTCATAGCATTGTGTAGAATGTCTTCGTTTCCCCCGTTGCAAGCACATACATCAATTACATGATGATTGACAACATTGTCATATGAAGTGACTGCACCAGTGCACCCATACACACACCATCCCAGGCGGGTTTTTACGGCTATCGGTTCCTTACGTTTACCTTCACGGCTTTTTAAAACTTGTCCTAATTTAGCATGATCTAGTCCAATTAAGATCCGGGGAGAGATTGCGCAATATGACTGGACTGGCACCCCCTTAAGGTGATCAAATTGCTGTTTTAACTCATCAATATTCATAGTTTGCGGTCGCAGCTGTAATTTTTCCACAGTACGTACGTTTGAAAGTTCAAACTTCGACGTTTTGTTCGATGAACTAGATATTCGAAGATTCAACTTTTGCGATGAGTTCTCGACTCTCTTGGTGTCTCCTGTCCACCTTAGACATAACGATGATGGTTTTCCACTTACTCCTAGTTCCTTGGCAAAATCGTTTTCTAATAAAGTCAATTCAGAGCCGTCGTCAAAAAACGCATATGTTTCTACTGCTTTGCTGGGGCCGTATAGAACGACTGGTATCACTCGGAACAATATGTCGCTAGTTTGTTCACGATGGTAGTTCAGGCTGCCTTCGGCTCGCTCTTCGGAAGGGTTTTGCTCTACAGGCAACTCTCTTGACTTTTTAGATCCGTGAAGGAGAGGGTGGTGTAAGAACGTACATCCATCGATTCCACATATTTTGTTTCGGCAGCGAGAATCATTATGTCGCCTAAGACATTTACGACAGAGTTTGAGCTCTTTAATCGTCGCCCACCTGGAGTCGTAATTAAGATCAACAAATCGTTTGCACTTTGGTAGGGCTAGGCAATTTCCCTTGCAGACTATACAAATATTTGTCGTCTCTTGCGCTTTATTTTCGGTATCGTTATCTGTTTCACCATGAAAGTTCAAAAAACTATCTTTGTTCGAACGACCCTTTATTTCGTGTCTTAAGGCATTTTGCTGTGTTCCAGTCACTGCACTTGCATCTTCCGCCACTGAATATAACCATGACCTAAACTCCAGTAAGGTGGGCACCTGAACACGTCGAGCCGCTCTTGCCCATTCTAGTTTCAATGCAGGTGGAAGCCGTTCTACAAGTTCGTATCTCAGAGAGGCACTGTATACGTAGTCGCTTATCTCACACGCCTGAATGGTGGCACACAAGTTTTTTACAGAAAGAGCGAAGTCAACAATTGTCTCTAACTTTTCTACCTTTGGCGAAGGCAGATTTCTCACCTTCCTTATCACGGCTTGAATGATTGCTTCTGGTTTTCCATACAGCATTTTAAGCGTTGATAAGACGCTTGGAACGTTGCTAGGGTGCAGTAGTTCGCATCTCACTCGGTCAAGGGCCTCTCCCTTCAAACATTTTCGCAACCTCATCATGTTTTCCTCGTTGGAAAACCCACACATCTGACTCGATGTATTAAACATTGCCAAAAATAATGGCCAGTCCTCGGGGTTACCACTAAACTCGGGTAGATCTTTCGGGACCGCGTGGCGAGCTGCTAGTTGGCTCCTATTAAGCAGTACGATTTCATCATCGACAGATTCCGCAAGATCGGCTCGTGACCGACGAAAATTTGGAGTGGAGCGTTGGTCCGGTATAAAATTGTTTACGTTACCTTCTTTATTTATTCGTTCACGGTGGAAAAAAGAGTGGTCACGCGCATCTTGATGCCCCGAGCTGTGTCCGGCTCTTGTTTGCCGCGAGTTCGAAAATCGCAGCGAGGGTTCCCGCGGATTCGGTAACATTTGACTGGCAGGCCTTGGTGGTCGTCGTGGATCTTAACCAGCAGGTCGCATCCGATCTTGAATCGCAGTTTCGCGTCGCGTGGATTGCAAGTTCGCTGGTACTGGTTTTTCCAAATCATCCAACGGGAGCCCCGAATCGTCTCTATTTGCAAAACGATCAGTTGCTTGTATCCAGCTATGAATTTGAGAAGCCTTATCGGCTAATGAACCTATACTTTCATTCTCACTATCACTAGCGTACGCTTCTAGGATGGCATATTTTTGATTTAAATAACGCTGTTCTATTGCCCGGGCTTCATCTAATTTTCTTAATTCTCGTTCCATACTTTTCCGAGCACTTCTTTTACTGGTTCCAGACTTGGCGGTTCGAGATCGCAGTGAAATATTGTCTTTGGAGACTATTTGCTGTTGCCCTTCTTTTTGCTGGCGTGACAGATGTATCTGAGCGAGATGATGTTCCAAACTTGCATCTGCAGTGTGGGATTGCTCTCTGGCGACGCAAGAGAGACAATTCCAATCTAAGTTCTCTATCCCTTGAGTAACTTCGGCACACGTAAAGTGATACCAGCAATCACAACTGTCGCACTGCACCATTTCGCTATTGTCTCGTTCATTGCACATGCCACAATGGTAGTTTCTCAGAGCTCGGTGTGTAACCTCTCTGTCCGTGACATTTGTGTTTGTAGTTTTGCTGGCGCGTTCGATGTTATTCACAGCGATGTCTTGAGAATCAGTCCTATCTTGGTCTGCACCCGGTTTGATTTGTGTCTTGTTTGACATATTCGTCAAAGCTTAAAGGAATTTTATAAATTGTTGCCCGCAGCACGCCTTGAATTTCGGGTTTTATAATAAATTCTCTCCGATGTACGGTACTTTAGATTTATTATAAAATTCCTGGTTAGATAATAACTTAAAATTAAGAATAGTTATAAACGAATGTGAAAGTGGGGTTTACCTTTAGTAATTCGGCTGTGGCAACAAACGTGGGATTGGATCCGACTGCGTGAATGATATTAATGATAATCCTAAATAGTATGTGCTGTTACAATTTCATACACCGGATAATTAAATTTTCATATATACCTATGATTTGCGATATCTTAACTATCAACCTTCACCTTTATAAATCAAATCTTATAGACTATCAAATGTTAAATTGAGCACGAGATTGCTAATTAATATTCTGACTGCCAAAGACGAAATGTGAAGCTGTAAGAGCCTTTTCTCTCGATCTACCTATTTTTGCCTGCATTTCCTTTTGCTTGACGTACAGATCCCTCGGCTAAGTAAATTGTGTGGCCGCAAGGGTCATTCGGAGGTGATACATAACTTCACTTTTAAAGTTCCACTACCAGATGGAGTAGAGCTTGATGTTCGGCGTGGCGTAACTTACAGAAACTATTTTTGCGGTGTTTCTGGATCTAAAACGCGCTTTTGAAACAATTTGTAGGCCCTTATTGTTGCAAACATTAAAGCGCTTTGGTATCGTAGGGACAGCATATAAATGGTTTGAAAGCTATTTGTGTGCTAGAACTCAGAAGACTCGTTTTTATGATCCTGAATCAGTTTCCATTGCTAATACACTGGGTGTACCGCAAGGAAGTGTTTTAGGGCCCATTTTGTTTATAATTTATATTAATGACATGAAGCGAGTTTTACGGTTTTGTGATGTAAATTTATTTGCCGACGACACTGTTCTGTTCATTGCGGCTAAAAATCCAAATGATGTTGAAACACTTTTAAACCAAGACTTACATTATCTGGCGAATTGGTTAAATTTTAAACAACTTAAGCTAAACATTAGCAAAACTAAATATTTGATTATTTCTTCGGCCAACTCCAGACCAGACGTAAATATTGCAATTAATGGTGAGACGATTGATCGCGTGAATGAGTTAAAATATCTTGGAGTAATCATTGATGACAAGTTAACTTTCAAGTCTCACATTGACAACGTCATCAGAAAAATGGCTAAAAAATACGGTATTCTGTGCCGTTTAAAAAATGAATTGACTGTTAGTAGTAAAATTTGTTGTATAAGTCAATCATTTCACCACATATAGACTTTTGCTCATCCATCTTATTCCTTGCAAATAATACACAAATATTGAGATTACAGCGGTTACAAAATAAAGTAATGCGTTTAATATTAAGATGTAATAGATACACTTCCTCGAGTTTCATGCTGGACGCGTTGCAATGGCTTTCTGTGAAGCAACGAGTATATTTTTTGACAATGGTGTTCCTTTATAAAATTTTTAATAATATGCTGCCTCGATATTTGTGTGATCGAATTGATAGGGGAAGTAATTTTCATAGGTACAACACTAGAAACGCGGAAGACGCTAGAACACCACACTTTTTATTTAGTAGATCACAGAACTCTCTGTTGTATAAAGGAATTAACTTTTTCAATTCGATGCCCAGACAAGTGAAACGTGCAGCAACAATGGCGCAGTTTAAAAGGCTTTGTATTTCACACATAAAATCTGTTTTGTAGACAGATTTCAACGAATTTTTTGTTAATTAATAAAGAAGATTGTAATATTTAAGTATATTTTTTTTTTCAAATTTATCCGGTACACTAAGTTATTATGTTCATTGATGATGATGGATTTTTGTTTGAATATAGCTAATAATATTAAATAGTAGAGTTAAAAAAAAATGAGTTGACTACACATGTTTGAGCCACGCGCGCGTAGACTGACAGACAATCTGGATACTGAGTACATCAGGGTTAAACCCCTGAAATTGAAACAAAAGGCATATCGGGTTGATAAGTTGCTTTTTTGGTTTGTAATATTATATATATTTTCATTAAGATTTTTAATATTTATCTGTTTTCACGATTTAGAACAAAGGGTTGGGAGAAAAAACTGAAAAGGCTTGGGTTTGCCTGTGGACTGTATAGCTCGTTATCGATAACTATAGTATCATAGGATCTCTCTCGTAGTTTTGGATCGTTATCCAGAACCAATTCTGATTTGTTAAAGCTCCTAAATGTTAGGTTCGATTCCTAACCAAATCCAGATAATTTTCGGGTTGGAAACGTTTTGGATGAGCCTTGGATCAATGATGTTATTGGAAAATCTTTTTTGAAGTAGAATACTTCTCTCAGGAAGTTCGGCTACATGGGGATGTGAAATGAAAATCTAAAACCGAAAAAAGTGGAAAATATGTCCAATTTCAAATGCTAATAAATCGGTTAATCTTCGATGGATTTCCTTCGTTCTTGCAGCAATAGATTGGAAAATCTTCTAAGATTCTTCCCAAAAGAAGATAATTGTAATTTTATTATTCACACTATTGTACCATTGAAAATAGTCAAGCCTTGTCAAAACGAAAAATTCGACCTCTGATTGGTCATTATATGCTTGCTTCCCAAGCACGGTCGACAAAATCATATACCTTGCAATTGAAAACATGCTATTTGGCCTATATAAGAGCCTGTTTCAGCCGAAGCCGCTCATAATAGTTCAAGACAGCGACAACAGCAGTCGTCCTTCCTTGGCAGCAGCATTAGCCTTGTGGTTGGTCACCACGTCTCAGGAGCAGCGCGGTTCTTCTCAGCGTGTGTCGCCAGACTGCCATTATTCCCCCCGTGTTGGGGCAACATGAAGATTGCCATCAGGAAATCTAATTTTGAACATCAAAATGCCTATTTCAAGGCAAATAAACAAGTCATTGAAAGTTAATAATTTATTGTCAACGCAAGCAAGCATTCTGTGTTGGATCCTAGCAATTTAAATCTGTCGCGCCCGTCTAATTCACTGAATGTGAAATTCACTGTGCATGTTGTTCGTATATCTTAATTCCCCCACTGTTAGGGCAGCTCAAAGGTTGTGATCAGCAACCGATTTTGAACCGCAAAATGCCTTTTTCAAGGCAAACAAACGAATAATTAAAGGTTAATAATTTTCTGGCATCAACATAAGCGGACATTCTGTGCGAAATGCAATCAAATTCTGTTGTAGTTGTCTAATTTTCACTTTATTTAGTAAACCCCCCACGGTAGGGGCAGCGCAAAGGCTGCGATCAGCATAACCGACTTTGAATAATAAACTGTCCTGTTAGAACGCATTCACAAAAGCAGTTAGTTCGACTATGCAGAGCTAATATGAAGTCGATTCAATCAATCAAGCATGAGCAGAATTTTGTCGTCTCCCAGCTGCCAAGTTGCAACATGATGCAACACGCAACAGCGAGCAAACGAAATCGCTTGATGTTACAAACCGCAATAAGATACGGGTTAAAACCGTTGCGTGTGCGAGAGCAAGAGCACCATCGGTGTTTATTCGCTGGATACAAAAATCAAATGCGAATTGTGGAATAATTTGCCTTAAGAACATTAGGGAATGGAACAACTGAACTGAAAGGCGTGGCCTATTTCGTAGCACCCACCCTTCGACTATAAAAGAGTGTTTCTGGGAAAACTAGCTACATTCATTAGTCGGAAGGTGAGCTGGATGGACCGTCCGGGTTGCGCCTGTGGCTGCCTTCAAATTAAACAAATCACTTGCCCTGTGGTTGGTCACCACGTCTCAGGCCTCTGCCTGAGAACGAACGCCAACGCGAGCGATCGGGCGAGATTTTTGCCGTACATCAGCCGGCACTTCCTCAAATGGAAAAGTTGGATCATTTTGTTCAGAAGAATATTACTGTCGGTAATATTACAGAGATGCGATTGCATTATATCCGATAGGGAATTGAACAATTGTTCTTTTGAGGACAAATAAAACACTTAGTTTGAAGAGTTAATGGTTTTGGGTACCAGTAGCAGTATGGTATATCTCCCAGATGGTCTCGAGGTACGATGCTGGCCTAACAAGCCAGTCGTCGTAGGTTCAAGTCTCGTCTCGGGAGAGACTGTTAGTGTCAGTAGGATCGTAGCGCTAGCCCTGCAATTGTCCTGTACACTAAATGGTCGGCCGCGAAGTCTGTGTATAAATAAACAGAAGGTCATGTTCCGAATCGGAATGTAACACCAAGGCTTTGCTTTGCTTTGTAGCAGTATGGTAACAGCCTCAGCGGTAGGTGCAGCCGGTACTTCCATGAGGCGGATGTTATAAGGAAGTAAATGGAAGCAGCACGGCGAAACAGTTCGGGTGTGCTTAGACGCGCGTCGTTTTTCGTTGTTGATATTATTCCCCACATGAAACGACGCGCTTTCGTACGATAGCGGCGGTATAAGCGGTAGATGCATTTGTCAACACCTACTTTAGTAAAGCTGAGTCTAATTTTCAATGTGAAAACACCTTTCTATTGTATTGGCCGTGCGCATTAGGCCTCTGCCAGGCTAAACGCGAAAAGCGGCGCGAACCGATTCGCCCGGCCGTAGGTTAATGTACAGCCGTAAATAGAGCTGTGTAATAGTATTATACTTCAACCTTGCGGTCGTGGCTTTGCACACAACCCTCCTGTGATTTTTTTTTTAATTTTCAAATTATTGGTATTCTTTTGAAGGGTTACTATGTCTGTATTAATAACCAGTCCGTTATTTGTTTGCCTACTGGTTACATTGTAAGTCTTTAAATAATATCTTTCTTAGATAAATCGACCAGCTCAAACCGATGTAGGGGTATGAGGTGGGACCATCATCATCATCAAATCAAATAACTGTACTATTGAAAAATTACAATTTCAATGCATATAAAAATTGCTACACACCTAAAAAAATCCAAACTGCTTATTTACTCGAGCAAAAAGGTTTATAATCCCTATCATGCTCTTGACGTTTTCATAGTCTATCCTCATTGAGTTTCAACAGGTACTGCCTTATTCCACCACTTGACAACCTAATTTTAATGGCAATGCCATGACATTACAGAAATTATTGGACATGTAACTATAAATTAACGTTCATAATCAACTGACAGTGGTTTGGCTAACTTTAGTTTTCATTTACATGCTTGATATCTTTGATACTATGTCCTCCTTACATCTCAAAATTGCCTTCCGCCCTTTATTAGGTTTTTGGCGGCTTTGTCGATGCACCTGCACCAGAACCTTCAGCCTAACTAGCCTAACTAGACTAACAGACATAACACTTCGAACAAATTTCCAATAAAATCATCGTTCGGATGATTTCAGTACTTTATGTCAGTAACACTAGCACCACAGACTAACAGACGTAACACTGGAACCTAGCTCCATCGCCACAGAAAAACGATCATTTCGAATTTCCAATCGAATAACAGTCATCGCGCGAAAACGCCGTCTGGGGCGCTTTCATGCAATTTCACCCACATTTTGTGGTTCCCCATTTGAAACATGCAGTAACGCTAGCGCTGATGTCGAAATACATGACGCAGCGCGAACACGGCAGCAGATGGTGCTAGTGTTACTAACGTAAAGTACTAGAATCATCCGGACGATGATTTTATTGAACATTTGTTCGAAGTGTTATGTCTGTTAGTCTGTGCTAGCACCATCTGCTGCCGTGTTCGCGCCGCGTTATGTATTTCGACATCAGCGCTAGCGTTACTGCATGTGTCAAATAGGGAACTACAAAATATGTATGAGATTGCATGACTGCGCTCCGGGCGGCGTTCTCGCGCGATGACTGTAATTCGATTAGAAATTTGAAATGATCGTTTTTTTTTGTGACGATGGAGCTAGATTCCAGTGTTACGTCTGTTAGTCTGTGCTGTAGCCATGTGCACCAGAACTTTTAACACGTGTGCCAAATATTGGTTAAGACGCAGTTAGCTTTGATTTCCTTAAGACTGGCTTCATACCAGGCGAGAGTGGAGAACCACAGACTAACAGACATAACACCTCGAACAAATTTTCAATAAAATCATCGTTTGGATGATTCCAGTACTTTACGTTAGTAACACTAGCACCATCTGCTGCCGTGTTCGCGCTGCGTCATGTATTTCGACATCAGCGCCAGCGTTACTGCATGTGTCAAATGGGGAACTACAAAATATGTATGAGATTGCATGACAGCGCCCCAGACGACGTTTTCGCGCGATGAATGTTGTTCGATTGAAAATTTGAAATGAACGTTTTTTGTGGCGATGGAGCTAGGTTCCAGTGTTACGTTTGTTAGTCTGTGGGAGAACTAAAAGCAAAGGTTACTTGTAGTCAGAACAGAACAGGACACACAAAAAATAACAAACTTTAGTGTACCTCAGGTTCAGAGTTTGCTTGGGAAAAAGGCAATTTGAGTAACTTTCGTTTGTCGTGCGCGTGACTGAAAGACAAGCAAACTATATATATATTCCGATTCCGATATCTATCATAAATACCTAAGCTACTAACAAACCCCATTGTTTTAAAAAAATGAGGTGCTTTCTTGCAATCATTAGCGATATTGCCTACTGTGCAACGCACGGGCTGTTTAAATTAGACGTCAATGATCAATTTGAAAACAAACTTCAAATTGTTGTTTATGCTATAGAAATCGACCTTCCGAATTTCGTTTAGCAGTTAGTCTCCAAAGTTTTTTTTTTCTCGAAAAAAGTTCCCATACAAAATTCTAGCTCAATCGTGTTGCAGCCTCTCTTCCAGAACCAGATATAGGTGTGTTGGGGCAGGTCGAGGTTCAGCGTCGTTGGTTATTGGGTATTCTTGATCCCAGAATCATTAAACTTGCCACGCATAAGACTTCTCAGCAATCAAAAACTATCGTGGACTTTTATCACAAGAAAGAACTTTATTTTTATACTCTACTGCGTATTATATTTGGACCACTTAATTTTATTCACGGAGCTATGGCAAGGCTAACCTTTCTTTATCGGATGTCGCTTATCAACTGAACTGGTGGCGACGATCACGATCTAGCATCGGCGCCACGATCGAGTAATTGATAAATGAGAGAGAGAGAATTCAATTCAGTGCTGATGGGTTCGGATCACATGATCGAACAAACTAAATAATCTAAACAAACAGGTGCTTATTACGAGAGTCACTTCACGGTGAAATCAGAGTGAAGTGAATACAGCCCTATTACCAGACTCACGTGAGTGAGAAAAACGTTGCAAAGTGAAATCTGCCGTAAAATCTGGGTGCCATATCACTAGGGATACCATCCGTCCTGATTTAGCGGGACATTTCCTGATTTTGTAATCCATTTGGAACGACCTGATTTACTTTTCATATTTTAGCATTTGTCCTGATTTTTCTGAATGATGCCGGATATTCAAAAAAGTAGCAAATTGTTCAGTATTTTCATCCTTACTCCGGGAAGAAACGAACTTATTTCGAAAGAATTTTTTCTTTGGTTGAATCTTGACGAGAGAAATTGTCTAGTCGTTGAAACCGTTAAACGTTTTTTGACAATTGTAAGGTTTAATTCAAACAGTTTACTAGTGTTGCATTTTTTAGGTATTCACTAACGCCTAATGAATCAAAGTTGCCAAATTAAATCGTATTTTGAAGTGCAAATCTCAAAATACGTGTTTTATTTATTGATACCTCAAAAAATAAAAATAGCTTAGATCAAATTTTTGCTGGAAAAAAGTTGTCCTGATTTTTAACTCTGACCAAATGGTAACCCTAGTTACACGTCAATTTGATTTAATTTCGTTCCAGAATTTTTTACCTGTATGTATGTATGTAAGTAGTAGCCACCATCAGTTCAAGGCTATGCCTACGGATGCAAGAAGATTGACTGTAGAATCGAATTTGTTAATCTGGCAACCTTCACGTTTATGTTGTTCCGAAGGGCCAAAAAGGATTGGGTGGACCCGTAAGCAAATTCTCTTACGCGCTTTCCACGGTTAGTGAAGACTTCCCCTCCAACATAAACATCCAGTTACATAATCAACACCTACGCCGTACAAACTGAACTTGCCTGATGGTTTGTTTGTTAGAAGGGTGCATTAAACATTTCTCAGGCCTTTAGGGAGAAAAACAGTTTCTCCCAGGTGATTCAGGCAGTCACACCACGTCCGTCCTCCAGCCATCAATTTGTTTAATACCCTGATGCCCCTCCCACCCGTGTTATATGATGTATGAAATATGTTTAAGCTTTATACAATATACTATAGTATAATAAATTGATAATTCAGCGAGAAGAACATACCTTAGTATTGATTAATTCATTACTTGCATGAATCCTACGCTCCGTGTATTTCATAGGAAACCGTATCCATACTACTCACCAATCTCGCCTTGTTTTAGTTCCTTCCTTTAACTTCTTCTACACTTATCCTCCGCTGTCTTGGCCTTCCATGATTCCGATGCTCACTTCTCATGTAAATATACAAGGATATGCCTTTTAATAGTATTAATTTGATTTACTTTGAACTTTTAGCTTTCACTTTTGACCTGCATTCTTTACATTTAACTATTTACTTTTAGCTTTAGATTGCAACTTAATTTTTTTGTTTTTTATTTTGAGCTCTAAACTTCGAACCTTAAAGGTTAAAAACTTTTTTTTTGTTTAATTTTTCATTTCAAAGCTTAACTTTTATCTTTTACCTTTTAATTTTTGCCTTTAAATCTTTATTTTCGGAGTTTTAGTTTTGATTTTTTTTTAATTTCTTATGTTTACCTTTTACTTTTCTTTTATATTGAATTTTTAACTTTGAACATTATTTCTGTTAATTTTTTTTACTATTATTTTTTTAACTTTTGCTTAGTGATTATTTATACTTTTTGCTTTTAATTTCCATTTTTTTTCCATCTTTTATAATAAATTAAAAGTATTTTTTTCTACGCCAGTTGCCTATTACTTTTTACATGTACTTTAAATGTTTTGTAGTTGAAAACTGGTTTTTTATGATCATTAATCTGATTTTTTTTCCAATATTTACATCATATTTTACTGTGTATTTTTTTTTATTATTTATTCTTTTTGTTCAAATATTATATTTATTTTTCTTATTATGTTGAGCCAGCGTCAAGACACTTATTGTATTCGAGTTTACGTTGACCGACCAGTGCTGATCTCTATTCCAGTAACTCTATACTAATCTGTTTTTTTCCTTATTATTTCCCAAGTCGACTTCTAAACTCCGTTATTGTAACTTCCAATCGCGAAACGCATCTCTACTAATGTTTTGTGTTAAGGTCTGTGATTGTACGCGTTTGTGTGAATGTATGCTTCTGAATGTATTATATATGTGTCCCATATATGAATGTATGTTTGCAATGCTTAGGTTCTTGTCTGTATGTGCACGTTTTGCGGGCCTAGTGTGTTACTGTTTTTTGTTTTGTTTTTTTTTTTATGTATGTAAACGCATGTACTTTATACATGTATTTTTTTACCCTTGCTGCTGATCTCACTTCTCACATCCCTGCATTCTCGTCCGTTTCTAACTCTCCGTCTGAAATTTCGCTATTTTCCTTTCCATATATTTCCTCTGCTTTATTTTTTAGTCTCTCCTTGTTTATTACCAGTTGGTGCCATTCTGTGTCACTGCTGTATTGCTGCAAATCATGTTCTAGTGAGTTTTTCCATGTAAAACTTGGTCTCCCTTTTTTTTCTTTCTGAAGTTTAGTCTGTATGCTAACTTTAGTGGATGGTTGTTTTCTCTCCTTTGAATGTGACCATAGTATTTGATACGACCCAATCTAATCCTTCGATTTATTGTTCTACCTGATAATGCCTTTCTCTTATTTAGTTCGCTTACTTTTTGCTTTCTGCAGTGCTTCCAAATATCCCTTAAAATCATTTTTTCGTATCTTGCCAGTTGTTGCCTATTCCTTTTCGTCAAGGTAGTTACTTTAGTTCCATATGCCATTGCTGGTGCTATGACCGTATTGTATATTAGTTTGCCAATATCCCAAGGTGGATTGAATTTTCTGCAAAATTCGACTACTGTCTTCGATGCTCTTGTTGCATTAACGCATCTCTGCCTTGTTTATCGGTACTTTATTGTTACCCGCTTTCTCTTTCGTATAACTTTCAGGTTCGGATGGCGAATTTTATGACGCTCACGCAGCCAACAAGTTAGATGACGTTTCCGCGGATAATCTGCACAGATTCCCCAGCGTTAACCAAGAGCACAATGACGAAACAAAAGCTAATCGTGTCGGTAGTAGTGATGCATTAGGCGAAGCGGAAATCAATTTTCTAGCTAAATTAAGGCAACGACAGCGGGAAAGCCAGCCGGTTCCGGCGGTAGGCATATTGGCGAGGAATCCCGTGAAAGATCAGACAGCGGCAGCAGAAAACTATGACGACTGGCAGTTGCAATTGCTTGCCAGTTTGAATAATCCTGCCTCATTTGCCGCTCTCGAAGAGATAAATCAGACACCGTCCTTCGATGGTGACCTTGGCACAGTGCTGAAGTTTCTGGCACAGTACACCGGTGAAGCAGCGGCGTTCGATCCAATGACACCGGATGAGTTCAACGATAACGGTGGAAAGCGGGCAGCCGCATTGAGATCCACCATGGCTAGACGGTCCCATTCCTCCAAGGAACCTGAACCCTTCGCGCCGTCTATCAGTATTGGTGAGTTTTACGGTACGGTCGAGCAGAAGTATATTTATTTTCTAACTTTTATTCGATTAATGAAATGTTATAAATGCACTTGCATGGCTGTATGTTACATTTGATTATAATATTAGTATCGTTATAGTTTCTTTAATTGACTGATATCAATTATAGGTATTCATCTGTATCAGAAAAAATCTGAGTGTTTTATTATTATGACAATCATTACATCTATTTTCTCAGATATAAATCTTAATGAATAGGTTATTTGAACAAATGTGTGAAAATAACATGTTTTGGAGATCTTGACAATTCAGATTTATCAATTCAGTTAAAATTCGATAGAAAAGTATTCAATTTTGTATTTTTTTTGGAACGTTTTAATCGTTTAAATGTTTCTAAATTCCGGGTACATTTCGAAATTCTGGAGAAACTCATACTTAGTACCTCGGTTCTAATCTGGTAATGTCATTCGATGGCTTTGCATGCTATCGAAATAATAAACATGCTCCATAAAATCCTCCATTTCATGAATCTTATCTTACCGGACGTAATTGTTCGGCAAAGGTAGGTGAAAAGTACTCTATGCCTTTTTTGTATGCTCATGCATCTACCTACGCTGCCTAGCAGACAAGTCTTTCCTAGACGTATGCTCAATTCATGTTTGATGTTCTAAAAGACCGTATCAATTGTGCAAACATTCTTGGAAAACTCCAATTCAATACCCCTATGCGAGCCCTTCGTCCAGCTGAATTTTTTCGCAGATCGAATCACCCTCTATGGAATGAACAAACCGATATGGCCCTACACGTTGGATGTGTCTTGTAATCATTTTAATGTGTCATATATGTTTGATTTTCGTCGAAATATGTGTTTAGACTAATAACTAGTAGATAAGTTAAATTTATACCCAATTCAAACACTTTACTACATCTGGACACTATTGAAACCATGATGCATTGAAATACCACATTGAATAGCTAATACGTTTACAAGCATCACCACAAACTTTCATATTATTCAATAAATTGTTTTCGAGTTTAATAGACGCAAGTTTTGCCCTAGAGCTCAAACTGAAAAAAAATAAAGATTATAGCTTTTTAACCATTTCTGTGAATCTTGGTGATTAATTTTTCAGGGTCAATTCAACATTAGGAAAAATTAAAAATATCGAAATTCATTTCCATTGCATTGCACCATTCACGGTCCACTCATCCATGCATGTAAGCCGTCATGCAAGCCTTGTTCATCACCACTTGGCGTTTCTTTGGTTGTTACTCGCAATCTATAAAGTACAATTTTGGAAGTAACAAAAATGTCATTTTTTAACCGCCTGCTGCATGTGCACTCCGTAGTCCTTCTAACACCACTAAAATAGTTTCTAATTACCAGCTAAAGACCGTGGGCAAATGGCTGGGCAGTGCGCACCACCAGTACTTCTTGTATTTGCAGGCATAAAATTGTGGTCCGTAGCATCCTGCCCAGCAGCTTCTATCCCCACATCCTACGACCTTTATTTGTGCGAAATTTTACTTTGCTATACACTACAGCAAATATTTGCTCAAAACTCTGTTTGCTTGAAGTATAGCAAAGCCTCTTTGCTCATTTGATAGCAAACAATATTTCGTCTGTCGTAAAGCAGGTATTAGACGAAGCAAATATTTGCTATTTTTCAATACAGATTTAATTTTGTGCAAATGAAAATCGTACCAAAAATAGCAAATATTTGCTTCGTCTAATACCTGCTAAGAAAGGGTGATCTCAAATAAGAAAGTGCGTTTTTAGTTTGCCTTAATGATTAATGGCCTTAACGGAAACTCGTAGCATGTGGAGGCGATTGGGAGAAAAAAAACGAACGAGTATGTTACGGTTAACTTTTCTCAGAACTAGAAGATTTCTATGATCTGGCAGTAAAAAGCACCCACCATTGTACTAAAAAATTCGCATATACATACTATATTTTACACACTTTTTTGTGGATATATTCTTCTTCTAAACATATAAAAATGCAGTCTGTCTGTCTGTCTGTCTGATCCATATAAGCTCTGAAACTACTGCACCGATCGGTGTGAAATTTTGTATATAGGGGTTTTAGGGGCCGGAACCAAATTTGGCATGTGGATATTTTTAGGAGTAACAAACATGTCCATAATAGTTTGACACCCCTTCCTCTTCTGGAAGGGTGGGGTTTCCTACACATGAAACACAACACGTAATTTGATATGTTGAGGTTTTTGAGAGCAAGGAAAATTTGCATGGTGGTTCGACACCCCTCCCTCTTCTGATAGGGCAGGTTCATGCAAATGAAAATCAAATTTTTCCACAACTCAAGAACTAATCAAATAAATGGAACCAAATTTGGTATGTTGGGGTTTCAATAAGGACGTGCTCACAGATTTATCATGTGTGAAGACATTTTCGTGTAGTGTGAAGATATATGGAAAAATAACCTGTCATCCTTGTGCCATGATTTCTTGTCGGCAGTGATATATTTAAATCACTTACGGTTGGTAAATTTTGAAATCGATTTTTCCGATAGTTCTGTTGTTTAAATTAAATAAAGTCGACGAGCATGTATTTCTTTTGATATTTCCTATCAAATAAAATAATAATATACATACCCCTAAAAATACCTTATTGTAGGGTAAGCAGTGCGATCCGACTGACACTAACAGTATTTCCCGTGCCAGAATTCTAATAAACGACGATTGGGTTGTTAGATCAGCTGGGTGATGAATGTGTCAAATTCATACAGTGTTCACAGATTTTGTTTTGCTCGGATGAAAGGCCAACACTAGATTCTGCCCCGTATGCTCTACAGCTCAAATTTTAATGTTAATTAATTAAGAGCATAATTATAATCGAGTTATAACTACATGTTAAATTAATTTCCATTGATTTTCGTCAGCATGGTTTTCGAAATGTTTACTCCGTTTCTTGGAACCTAATGAATTGGAACAAGCCATTGTTATTTTCTTTCGAATAAATGTTCTAATTTGATGTCACAAATCAAGAACGATGTGTTTACTTAAACAACAATTGATTGATCACAGGTGACGATATATTAATTGTTAACCAGCAGGTACATTGGTTGTTTTCAATTAGAGACAAATATCCTATATATAGCAGCCAGCTTCCATGGCATGCATCTCATCAGTCATTCCTGGTTTTTACCTGCTGGCATTGTTTCACTCGAAATGCACCTGAACGATGGCAGCCCGTGTAGGCGTTTTACTCGAAAGAAAGTCTACTAATCCATTTACATGGCTAACAATGATCTAATTTTTTAATCACCGCAGCACATGATGAATGGCTTGTACTGTAGAGCATACTGATATGTAGCATGCAAATTTAGATTGATTTATGGTGTGTAATACTCGTGAATGCTATTGTGAATGATTGTTTCGTGTGTGGTTGTATAAAATAGGTGTGAGATTTTTTATGTTGATGATACTATTTTGATTGTTTTTAGGGGCGCTTACAAATCTGGGCGATTTTTTTCAACACTTGAAGCACAACCTCGAATCGCTAGAATCCAAAAACCTTTCCCACGACCAGGTCAAACTGCTTGAAGGTCACAACATGGTTTCGAATCTTCGGAAAGGTAGGTAAAATTCATTCCAAAACTGAGAAGCTAATATATTAAACGATCCATTAACTGGCGGTTAACAATTCACTTGCAGAATTTATCGAAGACTACCCAAAGCCTACAGGCAGTGCAGCATTTCTTCACGCCATTCGGTAAGAAATAAATTCAAGACTAAGATTTTGTTCTTTCCAAAAACGTTTGGTTTTGTTTGCAGCAATTATCGTCCTTCTCACCGAATACGAGCGCTAGTATCAACCGTACCGGATCTTTACCGAGGAACAAATTATCACAATCCGGCGTGGAAGTATATCGGAATAGGAAAATGAGCTTCCCGATGATTTTTCGTCAACTTTCCTCGACATCATGTTAATAGATCGTGCTGAATAGACTACTGGGCTTGCCATACGAATTCCGTTATAAGCTTATTTACTTTGAATCGAACTCTGACTATCAATGGTACAATGATTAAAAAAAAACCTATCCAAGAACAGTGCTGATACAGAAAATATAGTGCAATGATGGCTGATATACCGTGGATCAAAATATTCATGTCAGTAGACTTTAATGAGCTAAGGAATACCTTCGATGTGTGGAATAAATTAACTTTTTCTCTCAATATCGACGTGGCAGTTTCCCTTGTTCACTACATAAAGTTTATTTTTGTTCGAGATACAATGACTGTATTGAGAGTTGTAAACAAAATAGATTATTATGAAGTATGAAAGGACTGGCGTAAAATATTTACGCGCTACACTACGCTCTCGGAATTTGGCTATCTGTTTATTAGACACAGACCTCACCCACGCACATAGGAGTACGTAGAACAAAAACCTGGCCAAAATTATTCTAATGAGTTTTCAGATAGCAAATGCGTCGAATGCTATGTATTTAGACATAAAAACTTATTATTAACAAGATTCAATCAAGTTAGATCACCTAGCAGTGATAAAAGAACTTTCCTCTGCTATTACTCTGGAATTAAAATAAGAAAGCTTCTACAAATATAGTGAGAGCATGACCTGGTGTTTACTTTTTTGCCAGTAATAGATTATGCTGCTCTTAAAGCGTCTTTTGAATCATTCGCTTTGGAAGGATCGTCTGATATGCTCTTGATAATGTTGGAAATCGTAGTACTCCTAGCAGATCTTTGAGTCTTGAAAAGTTCCCATTGGGAACTGCGTAACACAATTCATCCAATGGTACATTTTCTCTTAGCATTTGCGTTCTGCTCAAGAGACGCAATCGATCACTGCAATCAATGCTTTGCTTGGACGACATGAATGCGAAGCTTCTGACCAACTTTACAATTTTATGGCTGGGCTCAACAATTTTTCTCGTTTTGCGAAGCTGTCAATCTTTGTTTAAACTAACTTTTGAAGCGATTGTCAACTGAGTGTTTTTTGGAGGACATTTCAGGATTTTTTGTAAAATTTGGACTGCTGCGATCATTGTTTTTATATCTTGTGGTAATATTTGAGAGTTTCTTTAAGTTTTTCCTCCAGAAACAGAAACCTTTTATCAATCGAATGTTAAAGTGCTTAATCAACCCGAATAGGGTATTTCTGAAGAAAGCTCGGCAAGTTATGATATAATATTAAAAAAAACAATAAAATTTTTACAATGGATGTATACAAAGGCATGATAAGTGCTCTCATTCAATAGAAAAAATAGACTTGGTGGGAACCCAAACAAAAATCCCTTTTTGTGAAAATTTTGTCAAGCAACAGAGACTGAAAAACACGTGTATGGCAAGGCCTTTTTTCGATGCACTTTTTACAGCCTATACAACACATTACCAGTATAAATTTACTTAACATACCTTTATTGTCACCGCCCATATCAAATTTGCATACAAGAATCACTTTAAAGTTATAATAACATCAGTGGAAGTTTTTATTTATCGTAGAACAATTTTGTGACAATTTGTGGCTGTCATTTCGATTCGAACAGTTTCATTTTCACTTGATTCCTTCCGGCTACTGTCATCGAATCACTCCTTTCTCTCTTTCGCGTTTGCTGTTCATCGGATCGTTTCAAATGAAACTGATGACTATTTCAATTGACGGAAAGAGTGACGGAGAGAGATATTCTTTCATTTACTTCAGCGTCTCAATTGAAACTAGCACCGCATCGCGTCGTTTGATGATAGTTTTCTAATGCCGCAAGCCGCAGTTAAAACGGCAATGGCATCCAATAAAAACGTCACGCAAATTCCGATCAATATTTCGGATTTTTTTTTGCTGTTGATCACTGTTGCTGCGTTTCCACTTCGGATTGTGAAACCGGTTTAGGTGTTCTTCGTTTCATATCGTCACGGTTTTCATTTCTCCCTCGACCATATATTTAAGGGAACCTATACATTAGAGAAATGACAAGACACTCACCGTTAAGGCAACTGTCAACATCAAAACGGGCGAGCTGTATAATTTTGCATTGCCGTTATCCGTTTTGATGTTGATAGTTGCCTTAACGGTGAGTGTCTTGTCATTTCTCTAATGTATAGGTTCCCTAATATATTTGCGCGAAGTACTGTATGGAAGCTCCCTGTCTTCGTTAGCGCTCATTGTCATTTTCGATTGAGAATCGTCATGTGAGAGTGACGGTGATAATCTTTTCTTTCAATTGAAACGCATTCGTATCAGTTTCTAGCCCTTCAGTTGTCAAAATCAAAGCAAGAGCTGCCGAGTAGTTTTCATGTGACTCACGAAGAGCTTGGGAATGATACAAAAGCTTTTCAATTGAAAGCGACGGGTCAAAGCGTCACTATAACCTGATAATTGTCAATTGAAAATGACTTTGTCAGGCTCTGGTAGTAAGTATCAGAGAATGCAAAAAGGATCAATATCACGAGGTACACTGATATTTTTGTTTTTGTATTTTGGCCAGGTTTTTGACTGAAATACTCCTACGTGCCACCGTCAACTGTATAGTTGCTATGTTTACTAGACAAGCGTCATACCGAAATATCAAAATGTTTCATAAGAGTTATTTAAAACTGAGTTATTAATTTGAAAATTAGTAAGAGAAGTTGCACGAGGAGAAATATTTGCACACATGCATTTTCAGCTGATTTTGATCAATGGCAAGCGAACTTTTGTGAGGAATTAAACATTCAATGCTCTGTATGTTTCTTTCATTTCTACTTATTTGTTATCATCTTTTAATCTTTTTTGACTTTTTCCTAGAAAGGTGTAGTTATCACTGGAAAAACTAAAGGTATGAAAGTGCTCCAAAGGGCCGAATGTCGTTTATCACTCGTGTGTGTATGTGTGTGTGTAACGCTCTCCCAATCTCACTCGATTTTCTCAGAGATAGCTGGACCGATTTTCATGAAATCAATTGCAAATGAAAGGTCTAGATGCCCCATGAGATCCTATTGAATTTTATTATAATCGGATTTTTAGTTTAGAGGTTATGTATCAAAATGTAAAAATCACGAAACAACAGTATCTCAGAAACTGAACAAAATTGATTTCAAATGAACGGGCTACCTAAAAACCCTTATCTTTTGAATTTTATGAAGATTGGACATGTGGTTCAAAATTTATGGAAAGAAATGTGTTCTGGGGACTATTTAATCTCACTTATGTTTCTCAGAGATGGCTGGACCGATTTTCATAAAATCAGTGTCATATGGAAGGTCTCGTTGCCCCATAAGACGCTATTGATTTTTTTTAAAAAGGAACATTACTTTGCCTGTTATGTTTAAAAATGTGAAATACAGCTGTGAAAAGAAACATATTCCTTTTCTCACTCACTTTTCTCAGAGATGGCTGAACCGATTTTCACAAAATTAGTGTCAAATGAAAACTCTAGCAGCCTCATAACGCTTTATTGAATTTCATTGTGATCGGACAGTAACTTTGTCTGTAATGTATCAAAATGAGAAAATCACGAAACTTCATTATCTCAGAAACTATACAACCAATTTGAACAGCATTGATATCAAATGAACGGGCTAGTTGGGGTTTAACTGATGAATTTTATAATGATTGAACACGTGATTTAAAATTTGTGAAAAGAAACGTGTTCCGAGGATTTTTCAAATTTACTCGTTTTCTTAAAGATGGCTGAACTAATTTCAACAATCTTATTGTCAAAAGAAAGGATTGGGCAGCTAAGTTCCCATTTCATATGATTATAATCGGACTTTTATTTCAACCGTTATGTATTAAATTGTAAAAACAACGTAAGTCTATTATCTCAAAGACTACAAGACTTATTTCAACCTAACTACGGACTGTATCTCAAGCTTACAAGTAACAAAACTCATTACAATTTGATATGTGGTTCAAAAGCTAGGCAAAGAAACGAAATTGATTCATCAAAATATGTGGCATCAACATAATTCAAATTGCATATTGCTCTAATGAAGTCATGCTTGTCATTTCTCCTTAGAAAATCTTTAAAGTGCAGGAGAACATACTTGCATTGCGGAAACAACTGCTCTCACACTAAAGAGCAGATTAACGCACATGATAGAAGAGAACGACGAACGATTTTTATCTGATGAGCTTCCAGAAGCACCCCGCTGAAATCTCTCTCATGCGTGACAATGAACTATGGTGTACTTTCTCACACGCATGGACATTACGCACAATTATTACACAGCAGAGCTTGAGCATGGCAGAAGAGGAAAAGAGATTGGGAGAAAAAAAATAGACTGCGTTGCACGTGCCGGTTTAGTTTACCTATGTCGAATTCGTTTTGGCGGTGTAGCTACACGAGGACTACAGTTTTGCCCGGTAGGTTTTTTTTCACTTTCCGGACTACTCGCCAGTGAACACTGTGGTGTACTTCTGCGTATTCTCTGTAGAGTGATTCACCACTCTTGTTTCTATCAGATGGAGGTGAGCTGGAAGTGTGTTATCTCTCTGTAAGTTGGTTGTAATACACTTTGGAGTGGAGAAAGAAGCAGTGTGGTGAAAGCATTGCTACCTACACACAGGCACATACTGAAAGGGAAGTGCGCGGTGAATTTTATCTTCGCTCTTTCCGCATACTGAGGAGAATGACAAGCATGAATGAAGTATGGAGCTGACTCCCGGCCTCTCAGCATTCTCCCGGTTCTTGAAAAACGCACATTGGGTAATATTTCTCCTTTTTATGCTGTTCCCCGAAACCGGAAGCTACTACAGTCATACCTCGATATAAGGCAACCTCTATATAACGTAACTTTTTAAAATGTATTGAAATTGAAAATTAATGATACAGCAACTGTTTTTGGGCTAAAAATTGCTTCAAAAGATGTTTGTAGTAAGTTTTGAAACCAATGAAACCAACGCGAAAATTGTCCAAAATGGGCATAAGGAAGGTTTGAAAATACTAATACGTGATGGGAAATAGGTTTTCCTTCAGTAACAATTCACAGTCTTGCATCAATTAAAAAAAAAGTTTTTTGCTTGGTAAAATTTTCTCTAAATGGGCATAAGAAAGGATTAAAAATACTGATAGGTGATGGGAAATAGGTTTTTGCGCATCTGTGAGTAACTACCAAGAGTATTGCATCAATTAAAATAAATATTTTGCTTGTTGAAAATTGTCCTAAATGGGCATAAGAATGGTTTAAAAATACTGATAGGTGATGGGAAATAGGTTTTCACGCAACGTTGAATAATGTTTTGTATCAATAGAAAAACAATTTTTTTTTGCTTCTGAAAATATTTCTATCTGGGCATAAGAAAGGTTTAAAAATACTGATAGGTTATGGAGAATAGGTTTTCGCGCATCTTTGAGTAACCATTAACATTCTTGCATAAATTAAAAAAAAAATTCTGCTTCGATATAACGTAACAAAAATAAAAATTAAGTTGCCTTATATCGAGGTATGACTGTATCTAAAAATTTTAAACGGCGTCTGAAGTTGAATTCAGGCCTCTGGGTATCATACGGTTCCACAAATACTGATATTTGATGATATTTGGTCACTGTAGGCTGTTGTTCAGAAACAGAATGTCGCCACATTTTTTCCCAAAAAATATAATTAAGTCATGTAGTTATTTTTTATGTAAATGCAGTCAAACGCAAAAAAAATTGATTAGGGTATATTTATTTGTTTGTTTTTAAGCCTAGACGTAAACTACTTTTTTTTCTTCAATTCTGTGTGTGTGTCGAATTTTTAGTTTGTATATTATTTGTCGAAATGTGAAAATCACGAAAGTTCATTATCTCAGAAACTATTATTTTTTCTGATTTTCATAAAATCAGTGTCATATGGAAGGTCTAGTTACCCCATAAGACCCTATTGATTTGTTTTGCAATCGGACTATTACTTTGCCTGTTTTGTTTAAAAATGTGAAATCTAGCTATGAAAAGAAACATATTCCGAAGACTAGTTAAGCTCATTCATTTTCCTCAGAGATTGCTGATCCGATTTTCACAAGATTAGTGTCAATTTTACTGTAACCAGACTGTAACTTCGTCTGTAATGTATCAAAATGTGAAAATCACGAATCTTCATTATCTTAGAAACTACACAACCGATTTGAACAATATTGATATCAGATGAACGAGCTAGTTAAGGGTTAACTTAAAAATTATAATGATTGAATACGTGGTTCAAAAGTTCGGCTGCCCTATAGGTTTCCATTTCATTTGATCATAATCGGACTTTTATGTCAACCGTTATGTTATCAATTGTAAAAACAATGAAAGTTTATTATCTCAAAGATTACACGACTTATTTGAACGAACCTATTGTCTTACGAACAAGTTATCTCTCACCCTTACAAGTAACAAGCTTCATAACAATTTGGTATGTGAAGGAACAATTTGATATGGAAAGAAACGAAATTCAAGTTTATTTAAAATTATACCTGCTTTGAAAAAAATATGTGCCCCCAACAAAATTTAAATTTGGTATTGTACTATTTGAACGTTCCTGGTATTGCTAGTGATTGAAGAGTTCGAAATTAATATTCATTTCTTTTATTTCGCTTTTTCTTTAGCACTAACATAACGTCAAATGTCGCATTTTATTTTATACTTCAATTGTTAATTCAGAAACAACATCAATATTTTAGAACCCAAAGAGTGAATATACCTTCAAAGGATTGAAGTGCTCGTGTAAATCTATTTTAACGAATAATATGTTCGAATGAGGAAGGCTGGGTCTCACCGCTAGGTGGATTAATTTGGGGTTTTCTTATACTCTCACTCGTGTGGATGAAAAGATGTTCGATTCTAACAAAAGTTAAACTTATTATACATATTTTCCGGGAGACGATTATTTTGAACACCTCTCTTAAGTAAAAATTGAGTTGCTTTATAAATGAAACTATCTATCATAGATACAGCATAACCAATTTTGTTGAAAAGGGAAATTAAATTAAAAATTATTCGTTATACATTTCACACAATAGTTTGGCCCACGCGTGAGAGGAGTGCTTAAAAACTAGAAAAGCTGAATTTCTATAAAATCCCTTTCACAAAGAATACTCACTCTTCACATTCCTCACTGTCATCCGCCGCCTGAATAGCAGTGCGTGCCCTAAAGGGCCATCAATATGATATGACCAAAACCATGTTCCTACCGCTTACAACTGTATGGACATTCAACATCGCTTATTCCATTGCTTTAAACCTACGTAGTAGTGTATGAAAACATTTAGTTTTTTTGTTTGCTCACAATTAGATGTTTAGTATTATTGATGGGTCAGTGCACTCATCTGGACAACCGGAACATAATGATTAATTGTTATTAACAGCTCATTTTGTGCCAGGCAACTGCTTTTGCATTTTTGAATGTTTTATCACTAATATACTCCGGCGACACTCACCCCAGCACCTCCCCATGTTACCTACTTATCCATTAATTTAGTTATTCATAAACGCACCGGTCAGCAGAAAAACTATTTGAAAGCATTTATGAACAGATTCAATATCATATACCTATGTACAATGCAGCAGCAGTTAGCAACTTTGACTTGGTTTTTTACATCCTGAGGCTGAAGTAGATATTTTCCACATCATGCAGTGTGCAGGAGAGCTGAATTCTTTCCATTCAAAATTAGTGCTGTTGCTAACGCATCAAAAGTATAGTAAGTATGTATGTATGTATAGGTTTGCCAAGCCCATTAGTTAATCAAGTTCCAACAATATTTTCAAAGCACTTTCGCGGCACACAGGTCAGCAGTTCGTGTTTTCTGATGAACAACTCTTTGTCTTGCTACAGCCGCATAATGTCCAAAATGATCGGTTATGGGCGCCAACGTTGACCAGCTTTCCCGGTGTCACATAATCATCCTGCGGTACCAGAGCGCCACGTCAGTTGGTTTGGGGGCCATATCCAGGTGTGGGAGCTTCCAACTGGTATTTATCGGGAAAACATGAAAATCAACGTCGCGTACCAGAATACCAAGGTTCTGGAGAAGGTTGAGGCCTGGCACTTCGGGAGCGCTACACAAAGGATCATTACGTCTTCCAACAGGACGGCGCACCGGCTGACACGAAGAATATCGCTTTAGCGTGAGGTCAAATCGTTCGTATACTGTAGCGACTACTGTGCTGGAAAGAAGGCCCCGTTTCAGCTCTGACTGACCAAAACATGCGTTTGACAAGGCCCTACATTTTACAATAGTACAAAACAAAACTGTCTATTAAAGTTGCTATGCTACGTTGCAGAACTTTATGTTTTCCACTTCGTTACTGAGAAAACGTCAAAATGGGCTGCGTGCACTGTCCGCCATTACCGCTCGTGGAAAGCTGGATATGTGAGGCTGAAACTGACACCAATATTAATACACATAACGCAACGATGAAAAGTTGTATCCAAACTTTTTGAACAGCCTGTAAATGAAAACACGTTTGGTGGAACCGGTTTTTTTCTTCAAATTGAACTCTTTCACAAGTCCATATAATGTGCATTTGAGGTGTGAAACAATTAATGGAGTGTAACCGTGTGTGTGCCCCACCCCAAAACACGACCCGTGAGTTTCCGAAGCCGGACGCAACAGAACACAGGATCGTCACTTTCTTGTCGGGACATCAGAAAACAACTCCAAATCGTGCATCGTCAATGGTGAGTCGTGAAATGCGGTCAGAGTGAATGTTCAATTAGTGATCAAAATCACAAGCGTGTCGAGAAAGTGTTTAACCCGTAAAGACCCGGGACGGAACTTGTTTTTCGAAAATGCTCGTTCTCAGCACTGGAACGGTCGATTTGGGAAAACTTGGAATTTTATTCAAGGGGAATACTGCCCTTCCAAGCATAGTTGTCCCCAGTAGCGTAGCTAGGGGGGTGCGGTTGGTGCGGTCCGCACCAGGCCCACCACTCAAGGGGGCCCCCAAATCTTGCGAAGATCGAACCGGTCAACATGCCCATCTGTTAAGTTCAGATGTATTTGTACTCGCCACTCTGCTCTCGTGATCCACACGGACAAAGTATACGTGATACCGGTGTTCATTTTTACCATGATTCGTGATTCGACTGACGCCGAAGTTGAATGTTTTGCGATCGCAGAAAACATTCGATGCAACGAGGAAACACGCAACGAGGGAGCGATTTTTTGCGATGCTAAAAGCCAGTCTTGGTAAAGCACGCACCGCACTAGAAGCGGAACAAAAATTGAGCTCTTGCTTGCTAGTATCACGCACTTGAGCTGGGTGCTTCAGTCGATGATTCGGCACGCGAAGAATGAAGAATACCACCACAGAGCGGATATCTCTGCGTTGGTGTTTTTCCAAAGTTGCGTAGAGCGCACAGTGTAGCCCCGAATCATTTTGCATGCTTTTATGCTTCGTGGCATCTCCGTCTCCTTGTACTCTGCACTCTTTGCTATGTATATTACACGTTGCGGCCAATGCAGAGGGTGGGCGCTGACGACGTATGTGGGTGAGTGGGTGACTATATATTTGTGTTGTTTTGGAAATTAAATGTCATGAATTCAATGAAATGAAATGTAATGAAATTTTATGTAATGAAGCAGCAAAATAATGCTCTGTTTAATAGTTTCAAAAAAAACATGCCGCCAAAAATTTCCACTCGCCACAGTTGCAATTACTTGGATTTGTTTGTTTCGTTCTCACATTTGATGTTTTTTCACACGACTACTATACCACGAGCGCAAACCAGGAGGCTTATTTACGTCTTATGAAAAAATGAAACAAGGCTAAAAGCAAGGTGTTCTACGGGGTGTTGTTCTCTAAATATAGAAAACTAGATATAGGCATTAGAACCGGGGCGTATTACTCCTTAATATGAGATTTAAATTGCTTTATTTTTTTGAGCCTTCAGCCAGAAAATATAGTAGAGAATAATCAACACAATATTTTGATACTTTACGTCGTTTCAGGAAGCATCATCACCAATCTTGATTAAAAAAACGAGTTTATATGAAAAAAAAAATACAAAATTCCTGAACAAACTTGGTAAAGCACGCAAAGCATCTCAAGCAGAGCTTGATTGTAGTTCTACCTTCATACCCCACACGCATTCGGGCTAGGTGCTTTGGTTTTCAGCTTGGCGCGCAACAAATTAAGAAGAGCATCACACAGCAAATGTGGTCCCCGTGGCTCTGTGGTTACCGATGTCGGTCGGCTAGCTCTCCCACACGGTTGTGATATCGGGTTCGATTCCCGAACGAGTCGAGGATCTTTTCTAGCTGGAAATTTTCTCGACTCAGCACTGGGGCACGGTGTATCGTTGTACTTATCCTACACATACAAAATGTGCCAAAAAAATATCGGTAACGAATTCTCTCAACTAATCTAGTTGATCGAGACCGCTATTGGCCCCAAGGCTAAGCGTGCGATATTGTTTTTTTTTTTTTGTTTATCACACAGCAAATATCTCTTCACGGATCAAAACAAAACGAAAAAGAAAAAAACGCTCAACGTGCCTCTCGGTGACAAACACAAGGTTACCGCACTGCATTCGTAGCTTCTTTAGCTCTTGCGTCGAGCTGGTGCTTGCTACGAATGTCGCATAAGAAGATAATACGCTCGTGGTGCTGGGTGTTTGTAATTTGGCGGATTTTAAATCTGTAATTTTTGATTTTTCCAACCAGATGGAACGGAATATGAGTATCTAAATTTACCTAATTTTTGATTTTGCGGACAACGGAATAAATAAATAGAAAAATATAAATTTTTTGTTTGTCTCAATTTGTTTAATGAAAGAAAAAACTGTTCCGTCATTTTCATTGGGGGCCCACATTTTTGTACCGCACCAGGCCCACCAAGCCATAGCTACGCCACTGGTTGTCCCAGCGTGCATAAGGTTTGTGTACACTCAAAATATTTTTCACATTATTGTTACGTGAAATTTCCTGTACTTATTCATTTTCTGTCATTTTGCATGATTTATGTGACAAACATAACATCTACGTGAAAATCACATGCATACTATGTTTTATCACGTAGTATCTACGTGAACTTTCCAACGTCAAACAGAATGTCATAGATGAAGTATCGCGTGAACTCTCTATGTGAAAATACACAGAAATCAAAATGGCGAAGCTGTTGTCTAACTCAGTCTCTGACAATAAAATAGAATTTCTCGACGGCCTGCCAATAAGTGAGCTTTCGAAAAACCGTACGAATTTGACATCGAGCCTGGAGCTTACAGGTTTCACACAGATTTAGTTCAAAGGTCGAGGAGTTTCCTATACATAAGCAGTTGCAGCTTACAATAGTTATCGCCGGCAAATGTCGTAATATTTGTCCGTTTTTATGTCGTTTGATTCATTTACGAATCGGCGATTTTGCATGGCCGTGCGATTTAGCAAGCAATATTTCTATAATTTCTAAAAACTATTTGTCGTCTCTTAAGAATCGGGGAAACAAAATTTGGAAATTTTACGTTGTATCAATCGTAGTAGCTAGCAGATAATCGAATGCTTTCCATTTTACCGGTAGTTGAGTTCTACGTGAAAGTCACATAAAATGCATATGTCTGCTGTATAAGATTCATAAGATAAATCATTTCACCAGATCATGATGAACTCAAATGACAATCACGTAGAATCTACGTGAAAATGACAGTGGAAAATATTCACATAACTTTTCCGGTAATTATGACGTGAAAATTATTTTAAGTGTAGAACATGGGACTACTATGATTGGAACGGCAGAATGTAGCTCTAAGTTTTGGTAAAGATGCCACCCCTCTGGACCCCTCCCTGTTTTCGTGAGACGCAATATTGTCTGTGTTTTTTTCTAATTTTTCAAACAGATTGAGCAAACACTGGGAATTTTCATACGTATCAATTGCTCCATATATCAAATCATATCAGGTAGATGAAATATGGTATGTAAGAGTGAATTTTGGAGTTTCTAAATTATTTCAGTACAAAATCACAAAACTACGTACTTTTATAAAAATTCAAACAACAAAACCGTTTTTCAAATTTTAAGCTCTACATTTTTGCGGTGAGGTCTCTTGAATCCATACGCGATGAAATATTTTTTTTAGCATGCAAACATTTTGAGAAAAAAACAGTTAAAATTTACCAAAGTACGTATTTTCATGGAAACCTGATTTCCCAGTCTCCCACGGTAGGTTTCAACTTAGCTCTTCAATTTTCAAGCTCTATATTTCTAGAGTTTTCATAAGAACTCGCACTTTAGTGAAATCAAACTCGTTTTTTCTAAATTTGTGCATGCTAGAATAAATCTTTCAGTATCTTTGGATTCAGAAGACGTTACTCTAGAAACATAGAGCTTGAAAATTGAAGAGCTAAGTTGAAAACTGCTGTGGGAGACTGAGTAAATCAGGTTTCCATGAAAATACGTACTTTAGTGAATGTAAACTCATTTTTCTCAAAATATTTGCATACTCGCGTCTCACGAAAACAGAGAGGGATCCTGCGGGGTGGCATCTTTACCAAAATTTAGAGCTACTATTCCCCTTGAATAAAATTCCAAGTTTTCCCAAATCGGCCGTTTCAGTGCTGAGAACGAGCATTTTCAAAAAACAAGTTCCGTCCCGAGTCTTTACGGATTAGGTTACTAAATTAAGTTCAAAAAAAACTATCCAGATCTAACGCCAGGGATTTCCATTCTGCACTTGATCGGAAAAGTAAGCGATTTAAGCGCCACCTTGAATAAGGACCGCCCAATGTTTTTTTGCCCGGTATGAGAATAAGACCTAACCACAGGTAAGTTCTTGTTCAAACGCGTTAAAGCTGTCTCCAAATCAAAAAAACAATGGTTTGAGTCTGTGGTTTAAGCTTTAGCGTAGATAACAACCAAACAGGTTGGAAAACGTAACGCAATACTTATCGTTTGCCTTGCTCGTCATTCTTCTCCTTCTTTTCAAAAAACGTTTCGTTTTGCTGTCACCATGAGCACGGTAAACCAGGGTAAACCTAAGACAAGACGTGACAGCTGGTCACCGTTACATTCAACCAATTTGAACCGGCTGCTGATTGGCTGAATTCGATAACGCAATCGTCACGTAGAAAATACAACGAGGTTACTTTTCACTGTAAAGCAGTGATGCTGGAGAGTCATAATTTAGCTATTATAATTGTTCATAAATAATGATGCAAAAGTATGTAAGGTACATGATATTACCGAGTAATGTATTTCACTGTTATAACTTAAAAAATGCATTGATTAATCGTTTATTACTATTTCGGTTGAAGTCCAAGAAACTTCGAAAGAAAAAATTTGGGTACCAAGAAAATTAGGAAGAAAAAATTTGATAGTAGAAGTATGCTTTATTGAACATAAAATAATAAATAAGAATTGAGTGCTATTCGCCTATATATTGCAATTTTAATTTGTTTGATTTTCATTGACCTGCAAGAGTTGTTAAAAATAATCAGTCTGGCATCAACGGTATGGAACGTTCAAAAAAATTTCGACGGGGATGACGGCCGTTACGAAAAGAAAAATAAGAAGCCAGCTGTCGCGTCTTGTCTTAGCGGTAAACTACCGGCGGCGTTCAATGTGAGTGTTTGGAAAGAGCGTGCTCAAAATTGCTCCAAGTTTTGTAGCCTTGTTCTCAGTGTCCTTTTACTCCTATCCGATCCGGGTGGAGTGATAGGGTGAGTATTGATTGCGAGGACTGTCCTTTTTGTACCACCGGTCGCTCTCACCGAGTTTTACTCACCGAACGACAGACTCGTAGAAATAGGCAAACCGCAGCAATATACCGAGGCAGCTCAACATTTTCCTTCATCGTTTATCATAACACATTTTCCACTGTGATTGAACGCAAGCTAAAGCTGCGATCTCGTCGCGCGTGGTGGAGCCGCCTGGTTCCAACATAAGTACATGTGAAAAAGTCTATAGCCAACACAAACGAGAGTGTATAGCCCTCATCACCCATCGTCCGTCTGGTGCAAAGCTCTCCTTCCTGGTGCGTTTTGTGTGTTTTCCTGGTTATGTTGCGGAGGCTGCAAGGTTTGCCTTGTTGAGAAAAATTTTCTCGTTTCGATGGCTTGCGGAAAACTTTGAAAAGAAAACGATAGTGTAGTGTTATTATGTGAAAGTATTGAAAACATTTGCAGCACATATTTCAGCTAGTGCTCCTGGTTTTTTTTTCGCTCGTTGATAAACAAAAGTTTGTGAGACTTAGCTCCAGCATCTATGTCAACTAGTGCTAGTTAGGATTTCGAATTATATCCCCTGTAGAATAATCCTTCCAAAGGCTTCAAGGGTGAAAATAATCTATAAGAATTAATTTCGCAGTTGAAAGCGAAGACAGTTAGCGGTGATCAACAAATGAGTTAGTTTCGATGGAGAATAAGTAGGTAGTACGACCTTATGTGAATTACAATCGATCCTTCAAAAAAGCTGCGAACAAAAAAATTAATGAAGTTGTTCCCTTATTCCTCCGCAGTTCATTTTTTTGGTCATATTTTTGTTTGACAGTGTTTTGTCCGATAACAGCACAAAAAATAACCTCTGCTTGTTTACTGCGAAAGAAACGGTGTAAGCTAACTTGGCCCGCAGATATTAGCTTTGAAAAATTCTCGGTAGAAATTTAAAAGGGGCATCCCTGATTCGACGGTGTGTGCTAATGTTTAACTGTGCTTAAACTTGATCTGTATCTGTGTCAGCAGTTGTTTCCAGACGTGACTTTAACCACATTGGGTGAGCCGCAGAACAAAGCAAACGGAAAAACGAGCGAGAGTGAGAGATAGTGCTTTCCCGAGCGAAACACCTCTATCCCTCCCTGAGCCGCGATTGCTGTTGCTAATTTACGCACAGAGAAGCCTTGCTTCTACTGCACCGCAAACCTCGGAAGAAAATCAGGATATCATATTTATCAACGAAGTGGACAAAAATGTCGGCAAATGATGCAAACTTTATGTTGTTTTCCAACATTAGCGATTGTTCCTACGTATCATGTTATTGGTAAGTGTAAAACGAGTCATATCGCTGCTTTGCTTTTCCGGATTTTTCTTGCTTTAATAGGGATATCAACAGGCGCACAGGGAGCGCGCCCTGCAGGGGTGAATGTGCGCCCCGGTAAACTTCGACGATTGATGGGTGATGTGCGTTTTATTCTATTTTGATTAACCTGCCAAATGGGAAATGATTACTAAGCGATTTCTGCTTCGAATGGGTAATGTGCGTGGGAATTTGCTTAGTGGTGTGGAAATCGTCACTGTACTGTTTCTGTTCTGGATCCAGCTGCGAAGCTAGGTGTGCGCCCCCTTTCAATTTGTATTGTGCTGTTACTAACTTTGCATGCATTATTAGACTGTTATATTATGTTACTTCGTATTGTCTAACACATAACCGTGTTTGAAATCATTAGGTCAAAATCTAACCAGAGCAATCGAGTTATATACTATTCCGATTTATTTGAACATAATTCTCAATCATGCTCTATTGTACATATTCTATACTATATTTTATATTTTTTTCGTACTCTGTCGTCATAGTGTTTTATGATACATAGGTACATTGAACCTAAAAGTGAATGGTATGTCATATTATCTTTCGCTATTTCGTAGGACAATCAATCGGAATTTCAATGCATACCAGTAATTTTGTCTCATGTGGAATGAATCACCACTTTCGGCTAAGTGTTCAGCTGACGAGACACGCAGAGACTACCATTAGCGCCACGTTGTCTATGATTACTCGTACACGACGCAACATGACATCATCCTTTTATACGTATTCAGAAGGCTCGGTATTACATTCAGTACTTAGGCGGGTAGACAGCTTTTAGTGTCGAAACCGTAGACATGGTAATTGTGGAAATCATCATCGGGGAGCTTGATACCTTAGCTCGATTTGGTTTCATTTGAAAAAAAAGAGATATTGTGACCAGTTTCTTAATACCTATTTTGAAAGGTTAGGCATAATAAACATGGTTGTTTCATCATTAGTTTCAGTAAGGGGCTATCCACATACCACGTGGACAGCTTTGAGGGGGGGGGGGGGTTGGCTAATGTCCACGGTCCATACAAATTTTTTAGAATTTATATGGACAGTTGTCCACGGAGGGGGAGGGGGAGGGTCAAAATCGCTAAAAATCTGTCCACGTGGTATGTGGATGGCCCCTAAGTCCAACAATTGCAGACTATCGTATGGAAAAATTTCTCTCGCAGTAAGAAGGAGAACATAGCTTGAATATATTCAGAAACATTCAAAATATGCAAATCACACCTCATATGCACCACAGAGGAAAAAATAAGTAAAATGGAAGCTAAAATTTGCATATAATATGAGACATCCGATGTCGGCTTTCAACGCCCGTTATGAAACCCCTGCTGATGCGTGTTGTTCGCCCTTCAATCGAGTCCTAAGGACTGAAAGAAAAAAAAATCAAAGCTTATATAAAAAGTAAGATATAGATGTGCTGAATTTTTGGTACACTCTAGTATGCACTAGCCAGTGGAAAAGGAATTCCAACATTAGAGTGAATGATTTTAGCGAAAATGTGGAACACTTTTTGCAATGACAGCCTTTAGCTAAACACGACAAATGGCAGCTTTTAGCGATGGCTGAATTGTTATATTCTGTTAGAGGTTTTTTTCTGCTCCGACATTGAATCTCAATAACGTGCGTTTCAGATATGAAACAATATTTTACTAAGAGCTTCTCAGCAAAATTAGCTGATAGCGCTGCAAGGAAAGGATGAATAACTGTGAAAAATGACAAGAAATTGAACACCGGCTACGATTCCAAATAATTTATTCTATGCCAAAATGATACATCGAGCATTTCCTACGTAAATGGTTTCTGGCCGGTCTAGCACTTTTCTTGCTGCGGACCATGTCCTGAATGATAAATCTAGCGCTTATTGTTAGTGCTGTGTACGGGTTCATACATCAACATTTCCGATTGGAAAGACTCTGGAGAAACAGAAAATTAATGAGGGTTTCCTGTTGACCGTACTAAGAGATACGAAGTCTGCAACGTCTTTCTTTATTTCGAAAAGATGTAAACCAGTTTTAGCTTTTGTTCCCTTTGTAAAACATTCTTCCCTTTTATCTCCTCAACATTTCATCAATTTTTTACAAGACGCAACGTATGTTATTTATTTATAATTTTAATCATGAAACAATACAGCCGCCCCTGTAAATTCCTTAACAGAAAAAAAGTCGAAAAAATGTTTTCATAACAAGAGCATGCGAAGGATCACAACACAATAACATGTGAATAGGAATGCTTTTTTTGTGTGCCACCGTGAGCTTCACCACTGTGAAAACGAGAGCTGTATCGGCTCGCAATTTTCTTCCAGCAGCTCGTTTAGAGGTTATGATGCTTTATCATGCCAGTGGTTCTGTCTACAACGGAAATCACTTGGGAGTTTCGATGTTTGGTTTGGAACTCGAATGTGGATGTGTGCGAATAGAATGCCTACAGCGAGTGAAGGTACGAAGGGGTTTCTATTCCGAGCAACCCACGCAAGCGCTACGTGTATCCATAATAAATCGAATTCACGTTTGCGTTGTCGAAAACGGCACTGTACCTACACTTGAAATATTTTATAGCTTAACGGAAGCTTACCTTTTGTTTTGTATATGGGCGAGAGAACAACATATTGGTACTAGGCTGTATTGTGCGTATTCCTAGTATATTTTTTTTTCGAAAATTTATTCGCCCATTTTTGGTCAGTCTCAGATTGTGATAGAATCTCAATCAGGATGAAATTATTAATTTATAACTGAATGTGCTTCAAATATCAAGCTGTTTCACATTAAAGGATATCCGCAAATTTTGATTAAAAAATATCATCAGTAAAAATGGATTCTGGTTTCTGGAAATCAGCCAAGAGTGACTAAACATCACCCAATATATTATATATATTCCCGGAATCAGGACTCAGGCTTAGAAACCGAGAATCAGCCTCAATTGTCAATCAAATCCAACATGGTGACTTCAGGTTTCCTGAAAACACCCTTAAATGAACCAATTACATCCAATGTAGACCACAGACACCTTTTCGAACTCAAGATGGCTTCTTCAGATTTCTGAAATACAGTTGATTTGTGTTGTGTGATCGTCACTGGTGGGAAGTGTTATTTTTCTTATTTCATCAAAAGAGAACGGCAGGCTTCCATAGTTAAAAAAAGTTTACCGGAAATGCTGCTCTACATGGAACAATTGTTCCGTCGCCTCGAAAACGACGATTTCGATGTTAGAGACTGTCTTCAGAAAGGAAAATCGAAAAGCCTTCGAAGATGCTGAATTGGAGGAATTGTTCGATTATGAATGAAGGAACAGCACCTTCGGTATTAGAGGATTTACCCGTCTAGCCATTTTCAAGCGATTGCATGCTTCTCCAAAATAAAGTTGTATTTTTGTTAAAAAAAACCGCGAGAATTTAGTTGCGCACTTAATCCAATGTGAGCAATTTCGTATCTAAGTATTAACTCTAGAGGCCATTTTAACAAACAATTGCGATTACGACACCCAGTTTTTGTAAAACAGTCTAAATTCCGCAATACTCATATTATACAACACATACCATAGTGTACTATACACTATACCACACAAATACACATACCATACACACTTATACGAATTACATATAAATAGCACACACATCACACACGCTATACACACACCCACACTTACTCTTATCACGCTATACACACACACACACAAAGCAAAGCCTTAGTGCTACATTCCGTATCGGAATTTGACCTTCTGTTTTACTATACACAGACTTCGCCGACGACTGTTAAGTGTATAGAACAATTGCGGGGCTAGCGCTACGATCCTACTGACACTGACAGTCTCTCTGACAGCCGAGACTCGAACCTACGACGACTGGCTTGTTAGACCAGCGTCGTACCTTGAGACCAACTGGGAGAACTGGGAGAAAGCCATCTAATATCAAAGCAAATTTCGAAAAGCGAAGTTGCATGTACTTGGGTGAATTTTCGGTTTTCTAAAAGGAGCTGCGCATGGTCGTGGGTTCAAATCTTAGTAGGATCAGGCCATGTGACTTAGGCATGGGTTATTCTCAGGCTTCCCATCAACTTACCTATACGCTGAATTCAATTACATCGTGGTGTGACTTCATCTTAACAAAAAAATGATTTTCTGTTATCCAGCTTTCCACGAGCGGTAATGGCGGACAGTGCTCGCAGCCTATTTTGACGTTTTCTGTCAATATTCAATCGCAGTAACGGAGTAGACAATATAACAACGCCGTAACGTAGCATAGCAACTTCAACAAACAAGGGGCGTTTGGTTATTCAATCTTCTTCGTGTGTATGCCAAATCTAAATAAACCAAACTGTTCATTAAAGTTACTATGCTTCGTGGCAACATTTTCATGTTTTTCACTCCGCTATCGCCATTGAAAATTACTTGACCTCCAGAAGACGTCAAAATAAGGTGCGTGTCCCCTAAGGCTGTGCGAGATTTCGAATGATTTCGTTTAATTTCGCAAAACTCGAAATTTCCCGAAATTTCGGTTTCGCGAAATTGCCGAAAAATTCCGTTGAATTTCGCTAAATTCCGCCTAAAATTTCGCAAAATAAAACTTCCAATTTCGACGATTACGAAATTTCGGACCAAATTTCCGATGCACATTATTACATTATTTTGGTTTGTGCTCATTGCGACTATAAATTAAATTGAATATATCTCAGATATCTGGTATACTAAGTCAGACATAGAAGAATAAACTCTCAGCCGGTAATTTTTGTTTTTAAAGACAAAACCGTAACATCATGCGGGAGGTATATTTTATTCACGCAGAGCATGAAATTCATGTCATCACTGTCATATTCGAGGAATATGAAGGCGTCCAAATGCGCTACAAGGTATCTAGTAATTTGTTTGTAGGAATAAATTTTACGCATCTTTTACGTACCTCAGAATGTGGTTATATTTGCAGCCCACAAGGTTAAAGAGGTCACTTTTTGTCTTTCGTTTAGGAGGGCATAGCAATTTCTGTCAAAACTAAAGCTCTGAAGCTCTATCTTAGAGGCCAAATGTTCTATGCTACTCGACTTGTAAAAATTTTCAAGCGTTTTTTCGGATTTCTCTGTGTTAGAGGACTCCTCTTCGCACACCGTATTGTATTTAAATGTGTTATTTCGGATAGTTCATTGCTATCACTAGGCTGACCAGATATTATGCCTTATAGTGTGCAGACAGAGTGATCGATGTGTCAAGCAGAAAAAGCTGTAATTGCCTGAGTTTTAAGTATTGTTTCAAAACACTCTGACTTCAAAGTCAGCATAGGTTTCAAATCAAAAATATTTTAAACGTGTTACCAAAAAAGTATACTTTATCAACGAATGAATAAAAAGTACATGGTTCGCTCTCTATTTTGTTTGTTTGTTTGTTTGTTTGTTGCATTACAACATTCCATCTTAACTGTTGATTGGTTGAAAGAAAAATAATTTTTGGTTTGTTTCAAAGGGGCCGTTCCCAAACCACGTAGTCATATATAGGGAGAGGGGGGGGGGGTATCAAAAAACCACGAAAAATCACGCGGGAGTGTGGGGGTTAACGAATAGACCGCGTAGTCTTTTTTTTGACTTTTAATTTATTATTATAAGTCTGACTTATAAATTATTATTTTTTATTAATAAATTTATTTGACACGACTAATTAATAAGTGTCACGGAAAGTTTGAGAGTTGTCAGCAATTAACTGTAATCAAATTTTTGAAACATATTTCAAATTTATCCTAACGAAGAAATTTTTTTTTGTTTTAAACAGGCTTTGCCTTATATGGCATTTACTTCTTTAGAAAAATAGTTCTATTTTGCAATGCATCGGGATTTATGTTATTTTTCCTGGAAGTATATTTCAATACTCAACGACCGGTAAAAACAATATATAAGACCTGGATGTTCGTGAACTGAAGGAAGAAAGAAAGATGTTTATATTTTGTTCGACATTCAAAAACTTTGTAATTTATTAAAAAACTCAACAACAAATCAAAAATCATTTTGAATATCCTCAACAGAAAAGCGTATTTTAAATTACTTCCAGGTAAGGAAATTATTATATTTGTTAAAGACAATGAAATATCATCAAGAATTAAACAACCATTATCTATTTGTTATTTTGGTTTTGAGAAAATGATATTACTGAAAATTCTATTTACAATTTGCGCAATAACTAATAATCAGTTTTCCTGAACCTTCATTTTTTTATAAACTTTTCATACTTTATTGTTTATATATTTGCAGAATAAGATCACAGAACAAAAAACCACGAAAGACCACGGGGGAGTAGGGGGTTATAAATGGGATCAAAATATGACCACGTAGTTAAGGAATGGTCCCAAATGAATTTTATTATTTTTGGTGTCGCAGAAAATCACAGGGCATATATTTTTAGGACAAAATTATTTTCTACAACCTTACCAGAGACACTAGTTATGCCAGTCAAACAAACCGATTTAGCTGAAAAAATAATTTTAATCTCCAATTGGACACTAGGGTGGGACAAAAAATAAATGTTAGCTCCCATGCACTTTTTATGTTCCTTATGGGTCTCATAACAACTGTGTAACTTTTCAGATCGATCGGTGAAACGCCTGATTTGCGCCTGATTTTTTAAGTTCCCATACGATTTTATATGGGAAAATCCACTATTTCAATACTTATTTTCTAGAGATGTCAAATTGGCTCTTAAAAAATATCAATACATGATATTTGTAGGAGATTTTCCTGAGAAAAACTCTTCTGAAGACCGTAAGGCGCTACAATGCTTATAGAAACAGCTATTCACCCCAAACTGGTTGAATGTCTGACGGACGGCTCACCATTGAAATTTTCCAGCAACACTGCTACAGTATGCTGCTATTGCAAACTTGTTTAAGTATGAGAAATAATTTCGCTTGGAATCAATTTTCAAAGTATGATTTTTGCTCATAGTATCTTCGGGGAAGCCTACAAGATAAATTTGAGCTATATCATTTCTCATCACATGGTTGAATTTGCAACAGCAGCATGCTGCAGCAGTATTGCTAGTAAAATTCAATGGTGAGCCGTTCGTCAGATATTAGTTCAGTCTGGGGTGAAAATCTTTTTTCACAAGAAAGGTAGCGCCTTGCGGTCTTGAGAAGAGTTTTTCCCAGGAAAATTTCCTATAAATATCATGTATTGATATATTTTTAGGATCCAACTGGACATCGCTTTAGAATAAGTTTTGAAAAAGTGGTTTTTCCCATATAAAATCGTATGGAAGCTTTAAAAATCGGGCGTTTCACCGATCGATCTGAAAAGTTACACAGTTGTTATAGGACCCATAGGGAACACGAAAAGTGCATGGGAGCGAAAAAATAACACCATCGTTTTTTTCCCATATAACCGTGTGTCTATTGGACACTCTGTGGGTAATTAAAATATTTTCATAATCGAAACAGTTGGTTTGATTGGCATAGTGCCTTTGGCAAAGTTGTAGATAATAATATTGTCCTTCCAAAAATAAACATGTTGTAAATTTTTTTTAAGTATAACTTTTTTTTTACTTCTTCATCGCTTTGGTAATTTTTTTGTAATTTTTATACAAAAAAAAAATTTTGAAAAATATGCTTTTTTATATTAATTTTAATGCTTCTTTTACATTAATAAAAATGAATTTTTTAGAGTTTCTTTTATCGGAAAGATAAAATTACTGTCTAAAACTTTTCCAGAGACGTCACACTGATCAAAAAACTTTTGGCTCTGAAAATATTTATAATCACAATAACCCTCCCAAAATAGCATTTTAAATAGCTTTTCAGCCTATAGAAACGTTTATGCAAAGTTTAGGCCAAATCGAAAATGACAAAAACTGGGACATTTTTTGTGGAACTGCTCAGTTAAAAAGTAATTTTAAGTTATATTAAAAAATGTGCAAAAATATTGAAAACTTCAAAGTTTACAGAATAGTTAACTTAAATTTTGTTTTCCTCGAATTGATAAAGATGTCACTTAGTCTAGTCTGACTAAACGGTGTTGAGAAAAATTCAATTACACTTGTGAATTTTGCTACTTTTAGAGAATGCAGAAATGCATCAGAAGGCCGCCGAGGAATTGCTTATCGGATTCGTCGCTTTTACGTTTGCATAGGGAAAATCTCTTTGGAAAAGTTATCTTTGCTAGGAACACCAAAACTCACAGGAATGGTTGAAAACCTACCTACCATCTCTCATGTTTTCCAGTTCGAGCTCTAGGACAAAACTTGGATTTTGAATGATGAAAGTGCTATGAAAGAAGGATTACTATTTTAAACATAGTTGCATTCAAACCAAAAGAATCAGTTTTTCAGAATTTTATTAAATTATTATTTACAAAGACATTTCGAGTTTGACCTTTATCAAGATTTTAGTTTTCAACATTTTTGATTTTCTCGTCATTGTCGGTTTATAGATATCTGAATTCCTACGTTACTCTTTGTCGACCAGGTAAGCACCTTGCGATCAGCTGCTGAAGGGTACTTCGTTAGCGTACGCTCCAACGTTACAAATCATTGTAATGCTATGTTTCAGGAACATTTATTTATTTTTCGCGAAATTTAGAGACCAATTTCGTTTCGTCTCGAGAACTCGAAATCCACCTTGATTTCGTTTCGACTAATTCGGCGAAACCGAAATTAAGGGTTAATTTAGTTTCGTTTCGACACCAGAAAAGCCAGTTTCGCACACCCCTAGCGTGCACTGTTCGCCATTACCGCTCGTGGAAAGCTGGATACATGAAACGGGCCAGAAGGACGTTCAACGAAACTTCTACAGGGCAGGCTTGTTATTCTCCTCAACATGTGAACAGAGCAGAGTGAATATTCGCCGCTCACTTCTTACCCAACGTATAGCATTTTTTTTACACCGAACTTTTTATTCTGCTTTGGTTTACTGCCGCTCGCAGAAAAATTACACCACAGTTGAGCAAAGCAAGAATGCTGAATGTGAAAAGTGAGAATACACAGAAGTACACACACTGCTTAGATGAATTAAACAGGATTCGAAAAGCAAACACGCGTGACGGGATGCTGGGTTAATTTTTCTTTAGTTTCGAAATGCAAAGCAAACAACGCAATCTACTTTCCTACCTATATGTTACGCTCATTTGATATATGCTTAAGAAACTCACAGTCAAAGCACTTGTGAGAAAGCTCACATCAGTTCATTATCTCCCTAGAAAGATATTTAAGATTCCATCGTGGTGTGTTTTAAGAATATTAAAAAATCGTCGTAGTAGGTTACCTAGGTATCCGCTGTAGTTGTTTACGTGCAAAATTGGTAACCTAGGTAACCACTGCGGTGCTCGATTTATGTCAATTGTGTCGGAATAATTCAACATTTTCAGTATGATTTTTTCGTATTAACAGAAACTGATTTGGCAACTTTTGATAATCTTCAATGCCGTGAAAACAGATGAAAATACATACCTTCTGTTGAAATTTAGGATTTGTAAAAATTGATCTCATATATTTCTGCTGATTTAAGCTTGCTTTTGGAAGTTTGAGGTGACCATTATAAAGATTAAAGTATTCTTAGTGTAGTGAGTGATTTTGTTTAGTGATTAAAATTAAAAGTGGTCCGCTAATGACGAAAAAAAACTTCGGTTGGCTGCTGAATGAGTCCCGTTGTAGCCGTAGGGAAGTAGGTAGGTGATTGAAATAAATGAGTTTTCGAGTGCAGATGCCCGACTATAATATCTCTGTCTGTCTGTCTGTCTGATTCATACAGACTTGGAAACTACTGAACCGATCGGCGTAAAATTTTGTATGTAGGGGTTTTAGGGACCGAGAAAGGTGACTAAGATAGTTCAAGACCCCTCCCTCTTCTGTAAGGGGGGGGGGGGGGTTACAAACAAATGAAACACAAATTTCTGCACATCTTGAGAACTAACCAAATAAATGGAACCAAATTTGGCAGGTGAATGTGTTTAGGGGTAACAAACATGTTCATAATGTTCCGACACCCCTCCTTCTTCTGGAAGGGAGGGGGGGGGGGGGTTTCCACACAAATGCACTTTTGAGCACTATCACTAAAAGAAATTCGGAGGTTAATTGTTCCCATATGAGCAAAGCCCATGCCCTACATTCCGTTGACCCTAAACTACGCGACTCATGGAAGTTATAAGCATTCGAAATCTTCCTTTCTCATTTTTACGTTTCTCAGTATAGTGAAGAACGATGTGATCCTGTTGTGAACGCTGTTGCATTGTTTTTGACTGCTGAAAGGCTCGAAAAGGAAACAAATGATTTTCAATTGAAAGCTAAGGTAAACAGCATCACTATCGTCTGACTTTTTTTAAATTGAAAATGACTTTGAGCGATGACCGAGACAGAGCCATAAGACAGAAAAGATAGATTCATATTTTGCGTTAAGAATTCCGTCAATTGAAACAATTATCAGTTGCATTCGAAATGAACCGGTGGACACCAGACGGATAAGAAACTCGTTTGACAACGAAAATGTTCATCGTCGTTTGATGGCAGGTAGCCGAAAGATATGAAATAAAAATGAAACTGCCCGAATCGAAATTTCCGGCCTGGTCGTAAAAAGGATTGGGTTTTCAATCGAGATAACATTCACTTTTAGTTCTAACTCCGATCGCAATGCGGATATGTAAATAATATTGAAATCACACAGCTGGCCAATGCTAACTGAAAATAGATTGGAATATACATCTATTACTCTCATTGCAAAAGAAAGAAGACAAATGGATAAATGTAAAACTACCACAAACATTTATCTGCAGCGCGCAAGAGCTTACAGTATGGATTACATCTGATTTAGTGCTCTGAATAACAGGCTAATATCCTGCGTAACACTATTTCAGCATGGTTCTTTGTATTCAATATTACTAGCAACACAGCGTTTCCTATATAAATGTGATACTACAAGTACTTTTTTACAATCATTAGTAAGTTTTTTTCATTCCACAATCATTTGTTTTAAATTCATATTGATTTATTTTCGCTTTCCTTGTGTGACCAATGTACAAAATAAATACGCATGATGATGCGCTCCGCCCGAGTTAACAGTTGCGGATAACGGACAAACCGCGACATAACGAACCGAATCCGTTTCGACATGTTCGCCTCGGGGACATATCCGACAATTCGAAGCGAGTGGCTGTCGGTATGCATGTCAATTAGAGCGAACAGTAAAACTGATTAAGAGCGACAGTCGATGTAAACTTTGTGCCAGCGAACAAACGGGACACCAGGAAGGACGAGCAATATTCTAATCGGGCTGATAATCCGTACAAGATTGATGAGTTTGATACTCATTTATTGTATATATGTGTCTGTTGAACCGAATAATTATGGCGTCTGTATCGTGTTTTCCTGTGACTGATTCAAATTATGATGAATGCTTGTTTTTGATATATGTTGACACTAAACTTTGCTTTTCACAACAATCGTTAAGGTGCCGCCACACGTACGCTAATTCCCTTAGTTTCTAAGTCTTAGTTGATTGTAAAAAGCATTTTTTCATCACTGAATAGTAGGCTATGAACTATTCGGGCATGACGGAGTAGTTCAGGGTCTATATGTTATAGCTTTTGACAGTAAAATAGTCTCTGTCTATTTTCATCCAAATAATGCGCGTAAAAAAATTTTTGAAAAGTCTTTTTCATGTTGTTGAAAATATTGCATCCAAGCTGTTACCTAAAGTAAAACTCCACATATACGATGATTTCAATCAACGCAACATTGATTTTATTCCGGACGTCGATAACCACAGTATTTTACTTCCAATTATTGGCGAAAACGAAACGCTGCAACTGCTCTTTGATAAAACCTCTAGTTTTGGTCTTAATCAAATAAATCATGTGAAAAATGGACAAAATTGTTATCTAGATCTGTTAATGTCCAACATTAGTGAAGACTTTTGTGTGACGAATTCATTACAACCATTATGGAAAAACGAAGTTTATCATTCAGCAATAGAGTTTTCTTTTTTTGTGCATGTGATTAAAAGACCTGATGAATATGAATTCGAAGAGGTTTTTGACTTTCAGTCAGCAAACTATGATGAATTAGAACATAAACCAAATAGTATCAACTGGCAAGATGTATTGTGTGAAGGGGAAAACGTCGATTCGGCTGTAGAAAATTTTTATAAGATATTATCTGATTTATTTATTAGCGATATACCATTGAAAAGAAGAAGACGTCATGGCAATTCCAAATACCCAGTCTGGTACAATAGACAAATTAAAAACTTAAAAAATCGCAAACAAAAAGCACACAGAATATAAAACGCATAATAATCGTGGTGCTTTAACAACTTATCTTAACATTTGCGGCGAATTAAACGATGCCATTAGTAACGCGTTTGAAGAGTTCACACTAAAAACTGAGCTTGAAATCAAATCTTGTCCAGAAATTTTTTTCAAATATGTTAAATCGAAGTTAAAATCTGAAAATTTTCCCTCGAAAATGCAACTGCATGACAAAGTTGAAGAGAACCCGGCAGACATCTCCGATCTATTTGCTGATTTTTTTCAACAAAATTATACAACATTCTCAGAATCTGATCGTGACTATACATCCTTCACCAACTCTCCTGAGTTTCCCAACTATTTCAATATTTAGCTATTTCATTTAGCTAAAGAGCTAACTTCCCCACTGTTCTTTATTTTAAATTTGTCGCTGGAATCACAACTAACTTACTCGAGTTTATTAACTTCTCTTTGAACGCAATGGATAAAGGAAATTATATTGAAACCTTATATACTGACTTCAGTAAAGCTTTCGATCGCATTGGTATACCCCTGCTTCTCTTCAAGTTACGAAAAATTGGAATTCATTCACAATTACTCAAATTGATTGAATCGTATCTGACAGATCGTCAACAAACAGTCAAATTTAAAGGTAGACTTTCGAAACCTATTCAGGTAACCTCAGGAGTTCCTCAAGGCTTTCACTTGAGCCCTCTACTATTTATATTGTTTGTAAACGACATTTCCTTTATTCTAAAGCATGTAAAAACTCTTATTTATGCCGACGACATAAAACTTTTTATTGAAATTAAAAACGATGATGATGTAAACATTTTCCGTAACGAGATAAAATATTTTTATATTTGGCCTTCTTCAGCTAAACGTAAAAAAATGTAGTTCTATGGCTTTTAGCAGAAAAAGAAACATACCATGCATTATTATTTACTTAGGAGATCAGGTAGTAGAGAAATGTGAACGAGTTAGGGACTTGGGAGTCATACTCGACTCAAAATTAACATTTACTGATCATTACCATACAATTATCAATAAGGCTAGTAACATGCTCAGTTTTATAAAACGTTTCTGCTATAACTTCCAAGATCCATACACAATAAAAACACTTTATAATTCCCATGTCAGGTCACTTTTAGAATACTGTAGCATTGTATGGCCTCCGTTTTCTGCAACACATGTAGACAGAATAGAATCAGTGCAAAAGCAATTCCTGTTATATGCACTTCGTAATCTACGATGGACATCATTTCCCCTGCCATCATATGACGAACGCTGCAGACTTATCGACATCCAATCATTAAAAGCCCGTCGTGAATTCGCAATGATGTCATTTGTTAACGATATCGTATCTCAGCGTGTCGATTCACCCGAAATAGTATCAAAACTCAATTTGTATGTGCCTTCTAGAAATTTACGAGCTCGGACTTTGTTTTCTTTAAATCATCAACGAAACAATTATGCTAAATACGGGCCCATTAATCAAATGATGTTAGTGTATAACCAACACTGTGAAGCAATTGACTTCTATATGTTGAAAACTAAATTAAAACAATATTTCGATTCAACGCGCAATTTAAATCGATAGAAAATAATTATTGTAATAATCCGAATTAAGTGAAGAAACCATTATTCAATTATGTATAAACTCTTTTTCTTTCTTTAATTTGCATAAATAACATATAGCATGTAAGTTAGTTATAAACATATGTAGTCTACTTTTGTTTGACGAAATAAATAAATAATTAAATCCCGCGTTATGATGAAAAAAATGCTTTTTACAATCAACTATGACTTAGAAACTAAGGGAATTAGCGTCCGTGTGGCGGCACCTTTAGAATCATGTCAACTGCAAGCTATCCTTCTCAGCAGAAATTTAAACGTACTGTAAAGCTAGCGTTTCAACCTCGACCAAGGGTTAACTTCGAAGAACGTATTTAAAAAAGCAATTCAAATGTAATTTCTGCCATACGGTTTGAAAAAGTCCAATCTCATGTCGGAAATCTCCCTCCCTACTCGTACTTAATAAAAAAATAAAAAATATCTCGTGCCATTACAAAGGATAACACTGGCAGTGTCGATTAAATTGCCATGCCGTCAGGGCTTTTCCAGCAATAATGGCTACTAGTAACAACAGTGCTCCGACCCCAATGGAGCAGAAAAAAAAATTATTAGATCGCGTGTTATACTCTTATCACCGACTTCGGACCTTCATCAATTCCCAGCACAGTTCATCTCCACTTCATTGGTTTAGTTCCACCTTGTAGCCAGTTTTCATACAACCCTGCCGATCGCTATTGGGAAACAAGGCCTTGCGTTCAGGTCAGGACCTAACATTCTATGCCTGAGCTACCGACCGTCGTCGCCATTCAGATGCCGTATGACCCAGCAGCAAACATTGGCTGTAAGTTGTGGCGAGTTTGTGTATATATATGTATGTATGTGTTTGTGGGGTTGCAGAGCAGTAAGACCGAGCATCAAACACATGTTTCCACCCCATTATGTTGCATGTTAGCCACAATCATCATCGACCCGAGAGCACGGAACTCAAGCGGAAAAACTTGCCGCTCTAACGTAGCAAAAACCAAGCCATATATCACGAGGCTGGGTTTATTAGACCATCCTAAAGGTGGTCATTTTTCTTCCAGTGAAATACTTTCCGTGCGAAGTAACGCTAGGGAGAGAGAGAGAGAGAGAGAGTTGATAGTTCGATATATTCTAGTAATTTGTGCTTTACTATAGACCAATCAAACTACAACCTGATTAGCGATACAACGCAAAAAGCAGGATTGGTAGGCTCACTTTCAAATCATAACAAATCGAGCATCCCTGCTTCACACACCCTTGGGTGTCTACCGGCAATAAGCTTTCCCCCCAAGAAGCTAGTCACGGAAAAGCTACTCCGTATCGACGCCACGAGAGCTGGTTGACCTGTTGACAACGACCCGCAAGAAAAAGCTAACCGGTGTGTAGCGAATATACAGGGTGTAGCAGCAGGATTTCCGCACGGCATAAGTTCAAAAAGATTAAAACCACAAGACATTGTGAAAACTATTATTTATTTTTTGAGATTGTGATTGTCTATTGGTTTTTTTTTTTCGCAATAAATCTGATCATCCGGTGATCTTAAGTTTATTTGTTATTGCTGTAAAAAGGCATTCAACACTTATGGTAACTTATTCCAACATGAACGGTTTGTTAATGCCAGGAGCATATTGAGATCATTGGAAGACTGTTGGTGTGTCTCAGTGACGTGTATTAAGTCCACTTTTTATTACGTATGCCAACAACATGAGAATAGTTTTGCGTTTCTCTAGCATAGATCTTTATGCCGCGATGAAATTGTGCCAGCTATCCCATTGAGTTATCCAATGGAGGTTGAAAGACCCTAGGAGTATCCTAGGATATTTGACTAAAAAGATAGATATTCTAACTATGAATGTGCAAATCAACTTTTCAGGCGCTGAAACGAAATTAGCCCTCAATTTCGGTATCTGGGCGATTCATCGGGTCAGATCGCACAATATTCTCCTAATTGATACTCACGTTGAAATTATCATTTTATTAAATGAAATTCATAGATATAAAATAGATACATGAAATTGCAACAATCGACAACTAAATAAATCCGGAAATTTAATTTACACAAGGAAGAGTTGAATTTTCCCATGACTTTAAGTTATAACAAAACTTCTGGTAAATAGTCCAGGATGTAGAAATAAAAATCAAGCTTTTTGCTTAAAACTAGGAAAATAATATTCAATCAAAAAACGGTTAAATTTTTTTATTTAAATTTCTTTTCTAGTAAAACTTGACATTATTCCATAACTTGATGGAAAATGTAAGACAAGTTTGTGCTCAAATGTAAGGTATTTTAAAAATAATCAAATTCTAATGATGACCAGTGATGGGAAAGAATCACCTCTTGTGATTTTGAATACATATAGAGCAAGCCTAAGATGCGTTGAAATCGGCGTCAGTATGCGAACAACAAAGTATCGGTGTGGGTGCACTCTCTTTGCTTACCCTTTTACGAATAAAATTAGTAAACCGTTTCCGAAAGGTTTCTGTTCACTCACATGGAAAATGCTGCAACGTGACTTGGGAAAATAATTATATGAATACATCATTCATTGCATCGAAATTGTTCGAAAATATTGTTAATCGAAGTCTTCTAGCTGGAACGAAGCGTTATATTTCTACAGAACAGCATGGTTTTATACCTGGACTTTCGGCTACCACGAATTTGTTGGAATGTACGCATACTCGTTTTACACAACTGGAAGTAAAATGCCAAGTGGACGTTGTTTCGTTAACTTGAGTGGTGTACCTCAAGGAAGTAACTTTGGGCCGTTGGTTTTCACAATGTTTTCAAATGACGTCGGTATTTCACTTGGTGATAGATGTAAACTTTTATATGCGCGGATGACCTAAAATTATATTTCGTCGAGAAGTGCATAGAAGATTGTCACCTTTTGCAACACCGCTTGCATCAAAGTGATTTTCAGCATTCCTAAATGCTCTGTAATGACATTCCATCGCAGCCTATAATTTTTAATTACCACATCGATGGAGTCATGCTCAACAGAGTTGGAGAGCTGGATGACTTGGGTGTGATAATTCCTTGAAAGCTTTGTATTGCTCTTTACTGCTACCCATCTTAGAGAATACTTCACTAGTTTGGCATCCACATCAACTGATCTGCAGTCTACGAATCGAAAGTGTTTGAAAACGATTTGTCCCAATTGCTTTAAAAAACTTGCCATGGCGTGACCCACAGAATTTGCCTCCATACGGTGATCGATGCAAGCTTATCAATCTTGACACTAGGCGACGGAAGATTCAGCAAGCAACATTTGTCGCTAAGGGCATCCTTAACAGTGCGCTACTATTCAAGTTGTTATGGCGATTGTGTACAGCGCGGCTCTTTTGCTTACTCAAGCGTTTTCACACCGGTCGTTGCCATTGTCTCTGTTTGACGTTTCTCCAGCATAAACCTTTGGCAGCGCTACTTTCGGGCTGCCAAATTTGAGAGCGCGATGCTTGCCGGAGGCTCGGCTGCTATTTCTATAGCGCGTTTAGCAGCGACCGGTACGGTATGAAGTGAGGATAGAGCGCTGCCAAACGGGGTATAGAAGCGCACCGTTAAGGATGCCCTAAGCTTCTGAACAATGACTGTCCTAGACTGCTATCATTACTCAATATGCGTGTCTCATCGCGTGCTCTAAGGACTACTACTCTTATCCAAACATGGTTTCATCGCACAGCGTTTGGATTTAATAAGCCTATGTAGTCGATGATGCGTGCATTTACTTCTGCTGGAGATCTTTGAATCCAGTTAATTCTCAAGTAAAGTAGCAAGATCCGTTTGTTTTACATTATGACGTTAACGATAATGATACATTGCTTTTTCGATTTTATCAACAGTCACTTTTATCACTACTCGCCAAGTTCACGTTCGACTTTCTCAGGCTTTTTCCGCTTTTATCACGCTTTTTCCAAAAAAATCTAAATCAAGAATAATGTACTTCCAGTTGTAGAAATTGTATTTGAAACATAATTTTCATGTGTATAGTTTTATGAACACAATTTGTTTGATCAATTTTCTGACTAGGGCAACCAAATGTCATATATGTTACAATTTATTTGTGCCATAATTTTGTGACAAATGAACCGTGAAATTCGTATTTCATTGACTTTGGAGCAAAAATTACGCATTATTCGAATTCAAGCTGTTTCGTTATTTTACATCAGCTAACATTAGACTTTTCTAACCATGCTTAAGAATGGGCAGTACAAATCATATTGATATTGCATATATAATTGCCTTGAGAAAGTTCGAAAGTTCGCAAAAATGCTATGGAAATAAATATTATGAATCAATTTTTTCGTTTGTTTCTTTTTTTTTTTTTTTCTTCACATAACATTTATTTGACACGGCACAAATACAATTTAATGTTTAACGGCGCCAATTATATCTGATGACTTAAAAACTAAAGCAAATTTTTTATCCTCGCTGCCGACTACGAGCTGAAATTAAGTCTAACTTAAAACTAGCATGGGATTTCCAATCAGTGTTTTGTTGTTCAATGGTCGTCTGATAATCGTCGAATGGCATGTATGGATTCGTTCTGCTGAGCCACGATGTCGTGAGTTGGGACAGAGGCTCGTAGTCCTTGGGTCCTGGTTCTGTTGTGCGGGGTCTGGTTGCTGGTTTTGTGCTTAAGGTTCAAACGTGTTCTTGTCGTTTTGTTGGGTGTAGACGGAGGGGAACGGGACTAGACTGGGGCGTGGATGGATTTCAGGAAAACGTATATAAGGGACATGTAGGATAGGTCACGGCTCGCCAAGACATCACGAACAGGAACAGCCGGCTGTCTACCCTCGGCCTGCAGGGAAGCTATTAATTTAGACCTGGCGTCACGGTGTACAGGGCATGACCAAACCACATGCTCTATGTCGTGATAACCTTCACCACAGGCACAGATACCACTTTCCCCGAGCCCAACACGACGGAGGAGCGCGTCAAATCTATAGTGATTGGACATAAGCCGGGACATCACGCAAATGAAATCCCGACCTACATCCAACCCCTTGAACCACGGGTTCGTCGATACTTTGGGGATTATGGAATGTAACCACCTTCCCAATTCCCCTCTGGTCCAAGCATTTTGCCAACTGATGATCGTATTCTGACGTACAAGTGCGAAAAATTCATTAAAGGCAATTGGTCTTTCATAAATATCACCGTTTGTTGCGCCCACCTTAGCCAAAGAGTCCGCTTTCTCATTACCCGGTATCGAGCAGTGAGAAGGGACCCACGCTAAGGTAATCTGAGTAGATTTTTCGGATAAAGCACTCAGATGTTCCCGTATTTTCCCCAGGAAATACGGAGAGTGCTTAACATCTTTCATCGATCGGAGAGCCTCAATGGAACTGAGACTGTCCGTAAAGATGAAATAATGGTCCGTGGGCATTTTTTCGATAATCCCTAGGGTGTACTGAATTGCAGCTAATTCTGCGACGTAAACAGAAGCAGGATTATCGAGCTTATGGGAGACGGTTAAATTGTTATTGAAGATACCGAAGCCAGTGGACCCATCAAGAAGTGATCCGTCAGTGTAGTACATATTGTCGCAGTTGATGTTTCGATATTTATTGGAAAAAATTTTAGGGATCTGCTGCACGCGTAAATGATCCGGGATTCCACGAGTTTCTTCTATCATGGATGTATCGAAAAACACAGTAGAATCAGAAGTATTTGATAAGTCGACACGATTTGGAATATTCGAAGAAGGGTTAATATTTTGGGACATGTGATTGAAATACAATGTCATAAAACGGGTTTGAGAATTAAGTTCGATTAACCTTTCAAAATTTTCAATCACGGGACGGTTCAAGACCTCACATTTGATTAGAATACGAGAAGACAGGCTCCAGAAGCGGTTTTTCAATGGTAGTACTCCAGCTAAAACCTCCAAACTCATTGTATGGGTCGACTGCATGCAACCTAAGGCGATACGCAAACAACGATATTGTATTCGCTCCAGTTTGATCAAATGTGTGTTTGCTGCGGAGCGGAAGCAGAAACACCCGTATTCAATAACAGACAATATCGTTGTTTGGTAAAGCCTTATAAGGTCTCCTGGATGGGCTCCCCACCATTGTCCGGTTATTGTACGAAGAAAATTCACTCTTTGTTGACATTTTTTCATCAGATACCTCACGTGACAACCCCAGGTGCCTTTAGAGTCGAACCAGACACCAAGATATTTGTGTACCAAAACCTGAGAAATCGTTTTACCCATTAATTGTGTTTGAAGCTGAGCAGGTTCATGCTTCCTAGAAAAAACTACTATCTCAGTCTTCTCCGGAGAGAATTCGATACCTAGCTGTAAAGCCCAAGCAGACAAATTGTCCAAGGTATCTTGCAATGGTCCTTGCAAATCGGCAGCTTTGGCTCCTGTAACAGAGATTACACTGTCGTCTGCAAGTTGTCTTATCGTGCATGAATTTGCCAGACATTCGTCGATGTCATTTACATAAAAGTTGTAAAGAAGGGGGCTTAAACATGAGCCCTGGGGAAGACCCATGTAGCTAATGCGAAAAGTTGCCAAATCGCCATGCGTAAAATGCATGTGCTTTTCGGACAACAAGTTGTGCAAAAAATTGTTCAAAATTGGAGAAAATCCTTGTCGGTGAAGTTTACCCGAAAGAATGTCAATAGAAACGGAATCAAAAGCCCCCTTAATGTCCAAGAACGCAGACGCCATTTGTTCTTTACGAGCATACGCCAGCTGAATATCTGTTGAAAGCAACGCAAGACAATCATTCGTCCCTTTGGCACGGCGGAAGCCAAATTGAGTTTCTGATAGTAGACCATTTGATTCGACCCAGTGGTCTAAACGACGGAGTATCATTTTTTCCATCAATTTCCGGATACAGGATAGCATTGCAATCGGCCTATAAGAGTTGTGATTAGAAGCTGGTTTCCCTGGTTTTTGGATGGCGATCACCTTCACTTGCCTCCAATCCTGCGGTACAATGTTTTGCTCCAGGAACTTATTGAACAAGTTCAACAAGCGCCTCTTGGCATTGCCGGGTAGATTCTTCAACAAGTTGAATTTGATTCTATCTAATCCAGGCGCGTTATTGTTACAGGACAGGAGGGCAACTGAAAGTTCTGCCATCGTAAAAGGTGATTCTATCGCGTCGTGGCCCGGAGACGCATCGCGAACAATATTTTGCTCAGGAACAGAGTCCGGACATACTTTCCTGGCAAAATCAAATATCCACCTACTTGAAGACTCCTCGCTTTCGTTGACCGTTACGCGATTCCGCATTCTTCGGGCTGTGTTCCAAAGAGTGCTCATCGATGTCTCCCTCGACGTCTCGTTCACGAACCGACGCCAATATCCACGTTTCTTTGCTTTAGCCAAGCTTTTAAGCTTGGTATCAAGCTCCGAATACCGTAAATAGTCGCCAGGTATACCTCCCGTCTGGTAGGCCTTAAACGCGTCGGATCTTTGCGTGTAGACATCGGAGCACTCTTGGTCCCACCACGGAGTGGGAGGCCGTTCTTTGATCGTTACGCCGGGATATTTCTTCGTTTGGGCTTGCAACGCGGCGTCGAGAATCAAGCCCGCGAGGAGGTTGTATTCTTCAAGTGGTGAATGATGTTGAATCGACTCGACCGCTTTTGAAATCATTTCCTCGTATAACTTCCAATCGACATTTCGTGTGAGGTCATACGGAATGTCAATTGGTCGCATGCGAGTTGACCCGTTAGTAATTGAAATAAGAATAGGCAGATGGTCGCTACCGTGAGGATCGAGGATTACCTTCCATGTGCAATCCAACCGTAGCGACGTCGAACATAAGGATAGATCCAAAGCGCTTGGGCGCGCTGGAGGTTTCGGGATACGTGTCATTTCACCGTTGTTTAAAATAGTCATGTCGAAGTCATCGCAAAGGTTATAGATTAAAGAGGAGCGGTTATCATTGTATGGGGAACCCCAAGCCACGCCATGAGAGTTGAAGTCTCCCAAAATCAAACGTGGCGAGGGAAGAAGTTCTATTAAATCAAAGAGCAGCCGTTGCCCAACCTGTGCTCTGGGGGGAATATATATTGAGGCAATACAAAGCTCTTTACCTTGTATTGTCATTTGACATGCGACAACTTCGATGCCTGGAATCGAGGGGAGGTTAATACGATAGAAAGAATAGCACTTTTTAATCCCTAAAAGTACTCCTCCATATGGGGTGTCTCGATCAAGGCGAATAATATTAAAATCATGGAAGTTGAGATCAATATTTGAAGTAAGCCAAGTTTCACAAAGGGAAAATGCATCGCATTTGTTTTTATTTATCAAAACTTTAAACGAATCAATTTTTGGTAAAATACTTCTACAATTCCACTGTAAGACAGAGATAGAATCCTTCATATACGCAGTTGAATTAGGCATCGAAGGATACAATCGCTGCAAGGAGAGGCCATTGGGCAGTCAACTGCTTCAAAAATGATCTAACTGTTGGGAGGAATGCTGTAAGAAAAATTTTAATTGGATCGGGTACATTGAAAGTTTCAAAAATCCAGTCCACAATGTCAGAAAATTTCACTAATCCAGAGTTTGTTTCATCAACTGGGAGTGTAAAAGGAGCAACTGGGGTTTTAGATGTTCCTGGCAGTGCTGGGAACTCCTTCTGGGACTTTAAATTTGCCAGCCCAGGAGGAGTTTGCTTCGGTTTTTCCGCAGCACTGTTTGGTTTGTTTGTAACCTTCATTTCACTTTGAGAAATCTTAGGACCTTTTCTGGGAAGTTTAGGAGAGGAAACACTTTTCCTCTTTCTAGACTCCCCAGGATTGGCGTAAGATGCTCCCGCTGGTGAATCGTCAGAATCGGTTTCCTCAGAGGGCAACAGACCGAAGGGGTTCGAAGTAACGGGAGAAGTGGTAACGGTCTTCTTCAGCATGTCAGCGTAGGAACGCTTTGAACGCTCTTTGAGAGACCGTTTTATTTTATCCCTGCGCTGCATGTACACCGCACATGTCGAGAGCTCATGCAGATTTTCTCCGCAGTGAATACACTTTTCAGCGTTAACACTGCAAGAATCTTCCGCATGAGACTCCCCACACTTGCCACAACGTGCCTTATTGCAGCAGTAGGCGGCTGTATGGCCTAACTGCTTGCAATTCAGGCAGTTCATGACGCGGGGCACGTAGAGCCTCACAGGGAGACGAACCCGGTGGATCGAGACGTGGCTAGGTAGTGCAGACCCGGCGAACGTAACTCGAAACGAGTCTGACGGAGTGTATACTGTTTTGCCACCGATGATCGATGCTGACCGCAATTGCTTGCAGTCGAGCACCTTTACTTCGGGACACGTTTTGTTCTTAAAGCACCCTTTGGCACTTTGCAGTATACACTCGACGGACAGACTCGAATCGGTTATGACACCGTCGATCTCCACGTCTCGTGCGGGTATGTAAACGCGATACTCGCGTGTGAAGAGCTCAGAGCAAGCTATATCGTTGGCCTCTTTCAGGTTACCGACCACGACACGGAGCTTGTTAGGCCGGACCTTGGAAATTTCGGTCACGCCCTTGTACTCCTTCGTCAGGTCTTTAGAAATCTGCAAGAGGTTCAACTTTTTCGATTTCGGTCCTGCCTTTGGCCGAAAATAAACAGTATAGCTGCCCTGGGCTCCGTCTGGGTAAAGCCTGGGGCGAGGGGGGACTGAAGAATGAACAGGGGAGGGGGTAACAGAAGGGTCAGGGTCTGAGGGGTTCGGGGATGGTGGCGCGGGAGGCGAGGGATCTACATCCATCGCGCTATGTTTAGCGCACTAGCGCTGACAAGAACACGTACCTTTTTATTTCTCCCTTCCAGTAAGGTTGGTTGTCCGATCGTTCGAAGTAGCAGCCGTTACAGCCAGCAGCACCAATACAGCAGCACCAAACAGCCACCAGCAGCGAGCCAGGTGTGAGGTCACTCCGCACAGCGATACGACTCGCTGACACTGATGGCTTCTTCTTTTTCCTCGTTTGTGTCTCGTCCACTGCTGTAGCACAATCCAGCCAGCAGCCAAATCGGCTTACGCACCAGCTGGCAGTCACGATGCGAAACAGTTGCACAAAGGAACGACCTTGAACCCGGATTTATTTCACTCGACCAGGCAAACAATGCCAACACTTGTTCACACGTCTTTTGTTTTATACTCTATCGGACCGATCACCAAACACGTCCAGTACTGATGCGTGTTCGGCACAGAATGACGTTTGTTTCTTGAACATATTTAATTGAATCCAACTCAAAAAATTCAATTTTTATTATTTCGCTAAATTCACGGTTTCGACAAATTCTCGGTGAATTTTTTTTGACCGTGATAAAATCGAAAAAGCACTGTATATTAATATTCATTGAGACTTTATATTAGATGGATAAAATAAACTAATAACTAACTAAATAAACCGTCATTCTGTGCCGAACACGCATCACTATCGGACGTGTTTGGTGCTCCGATAGAATATAAAACAAAAGACGCGTGAGCAAGTGTTGGCATTGTTTGCCTGGTCGAGTGAAGGTTCAAGGTCGCCCGCCTTTGTGCAACTGTTTCGCATCGTGGCTGTTTGCTGGTGCGTAAGCCGATTTGGCTGCTAAGTGATTTGTGCTACAGCAGTGGACGAGAATCTCAACACAAAGGAGGAAAAAGAAGAAGCCAACAGTTGACAGCGAGTTGTGTCGCTGTGCTGAGTGATCGCACACCCGGCTCGCTGCTGGTGGCTGTTTGGAGCTGCTGTATTGGTGCTCCTGGCTGTAACGGCTGCAGCTTCGACCGTTCTGACGACCAACCCTGCTGAAAGGAGAAGTAAAGAGGTACGTGTTCTGTCGGCGCTAGTGCGCTAGATTTAGCGCGATGGATGTAGATCCCTCGCCTCCCGTGCCACCATCCCCGAACCCCTCCGACCCTGTCCCTCCTGCCAACCCTTCCTCTGTTAATTCTCCAGTCCCCTCTCGCCCCAGGCTTTACCCGGACGGATCTCAGGGCAGCTTTACTGTTTTCTTTCGGCCAAAAGCAGGACCGAAATCGAAACCGTTAAACATACCCGGTGTACATGCAGCGCAGAGATAAAATCAAGCGGTCACTTAAGGAGCGTTCAAAGCGATCTTACGCTGAGATGCTGAAGAAGACCGTGACCACTTCTACCATAACATCGAACCCCTTTGATCTGTTGTCCTCTGATGAAACCGATTCTGACGATTCACCAGCGGGAACATCTTATGCCAATCCTGGGGCGTCTAGAAAGAGGAAAAATATTTCCTCTCCTAAACTTTCCCGAAAAGGTCCTAAGATTCCCCAAAGTGAAATGAAAGTTACAAACAAACCAAACAAACCAAATTTAAAGTCCCAGAAGGAGTTCCCAGCACTGCCAGGAACATCTAAAACCCCAGTTGTTCCTACTGCACACCCAGTTGATGAAACAAACTCTGGATTTGTGAAATTCTCTGACATTGTGGACTGGATCTTTGAAAATTCCAATATACCCGATCCAATTAAAGTTTTTCTTACAGCATTCCTCCTAACAGTTAGATCATTTTTGAAGCAGTTGACTGCCCAATGGCCCCTCCTTGCAGCGATTGTATCCTTCGATGCCTAATTCTATCTCTGTCTTACAGTGGAATTGTAGAAGTATTTTACCAAAAATGGATTCATTTAAAGTTTTAATAAATAGAAACAAATGCGATGCATTTTCCCTTTGTGAAACTTGGCTTACTTCAAATATTGATCTCAACTTCCATGATTTTAATATTATTCGCCTTGATCGAGACACCCCATATGGAGGAGTACTTCTAGGGATTAAAAAGTGCTATTCTTTCTATCGTATTAACCTCCCCTCGATTCCAGGCATCGAAGTTGTCGCATGTCAAATGACAATACAAGGTAAAGAGCTTTGTATTGCCTCAATATATATTCCTCCCAGAGCACAGGTTGGGCAACGGTTGCTCTTTGATTTAATAGAACTTCTTCCCTCGCCACGTTTGATTTTGGGAGACTTCAACTCTCATGGTGTGGCTTGGGGTTCCCCCTACAATGATAACCGCTCCTCTTTAATCTATAACCTTTGCGATGACTTCGACATGACTATTTTGAACAACGGTGAAATGTCACGTATCCCGAAACCTCCAGCGCGCCCAAGCGCTTTGGATCTATCCTTATGTTCGACGTCGCTACGGTTGGATTGCACATGGAAGGTAATCCTCGATCCTCACGGTAGCGACCATTTGCCTATTCTTATTTCAATTACTAACGGGTCAACCCGCATGCGACCAATTGACATTCCGTATGACCTCACACGGAATGTCGATTGGAAGTTATACGAGGAAATGATTTCAAAAGCGGTCGAGTCGATTCATCATCATCCACCACTTGAAGAATACAACCTCCTCGCGGGCTTAATCCTCGACGCCGCGTTGCAAGCCCAAACGAAGAAATATCCCGGCGTAACGATCAAAGAGCGGCCTCCAACTCCGTGGTGGGACAAAGAGTGCTCCGATGTCTACACGCAAAGATCCGACGCGTTTTTGGCCTTCCAGAAGGGAGGTATATCCGACGACTATATACGGTATTCGGAGCTTAATACCAAGCTTAAAAGCCTGGCTAAAGCAAAGAAACGCGGATATTGGCGTCGGTTCGTGAACGAGACGTCGAGGGAGACATCGATGAGCACTTTTTGGAACACAGCCCGAAGAATGCGGAATCGCGTAACGGTCAACGAAAGCGAGGAGTCTTCAAGTCGGTGGATATTTGATTTTGCCAGGAAAGTATGTCCGGACTCTGTTCCTGCGCAAAACTTTGTTCGCGATACGTCTCCGGGTCACGACGCGATAGAATCACCTTTTACGATGGCAGAATTTTCAGTTGCCCTCCTGTCCTGTAACAATAACGCGCCTGAGTTAAATAGAATCAAATTCAACTTGTTGAAGAATCTACCCGGCAATGCCAAGAGGCGCTTGTTGAACTTGTTCAATAAGTTCCTTGGAACAAAACATTGTATCGCAGGATTGGAGGCAAGTGAAGGTGATCGCTATCCAAAAACCAGGGAAACCAGCTTCCGATCACAACTCTTATAGGCCGATTGCAATGCTATCCTGTATCCGGAAATTGATGGAAAAAATGATACTCCGTCGTTTAGACCACGAGGTCGAATCAAATGGTCTACTATCAGATACTCAATTTGGCTTCCGCCGTGCAAAAGGGACGAATGATTGTCTTGCGTTGCTTTCAACAGATATTCAGCTGGCGTATGCTCGCAAAGAACAAATGGCGTCTGCGTTCTTGGACATTAAGGGGGCTTTTGATTCCGTTTCTATTGACATTCTTTCGGGTAAACTTCACCGACAAGGATTTTCTCCAATTTTGAAAAAAAATTGCACAATTTGCTGTCCTAAAAGCACATGCATTTTACGCACAGCGATTTGGCAACTTTTCGCATTAGCTGCATGGGTCTTCCCCAGGGCTCATGTTTAAGCCCCCTTCTTTACAACTTTTATGTAAATGACATCGACGAATGTCTGGCAAATTCATGCACGATAAGACAACTTGCAGACGACAGTGTAATCTCTGTTACAGGAGCCAAAGCTGCCGATGTGCAAGGACCATTGCAAGATATCTTGGACAATTTGTCTGCTTGGGCTTTACAGCTAGGTATCGAATTCTCTCCGGAGAAGACTGAGATAGTAGTTTTTTCTAGGAAGCATGAACCTGCTCAGCTTCAAACACAATCAATGGGTAAAACGATTTCTCAGGTTTTGGTACACAAATATCTTGGTGTCTGGTTCGACTCTAAAGGCACCTGGGGTTGTCACGTTAGGTATCTGATGAAAAAATGTCAACAAAGAGTGAATTTTCTTCGTACAATAACCAGACAATGGTGGGGGACCTCATAAGGCTTTACCAAACAACGATATTGTCTGTCATTGAGTACGGGTGTTTCTGCTTCCGCTCCGCAGCAAACACACATTTGATCAAACTGGAGCGAATACAATATCGTTGTTTGCGTATCGCCTTGGGTTGCATACAGACGACCCATACGATGAGTTTGGAGGTCTTAGCTGGAGTACTACCATTGAAAAACCGCTTCTGGAGCCTGTCTTCTCGCATTCTTATCAAATGTGAGGTCTTGAACTGTCCTGTGATTGAAAATTTTGAAAGGTTAATCGAACTTAATTCTCAAACTCGTTTTATGACATTGTATTTCAATCACATGTCCCAAAATATAAACCCTTCTTCGAATATTCCAAATCGTGTCAACTTATCAAATACTTCGGATTCTACTGTGTTTTTCGATACATCCATGATAGAAGAAACTCGTGGAATCCCGGATCATTTACGCGTGCAGCAGATCCCCAAAATTTTTTTCCAATGAATATCGAAACATCAACTGCGACAATATGTTCTACACTGACGGATCACTTCTTGATGGGTCCACTGGCTTCGGTATTTTCAATAACAATTTAACCGTCTCCCATAAGCTCGATAATCCTGCTTCTGTTTACGTCGCAGAATTAGCTGCAATTCAGTACACCCTAGGGATTATCGAAAAAATGCCCACGGACCATTATTTCATCTTTACGGACAGTCTCAGTTCCATTGAGGCTCTCCGATCGATGAAAGATGTTAAGCACTCTCCGTATTTCCTGGGGAAAATACGGGAACATCTGAGTGCTTTATCCGAAAAATCTACTCAGATTACCTTAGCGTGGGTCCCTTCTCACTGCTCGATACCGGGTAATGAGAAAGCGGACTTTTTGGCTAAGGTGGGCGCAACAAACGGTGATATTTATGAAAGACCAATTGCCTTTATTGAATTTTTCGCATTTGTACGTCAGAATACGATCATCAGTTGGCAAAATTCTTGGACCAAGGGGGAACTGGGAAGGTGGTTACATTCCATAATCCCCAAGGTATCGACGAACCCGTGGTTCAAGGGGTTGGATGTAGGTCGGGATTTCATTTGCGTGATGTCCCGGCTTATGTCCAATCACTATAGATTTGACGCGCATCTCCGTCGTGTTGGGCTCGGAGAGAGTGGTGTCTGTGCCTGTGGTGAAGGTTATCACGACATAGAGCACGTTGTTTGGTCATGCCCTGTACACCGTGACGCCAGGTCTAAATTAATAGCTTCCCTGCAGGCCGAAGGTGGGCAGTCGGCTGTTCCTGTTCGTGATGTCTTGGCGAGCCGTGACCTATCCTACATGTCCCTTATATACGTTTTCCTGAAATCCATCCACGCCCCAGTTTAGTCCTATCCCCTTCCGCCTACATCCAACCTAACGACAAGAACACGTTAAGACCCCGGATCCGGAAACAGCAATCAGACCCGCACGATACTCTCAAGGTCCGAGGGAGACAATCAAATATGCCAGTCCGTAATGTCTTGGCCCAGCAGCGGAACAAATTTAATTTGCTGCTTACCTATGGCAATGGAAACCATCATACAGTAAACCAGTGCTTTTAATGCAAAATATTATAGCTTTAAGTTAGATTTAGTTTCAGCTCGTAGGCGGCAGCGAGGATAAAAAATTTGTTTTTAGTTATTAAGATACTTTAGAAAGTAAGTTACCAGATATAATTGACGCCGTTAAACATTAAATTGTATTTGTGCCGTGTCAAATAAATTATAGATGAACAAAAAAAATAAATAAACCGTCTCAGGAGTCTTCCAAAGGTTCAATCAAAAATGTCGAGCATTTTACTATAATTCATCTCAAAACCGATTTATGTAAACTAAAATGAACACATGTACTGAACTACTTTATAAATTTGATTTTGTTCCGATAACTGTAGCCAATTACCCGATTAATCTAAATAGTCGCAATAATTATCGGCTCACTCTATACCACTTATAGGAGTATGTGATATGCTTCTTATTCATCCGTACTTCTAAAAATATTAGATGTAGTGAATGTGTTGGATTTTTTAAGTGTAGTGAAACTTTGAGCTCGATTATCTTTGTTTTTTAACAACGCTCTTGTGGTTTGCACGAAAATTTGAGACTTATTTTACGGTAGAAAACCCCATTTGTACTTACCGAATGTCAATGCTCAATTTTAACAGCATATTATAGAAAGATTTTCCAGTTTTCGTACTCCAAGCTGCCTGCTTCACTTCGATTAACGTATAGTTGAGTGATCTGCGCCTTTTACCATCGCACTGGAATTCATAGTATTCTTGCGGCCAGGGAATATATTAAAGCGCGCTTATCTAGGAAATATATTGAACTAGCTTAAGCAAATTTGACAGTTTTTCGAAATCATTCACCAATACATGTACACAAAAATGATATTATTACTGGCAAACATGCGACTACTGTAGTGATTATTGTATATCAAAAGACGATAAAAGCATAATCATGCCTCAAGATAAAATATGCGTCTTAGCTGGGACACATTCGTTATCCAGGTTTCAATGTAATTTGGCATCTGGAAGGCAAAAACTTGATTAGGGAGACTTTGTGAAAATGTTTAGACGTTTGGCAAATTTCTGAGTTATTTCAAATCCACTGGAAGAATGAAAAAATATATCATATTTTTTGCACCACAAACCAGTCACTTTTCAAATTATGCATCCTATGTATAAACTTTGCAAAAAAAATATTATGAATTATTTTACAGTAAAAATGTTACCAAAGTACGTAATTGAATTTATCTATGCTTGGAATGGGCTGGAAATAATCTAACAATACGTTACATATCCTACAATTTTCGCACGAATAATCAGTTACTTTTCCATCGATCCGAAACTGCGATTAGTCATCCGTACCACCATCGTTAATGCTAATCCGGGACGAGTTTCCACTGTCGCAGTTACCGCAAACACTCTTGATTGGCTTTCATCTACTTGTACCCTATGAGGCCTGTAAGCCGGCCCACAACTCTTGGCAGCTAGCTCTAACAGATTAACTATCACTAGTGACTGCTTTTAACCTCAACCATCGATTGCTACTGTTGCTTTTCTTCGAAGCAATGATGGTGATGATGATGATGATGATGATGATGGTGATGATGATGATGATGATGATGATGATGATGATGATGATGATGATGATGATGATGATGATGTTGAAAAGTATGATACCATTGTTACAGATGTGAGCGTGTGTTTAAAACTTCTCAACTGTGTAAGATGGTGCAAGGCATGGGATTCAAGTTTTAAGACAATACGTTACATATCCTACAATTTTCGCACGAATAATCAGTTACTTTTCCATCGATCCGAAACTGCGATTAGTCATCCGTACCACCATCGTTAATGCTAATCCGGGACGAGTTTCCACTGTCGCAGTTACCGCAAACACTCTTGATTGGCTTTCATCTACTTGTACCCTATGAGGCCTGTAAGCCGGCCCACAACTCTTGGCAGCTAGCTCTAACAGATTAACTATCACTAGTGACTGCTTTTAACCTCAACCATCGATTGCTACTGTTGCTTTTCTTCGAAGCAATGATGGTGATGATGATGATGATGATGATGATGATGATGATGATGATGATGATGATGATGATGATGATGATGTTGAAAAGTATGATACCATTGTTACAGATGTGAGCGTGTGTTTAAAACTTCTCAACTGTGTAAGATGGTGCAAGGCATGGGATTCAAGTTTTAAGATTATCGCACCTGAAACAAAAAAGCACCTGTCTCAGAGTATGATAAATGGCTAATGTGCAATCATGATTACTTTATCTGTTAGAGGTCGACCTTGTCGGAGCCTCCGGTTACAATAATGCTAATTTTTTTTGCTCCAGTGAAAGCAAACAGAGAGCATTAACTTTCACAGTCTGAAAGATAGGAGTATTCCATGCTGTAGGGTTTACTTTACGTTACAGAAAACAATAGGAGGCAATCTTCTAGATAACACACTTGTTTATTGCGTCGAACCACATTTCCTATGATGTTTAATCATATTATCGACGGAGCTCCAACTACTGTAAATACTATCAACCTTGATGAAATAATGCACAACTGTTCATTTCTTGTACCTCTAACCTGTGATTATAGTGCACTCGATAGCAACTAAAACTGGCCATCATCACATCGGAAAGCGATATGGGCGTTGCTTCACGTCTTCTCTGGCTGCAAGTGACACAGAAAAGTTCTTCTATAGAGTTATCAAACATTCATGTATGCATATTTCACATACTTGCGCAAAGAACTCACAGGATGTTGTCCGCCTTATTGTATTACGTGCAGTTGCAGTTTTGGCAAATATGAACTTCCAACAGAGCACGACCACGTAGCGGTTCAACTTTTCCATGTACCATGCGTCCCCTTCGAATTGATTCCAGTGGAGAAGCATGGTAGCTCATGTTTATGTTGGATTTTGTTTCGATTGGTTTCAGGGCTGAGGCTACTCACGACGGCATGACTTTGAGTACGACTGACTTCAGCGTATGGAATGGAAAGTAAACCTCAATGTTACGTTAAGATTTTGTTTTCGTGAAGTTTAATATATATTTTAGTCTGGTCTAAAAAATCACAAATTCATTTCATGAAGAACTTCATATCAGATCCGTAGACAGAACATGTAAACAAAAGCAATTAGTTTATGTTGTCAACAGCAACCTAAGGCAAATCAATGTTCAGAACGCGTTTATTTTGCGTATATCTACTCACACTGCGGCCGCGTTTCCCTGAAAATCATATTACAGCTGACCATAAGAATTGAATCCCTTTATCAAGTTGATGTAAACCACATCTCCAAGGTGTTCGCAAGAAACACCCCCGCGGAATGCAGAAAGCATGTAACGAACACTGCTGGCAGTATCATCCTATACATATGTTGCCGCAAACTGCACCGTCTGTGCACTCTCTGCTTTGCAAGCTCTGCAGTGGGATAATGCTGTTGACTTGTAACAGGGTAACCATAAATCCGGCCATCCAGCTCCTGTCGCCGACGCCCGACAATAAAACCGTTGCAACACACGTACATCGGAGTGCTGTGGTAAAAGTATAAACCTTTGAGGACCCATTATTTACAGCATAGCTATGAACGTCATTAATCATAAGAACAAAACAAGGTTGATATTCGAATTTTGAACATTAAAATGTACCTATAGAATCTCTTTTATTCAAAGTGAACCTATCACTGAACATCTGCACTTAAAGGGATAGTCAGTGAGTGTAAAGCAAATTAGGATTATCATATTCCTAACGGACGACCTGTTGTTAGTGTGGCTGCAACAGTACAGGTTGTAAAAGTGCTTGCGGAATGGAATTAGAATGCACTTCAGTTGCCACGCGCCTTGGGGCCGACGTGAAACCTGGGTAGAACGACAAATTGAACAAATGTATTTAAAACTGTATTAAGCAGCTGGCAGTTAAACTGAAGCAGTAGGTCAACCAGGAGGGGAAATCAAGGATTAATTTGAAATAAAGAGTTATAGCACTTGGTAAAATAAGTACTGGAAAAAATTTACCATATTCTTCATTTCTGAATGTACATCTGAATTTTCATTTTAAAAAAATGATTTTTACAATTTTGACGTAGAACTACCTCTTCCGGCAAGCTTCTAAGGAAGGGTGTAAAATAAAAGTGTGAAATAGAAACATGCAATAATTTTTGTCCAATTTCAAATGCTTATAACTCGGTAAAATTGCAATAGATTTCCTTCATTTTTGCAGCAATTGTTTGGAAAGTTAATTACGCGTCCAACAAAATGATGACTGCCAAGCCATACATCAGATTTCGCAGATTTCGACCAATAAGAGCTGAAAACGAGGTCAAATACCATTCATTATAGGTATTTCAGAAACCTTAATGATGCAGGGAGTCCGTAAATTGACTTCAGACGGCATTTTAAGGTCCATAATGGCAACTTTTGGATTCCAATATGGGTATTTTCGTACCCAAGATGAAGATTACATACAGGGTGTTAGGGAGCTAGCCTAAAATCTTTTAAGGGGTGATAGTAGACCCAATTTGATGAAAAAAAAGTACACAGCATGCACTGCGTACTAGATCAATGCTCGAAACACGGTGGAGCAGAACATTGTTAATCTTACTACACTGAATGAAGTCGCAGCTTACTGCTTTTAAATAGCAGCCTAACTGAAAGAGTTAGACGCTTGGTGTCAGAGAACAACTTGTAGAGTAGACTTTGATGTTTAATTTAGTTAACAACAGAACCCATGTCCTTAACACATTTCAGAGAAAATTGCAGTTTAGTTCTAAAAAAACATTTCATTTTACATTTGTTCCTTTCTAAGTGCTTCTTATTCTATCAAATTCGATGTTATCAGGACACTATTGATTACGAAATTTTCTCAGCTTTCCAACAGAATTAAGCTAGCTATTATACTCTTTGTGCTAGACCTCATTAACGGCGAACATAACCGAAAACCTAGAAAAGTGAATAACTCTGCAGTAGTTAAATTTTGGCCATATGCGTAGGAGGATTTTTGTCATCAAATAGGGTCATCCCTTAAAGGATTTTAAGTGAGCCCCCTAACACCCTGTATTTTACTTGTATGGCGACAGATCATAGAGATCCTATGCCGAATCCAGAATACGCCTTCATAAAACTCGGTCTTGGGCTGTTCCTCTCCAGTCTCCCCTTTATTTTGTTAGGGAATTAGGATTACGTTGTCCATTGATGTGAACTTTTTGGCGTGTTGTGGGCACTCTCCATACGTTTTATCAAGAAGCTCGAAGTACTCCTTTACGTTGCCGCTTTCATAACGTACGTGTTGATAATGCTGTATTTGGAGAATTTGCCCTTGATTCTCAATACGCATTGACGGTCATTAAGGGGCCTTCAACTACTGACCTACCTCCACATTTGCCTTCCGCAGCTCACTGGCCAAGACGCCAGCGCGTGCTGGTTCGAGCATAGTCCTAATACTCCAAGTGCCAAGTTTCCGATTGTTGTCCTTTTTAGTTTGCCTAGGTGTATACCGATTGTTCCGATTCGCATTATTTTCTTGATTGTTCGTAGTAGGGTAGGGAAAAATTTTTTAAGCAGCTTCAAGGGCCGCCTAAGTATTGAGACAAAATACTCGAAATGTGTGAGGTGAAATACAAACATAAGTATATCCATTCGTTTACTATCTTTTTCTCTGTTAGCACTTGTTTTCAGAATGTAGAAGTAGAACTGATTTAGCAAATTTCAACAATACATAATTCATGTTTCCAATCAAAGGGCACTATTTCAATCACCCCTAACCTGTTTCAAGCAGTTTGTATCTGTATTACAGGGGATTTTCTTCTGCACTGAAATGAAACCTGAATGGAGCAATTTTGCTTGTTTATTCGATTGATGTTTATTTTAAGATTTTTCTGTGTTTAACGGTATTCTATTTATTCGTAAGACATCTAGTCAATCAGAGATTCGGTTTATAGCCATTGCATTTTCCGATATTGATCACGATTCAGAAGTTTGATGCCCGTTTTCTTCGACGGATTTGAATAGGTGCCACTGCTAAAGTCGTTACTCACCCTATATTTGCTTCAGCATAAGACCGTTACTAGGGTCGTGATGCCAAGTCTCACGACGGAATTGCCATTTAAGGAGAACAAATGAGATGATGCACAGAGGTAAAAAATATACCCTAGATTCTATTTTGTAATGCCGGATGGCAACTTTCGGTTTAAGAAAAACAGCCAAAAATGGCCAAATACGCCCTAAAATTGGTTTTTCTGGAATCGTGATGATCGCTAGAAACCGAAAAGCAACTCCAGAAAGCATTTAAAAATATTCGGGATGAAGCACAGAAGCCAAAAATCGGCACAATTTTAAAATTCATGATTATGGCTTCCAAATTCTTGAGAACACCCTAGAAGGACCGAATACTTACTAACCAATATAGGTATTTTCGGAATCGTAATGAGGCCCAAACATTCAACTCCAGAAGCTATTTTGAAGTTCCAGATGGTGATTTCCGATGTCACCAAATATCATCAAATAGGTGTAATTCTAAAAACGAAAATGACCCAAAAGTCAGAAATCGATTCCAGACGCCATTTTAAATTCAATACAGAGATTTATGATTTCTTGTAAAAAGCCCAAAATTACCAAATACCACCTAACGTGAGTATTTCCGGAATCAAGATGAGGAATAAACTCCAGACGCCATTTTGAAAACAACATAAAATGACCAAATTCGATCAAATATGGGTATTCTCGTAATCAAAATGAGGTCAACAATTCATCAAGACGCCATTTTGAAATTCGAAGTGGCGAAGTGGTTCTGGGATCAAGATGATGTCCAGAGACCGGAAATTAAATCCATACGCCATTTTAAATCCAAGATAGCGACTTCCTTTTTGGTTCGTTTGTTTGTCGCAAAACGCCAGTTAAGCAGGTATTAGACGACGCAAATATTTGCTATTTTTGGTACGATTTTATTTGCACATAACAAAATCTGTATTCAAAAATAGCAAATATTTGCTTCGTCTAATACCTGCTTTAGCCATGAACTGCATCTCGTTGATAACTGTCTTTCGTGTCTTCTAGAGGTTCCGCTTGACGATAGCCCAGTATTTTACTATACAGCGGAACCACAGGAAACAAATGGCCTGCCACACGACACGAGATATTTCTTTGCAAACTTTGACAGCCTAATGTAGCGATTTGTAGTTACCACCTTTTTGTAAGTTGACAGTCCGGCTCGTTTTTAAGCTCGATTCACAGTTGTAGACGACACTCCCAGCTTGCTTGCAATATCTCGGACGAAAAGTTTAGGATTCCGCTTTAAACTGCTGACCACATTTTCGTTATGTCTGTGGCCTTCGGATTTCGATTCCCCCCCCCCCCCCATCCTGTCTTGATGGCAGTCGGAAAACGTTCTCCAAACAGCCTTGTTATGTTAGTGATGGTTGATTTGGCCACATTTAGCAATTTTGCCAACTTGGTGTGCGAGAAGTTCAGATTTTTGCAATGCGCGAGCAAAATTTCGATACCTTACTTCGACGCCATTTTCACAACTAAAGAGCGAATGTCAGAATCAAACATAAGGCATGATACTATATATACATCTCTTCAAAATGAGGTGTGTTCAGGATTTTTTTCACACGATAAAAATAATGTGGCTAACACTCTTTAATGTTATTAGACATTTTCTTTAAGCCATTTCAGCATTTTCTTAGCATTATCTTAAGAGTGCATGCTGTTCAATCTCTTTTCTATATTTTTTAACTGAAAATACTATTGATCCCGACACCTATAGGATGAATAGTTCGGTTGAGACTTATTCGGGGGTGAAGGAACTCAACAATCGACCATCTGTTTATTTTTGATAGTACATCTTTTTACAGATACCTATAAACATTTTATATACAGTGCCAAATAAGTTCGAACCGTACTAGAATTAACTATAGTTATTAGAAATTCAGTCCAGGTATATCACACGCACCATATTGTAGCCGAATTCGTGATTGCGGGGGCTCGGGTCCCAATCTTGTGTGGAACCTCAAAATAGTGAACGAGTCTAAACCTTTATTTATGTTTGCAAATTTAACAAAAAGAAATGTCAGAAATTTTTAGAACATCTTTTTACGAGGTAAAAATTTATCAGTTATATACTCATTGAGCGTTGACCGCACTCTGCTGCCGCTTTTGAATCGACTCAGTGTTAGTGTTAGATCGACGGCACGCAGAACAACGACTGAAACACCGGCGCTAGTATTAGTGATATATTTTCGCACCGGTGTTTCATACTTCGGCAAACACTGGAGGCTTTAGCTTCGTGAAAACGCTGTTCCTAAGTCACAGCAACAAACGTCGCGTCATACTTCAAATACATTACTCACTCAGTGCTGCGATGTTTGGACATGGCTGCGTGAATTGACATCTTTCATTGTTTATAGTCGTCCGCAATTTATTTTTTAATCAATTTCAGACCTTTTTCCAGTTTCGTTCAAAATTATTATACACTAAGGTCTGTTTTTACGCGGGTTGCTTTTTTCCATTACAAAAATGGTACAGGGTATCTACCTCATTTCAATCACTTTTCTGTTTAAGGCCAAAAGTAATCATATATCCGTTTAAAAAATCACGTTTTACTATACTGTACACAATTACTGTTTTAAAATAAAAACGCAAAAACTTTCAGTTGCATTCACCGGAGGCATTTGGTTTAAGTTGGTTTTAAGTTAAATAAAAAATATAATCAATTAGAGAGCTTGAATCAGGCGACCGCGATGACATATATAAAATAATTGAACATGCTTCCCATGCGTGGACACGCGCTTCTTACACGTCTACTTGAAGAATGCAACACCGGTGGCATCAGGGTTCTACTTACACATTGCACAGCGCTCTTATGAAGTACGTTTATTTTCAATTTATGGCAATAATAGTAGATTGAACAAGTATATTTTCATAAGCTTTCGTTCTCTCTTTGCCATTGGTGAAAAAAATCAAATACTGTAGAAAATATAAATTGGCTGAAAGAAAAAAGAATTTGGAAGGCAATTATTAACAACTAGATTCAAAAGCTCATTTTAACATTTTTGTAATTTAACTTAATAAAATTAACGAGACTTGTTGTTAGAAAATATAATAAAAATAAACAGACGAAATTCGACCACTTACTAAAAGGGGGTTGAAAATTCAACTTAGACTACCGAGAGTTAGTAAAACACTATAAGGCTAATACAAATTTCGAATTCTTTTTATGTCCAAGGTTATCAAAGTTAGCAAAGGGGGTGGCAAAAAATAAATAACACCGAGACGAAAAAAAAAATATCTTTGATCAAAGTTTGTGTGCAAGTTATGACGTTTGTAACTTGCACTCAAATAAATGTTGAAAAATAACACTTAATTATTATTATTATTTATTTTGCTAGCCTTTTGACGACACTCTCGCTGTCACTGGACTTGTTTGTTAAAAAGGTTAGCAGTCGGGTAAGGAACGGCTTAAGCAGTAGCGCCTATTTTATTCAGTCGCAGAAAACAGGCCTCAAACTCCTGCTTTTTGATCAATATCGACAATTTCCATGATGGACACGAAAACTTTGATTGTCAAGCTGTCTTACGAATATAAGTAATACCGTTAATCACAAAGGAATCTGTGAACAAACATCATTTGAAACAAATCGACCTATATTGCAGCCTTTCAAGAGTCACTTCGGGTGTTGCAAAAAAAACGCCTGCAAAACAGATGGAAACTGCTTAAAATAGGTTCGTGGTGATTGGAATAGTGTCCCTCGATTGGTAACTTTCATTGATTATTGTTAAAGTTTGCTAACCTAGTTTTACAATCTGTAAACAAGCTCTGACAGAGAAAACGATAAAGAACCGATTGATATACTACTGTTTGAATTTCACCCAGCACATTTCGAGTATTTCGTCTGAATACACAGACGGTTCCTAAAGCTGCTTAGAATATGTTCCCTATCCTATATAATTTTGTCACGTTCAAAAATTCATTCTCTGCAACAAATCCCAAAAATACCATTCGGATACAGTATAAATCTTTAGAGTTTTTTTACTTTTTTACATCGTTTAAATGCTGAAATAAATATACCTTTTAAACAGTCATATTTTAGTTCAAAATATCCAAATATCCGTTAAAACTTCATGGCATCTCTAGTTTAAAATAAATACAAAATTCCAATCAAATCGAAAACTCACGTTTCGTCATGTAGCAATGATTTAAAACAATCAAATTCAACTTGCGGCATATTTTTCTGAGAAACAACTACTAAGCAAGTCGATTTGCTAAACGTCTTCTCGAGAACTGCGAAGAAGAATAAAAACCTATTCCAATCCCGACGAAAAAAAATGCAGAAGAATTCCCAAGAGCGGAAAACTGAATGTGCACCGGAAGTGTATGCGCATTAAAACACCATATAAACTTGAAAGTAGTAGTAAAACAGAAATGATGTATGCAACTGCCATATTGCCATATTGCCATATTGGCCTGAAGTAGAGATTAACGAAGTGTAACAGACATTGATTCACCGTAATTTCACTGTTAATGCATAGTACTCGAGTACGTGATTTTAATGACATTGCCATTAAACCCCTTATACGGGAACTTTCGACAAACTATAAAAAACCGGCACTCCGTAGGGTGGATTCGCTACCAAGCGATTCCAAAAGTTTCTTCCGATTCGTAAGAGTTTTGAGTAATGCCTCATGGATGTCCAACTTTTGTCGATGATTTCAGGCAAACTTTTCAATAACTGAATAGAACGTCTGCTAACTGTGAAGAGTGGTGTAGTTTTGTGTCTGCGCTTCTCCATTCAAAGCTGCCGACCTCAATTGGAGCTCCCGGTTCCGTTTCGAGACTCTTTTTGAATAGCGAAGTATATAGTTTCGATGCGGCACGTAGCCTGAATGACTATGAAATATTTTCGAGTTTACTCCACTAAATATTTTTTTATTTAGAAAAGAAGTATGCTCTGCTTAAGCACATGATGCTCTGTTCGTTTTTATCGGATATACATAGTTAGAAGGTCATATTGGTGGTTAAAATTTGGTATTTGAGGCTATGAAAAGCTCAACTAAATTAGTTTTTGTGATGTTCAAATATAATGCTTTTTGAAGTATTGAGTTGGCTGGCATGCCAAAGATTTTCCTAATTTAGATACTCGAGTCCACAAGCAATCGTACGAGAACTAAAGCAGACAGAAACCCGATTAGGCGAAATAGTCTGACGTTTATGCAATCAGCAAGCTTACAGATACACATAAACCAGCAAAATTGGCTTCTGCTAGAGTACACTACTGCAAACCTCCAGCCTGCCAACACGACAAAAATCCATCAGAAGATTGCTAAGAATCGTAGCATTGCAGAAAGAAGAGATGAAACTCCTTTTTGGCTCTAGACAAATTGCGCTTCGGCTTCGATATTGCTCTCAGAACATATGTAAGGTTAGGAGGGTGCCCAAGATGGGTTTTCTTTTAGTAGCTGCCATCAGAACCTATTTTTTACCACAGTCAATGTTATAAACACTTGCTCTTCTTTGCGGGCAAAGAGAAATAGAAACAATCGACTGGCACTTGGCAGGCAGACGACGTACGGGTCAGTGTTAAATGTACATAATGGGATTTTGGCTCGTGTATAGAAAGTAAACAAACGTGAAGAGAAAAAAACAATATCTGGGACGGAGAATTGGCAGGCGAAAGTGGTGAATCGGAAGTGAAATTGCTTCAGATACTAAAGTGCTAAGTGTCCTGCATACGGTATACGATATACACGACCATAAAATGAAGGCAGATAAGTTATCCGTTTATTCTCTTTGGGGAAACGTTCGGGTGTGTAATGTATCGTTTTTTGAAATGCTCGAAGCATGAGAATGCCTTCTTCTTATATAGGAATTATTTTATTTGCTTACCTCCGACTATGCATCACTCTCGAGATAGCAGCTGGTGCGGTTTGGCAATTTTTCCGAAAAAGAAAGATTACTGTCTTGAATCTCAAAGAGGACTGATTACTTTATCTTTATCGCTTTATACTTTATCGCTAATATTCGCAAAAAGGAAAATATCGAAAATATGGTAGAGATGGAATTCAAACGAAGCAAGTCAAACAGTTCTAACTAGTCGGCCCAATTATCATCCGCTAGCCATCGGAGCCACGTTTAATTATGGATCATAGCTGATCACAGTGGAAGCATTTATCACACCCACTAGTCAAATTTCCATCGGAATGATGAATTCGGAATGTGGTTCCATCCATTAGAGCGAAGTGGGTGGACATTAGGCGAAACGAAAACCTGACCGACTCTAGAGCAGACAAAAATGCAAATCTGTTCAATGCATAATGGTCCTCCAGCCTGCCGTCCGTCTCCCTAACGCCCGGGAAAATGTCGCAGTCATTTTCGTCGTAGGCTGGTATATTATATACTGTGGGACAGGATTATAAACGAATGAATAAAAGATTTATTACGCTATTTTGACGATACGCTTTATGGTTCTGATTTCACGAGAACTGGAATTCCCTGGTTGATGTCATAACACTAAAGTATATTGTGTGTTTGACTTCTGGAGTCCGTACGCTCTGGAATGAATTCTCTATTAACTTCTGTTGACAGTACGAGGAAGCTGGCTCTTATGGATCTTATTGTATTGATTCGCTTCTATCGTTTTTATGTTTGGAATAAACACAAAATCTGTCACATAGTTATCTTTACCAGGCACGGCGATAAACCTGATTTCTAACTATACGTGGCATTAGACATTCTTGTACACAGTTCAATGTTCAAACAGTTAACAACAACCATATCCATTAAGAATTGTTGTAGCAGCATCCACTGACCGAGCTAACTTTTATAAGTTAATTAAGCCGTACCGATGCTGATGCTGATACTCACTTTCTTACTTACGTGTTCCATCTGGTCCACTCATCTCGCTCGTTGCGCCCATCGCCTTTGTTGCGCGTTGATGCTGATACTGATAGCAAAACAGTTGTTCGTTGTTACATTCCTTGAAATGCTTAAATATGAATCAATCAAAAGTCCCTTGTGAGGAACCTATTTATTGTGCAATTTTCAGCGTATCGCCAATATGTACGGCAAATAACAACGTTGCTGCTACTTTGGGGAGCAGGTATATCAGTTCTGGGAAAGAAGAACGTTAGATCGCTTGACCTAAGATTGACGTCTTCACAAGTGCCAACGAAGAGGTAAAACTTTTCGTTGAAAGTAGCAATAATCGGAATTCATCTTGGCTGAGTGATTGGGGTAAGCATGTTGAAAAATCTAGATTGTTTATGAAGCCTGCGGCTATCAGGTATTGGTACTAGGGCACAGTAGTATTTCAAACGTTCATTGCAAATATTGGTAATTGGTAAATACAATCGAAGGAAAACAAATATTCGATTAGTTGTGCGTGCGTGTACCTTCTATCGGACGAACATGGGGAAGTCAACTAACTTTTTACAAATAACCAATTGTTTCTATTGTTCACATTTTTATTCATTACTTGTAGTTGGTGTTGCTGTGAGTTTTGTCATTCAGCTTAGTGAAACATTTTGTACAATTAGACAGTTCTCAAGTGAATTAGACTAGACTCAAGTGAAATTGAACAAACAAAGTAAAAGTGCAAATAAAATGTATCAAAAATGTTTGAATACTCAGTGGTACTAGTAAATGGTATTAAAAATTTCCTCTATCTGCCACACAATTTTTGATCGTGTTTGGAAGAAAGAAATAACATTGTCCTAAAAAGAATAGAATCTGTTACTAATCGTATAAATAAATTATATTTTATGTTGATAGAACTACAGATGGTTTGACAAATTGCATAGGGTACAATGGCAGACAAAAGCTATATGATAAATATCACCATAGAGCTCAAACAAAAAAAAGAAAAATTATTTGTAGCTTGTTAACGGTTTCTGTGAAAGCTGGTGCCTCTAGCAAGCGCGGAAGAGCTTTAAATGGTCGCATAAACATCGCTAAAGCAACACAGCGTGTGCGAAATCACAAATATACTGCTAGCCAACAATCACTGTCAACTGATTGGAGCGGAAAGTCTCTTTCATTCTCAACTCGTTCGTTGAAAGCTCAATTTCAAAGATTTCAAATTCAACTGGAAGTCCTTTTATGACAGTGGAAGTTTGCGGTGCTGCCGCAGAGTAATTACTCGCCGGGATCGTCGCTTCTACGTTTACTTATGGGTGAACTTCATTTAAAATCTTGGCTAGGAGCATCAAAATTTCAAACAGGGATGGTTAAAAAGCTGTAACCTTTCCCATTTCCTTTCACCTTTTTTAACCTTTCACTTTTTGAGCAATTTTTTTCCGCTTATGTCCACCAGTTTCAACACAGGTTTAAAAGTGGAAAAGGGAGTATTTGAATATTTTCATCAGCTTTTCCCAGTTTTTTAAAAATCGGGAGACGCCATCTTGGATTTCAAAATGATCATTTTATTTTATTTTTCAATTTGTGAGTACCTATAGTCCCGGCCCTAGAAATATCAATATTGCTTCAACTTGCTGTTTTTTTAATGTCATGCCATTTCCGAAAAATTAGAAAGTATTTGAGCATTATCCTAACTTTCGCCAAGCTTTCCAAAAAACGAATTTCGTTATCTTAGAATCAAAAATGCTATCAAACAATATTTGCTCTTTGGACGTCATTCAGGTTGAAACCAAAAGGCACTATTAAAACATCGTCGAATATTGATTTCCGGCTTTAGACGTCATCCTGCTTCTAGAAATAAAGGTTTTGTTTCAACTTTCCCAATTTTACCCAAATTTTCCGAAGACAAAAGTCATAATCACAAATATTTTTTTCAACTCGTTATGTAATATCGAATTCATCTTAAAACGAATCATGTTTTTGTAACAATAAATTTACGTTGTGTATTGGGAATCGACCGTGTATTGATATTGAAGGGTTTTCGGCTAAGCGGTCTTTAATAAATTCACCAGAAAAGTGACTTTTATTGATTTTTTTTTATTCTCGCTTATTTTCCGTCGGTCTATTTCCGCCACTGTTGTGGCCAATCACCGACGCCCAGGGAGGCGACTCCACACCCAGGACCCTAACTCACGACCCGTTTATTAACGGACCGGCGCCAACGGCTTTACTTCCTCATGCGATGGAAGGCGTGATCCCAGAGATTTTTCGTCTCAGGAAATCTCTCGGTGTCGGCTAGGATTGAATCCAGTTGACCAGTTGGGTTGGTTGTGAGTGGATCACGCCAACTCACAACCATCGACACCTATGTCGGCGGTGGGATTCGAACCCAGGCGTCGAGCGTGGTTGGCGGAGACGTTACCAACCACACTAGGCCCCCGCCGACTTTTATTGATGTTTTTAGTATGATTTGCAATTACGGACCGTATCGTACTTTTCATTCTTTATCTATTTCGTGTAAATACTTTACGAACTAATTTCATATTTTGTCATATGACTTACATTTTAAGTTTAGTGAAGCGGGCAATGTATGCAGTTTGCGAGAATGCGAAAATGAACGGGAATAGAAGGTGTGTCTTTTAGGCCAGTCTGGACGAGGGAAAAAAAAATTTCTAAGCCTAAAAGTCACACCTTCAATTCCCGTTCATTTTCGCATCCTCGCAAACTGCATACATTGCCCGCTTTACTAAACTTAAAACACAATAGTAATTTTATTATAAAGTAACATAAACAACGAGCTTGTAGAACGTTTAGATAAAAGTTCATTGTAACATGGGAGTTTAAAAAATTCCGTCATATGGAGGTAACAAATACGTTAGGCGACATCCATTAAGTACGTCACGCAAATTTTGATCAATATTACTCCCCCTCTCCCCCTTGTCACGTTTTGTCACACATTGGCGACCGCGATTATTTTGCATTTTATCCAGAATATTCAAGAAATGTTGATGTCAACCAACTTCAGATACATGATGTTTTGCAGAGTCTAAAAAATTTAGACCCTTCCAAAGGACCTGGACCTGACGGAATGTCTTCAGCACTCATGAAGAATCTTGCGAAGGAACTTACATCTCCTTTGTTCTGGCTGTTCAATATGTCGTTAAAAACCGGAGTCTTCCCAAATATATGGAAAAGCTAATTTTTGGTGCCTAATTTCAAATTTGGGCGGAAATCTGACATACGTAATTATCGTGGAATCGCTATTATCTCTTGCATTCCTAAACTCTTTGAGGCAATTGTCAATAAAAAAATGTTTGCTCAAGTCAAAAATCGAATAACAGACAAACAACACGGCTTTTTCAAAGGCCGCTCTACATCCACAAATTTACTTGAATTCGTAGATTACTCATTGAATGCAATGGATAATAGGAACCATGTTGAAGCTCTCTATACAGACTTTAGCAAAGCATTTGATCGTATTGACATACCAATGCTACTTTTTGAACTGCAAAAAATTGTAATTGAGTCTGGTCTCCTGAAGTGGCTTGAATCATATTTAACAAACAGACAAAAAATAATTAAATTCAATGGAAAGAAATCAAATCCCATTCAAGTTACTTCAGGTGTTCCCTGAGGCTCCCATTTTGGACCAGTTCTTTTTATTTTGTACGTAAACGACATTTTCTTCATCTTCAAAAATATCAAAGTCCTAATATATGCCGACGACATGAAGCTGTTTTTGAAAATAAAGAATCAGGAAGACATCAATGTATTTCAGGATGAAATCCACACATTTTACATACTACTACTTGAATTAAATGTGAAAAAATGCAATGTAATATCCTTTAGCAGAAAATTAAAAACACCCAATTGTAATCGCATTAGGAAATCAGAATGTAGGAAAATGTGAAAAAGCTAGGGATTCACGAATAATCTTAGATTCTAAATTTTGTAGATTTATCGGCTTAATCAGTCCGTGTATAGAAGCAAAAACGATTTTTTGTTTCTTGGATTAAGAAACAAAAAATCGTTTTTGCTTCTATACGCGGACTGATTAAGCCGATAAATCTACAAAATTAACCGCTACAGTCGACAAACAAACAAGTTAGATTCTAAACTTAATCTAATCGACCACTAGGGTTGTTAGGGTTTATCAATCGCTTCTGCTACAATTTTCAAGACCCGTCCCGCATAATCAATAACCATAAAACGTGCCTAACAACTAGTTCGGGATATGGTCACGACTGTATGGGCTATCGTTAAACCATATGGATTATCATCCGTTTATGGTTATTGATTATGCGAGATACACTATTAAAACTTTGTATATTGCCTTTGTGAGGTCAATACTGGAATATTGTAACATTGTGTGGTCTCTTCGTCCTGGCGCTCATGAAGAAAGAATAGAATCAGTACAAAAGCAATTTTTGCTGTATGCTTTTCGTAAGCTAGGTTGGACCTCACATCGTCTTCCGTCATATAAGGCACGCTGCATGTTGATTGACATTCAAACATTAAATGAACGGCGAGAGTACTCGATGGCTTCATTCATAAACGATATCGTTTCGCAGCACGTTGACTCAGCAGTACTACTTTCTAAATTGAACTTTTATGCACCCATTCCACAATTTCGACACCGTAGCTTATTTGCTCTTAACCATCATCGTACGGAATACGCGAAAAATGGACCTATAAATAGTATGATGAATTCTTATAATCAACACTGCGAAGCCATTGACTTTACGATGTCCCGGTACAAACTGAAACAGTATTTCAAGTCCTTGAGGCTGAGAACACAAAATGAATTTATTTTATGTTTATGTTTAGTTGAGAAATTAATGTAACCAGTCTACATATATGATTGACAAAATAAATAAATAAATAAAAAGTACGTCACGTCACAGCAACTCCCCTTCCCACACAAAAAATCTAACCGTGAGTTTCCTAATGCATTAAAGTGCCTGCCAGTCTGGAGTTTGGGAACTGACCTAACAAGCCAGTCGTTAAAAGTTCGAGTCCCGGTTCGGGAGAAACTGTTAGTGTAAGTAGGATCGTAGCGCTAGCTCCACAATTGTCTTGTACCCTGACACAGTTGGCTGCGAATTATGTATCGAATAAACAGATGGTCAAATTACGAAACGGAGTGCTTTACTAAATGCCCCGAAAAAAGAAAATAACATCTTGCCTAATGAATTTCACGGATTCTAGAAATGGGCTTCGTTTGCTGTAATCAGTTTCAGTATTCTCAGAAATATCAAATGAAGCTTCTCTCACAGTCATGTCAGTTTTATGCATCAACTCGAGCTCGTCAGGGTCAAACCTATTTGGGAAATTGGGACTTTCTGCTGATGCCTTGAACTAACCAGTTTCGGAAGAATTTTCCTTGCTGTTATTGTGTTTATCTGATTAGTTCCAGTTTGATTATTAATCAAAAGGTTGGAAATGAAATAAATATTCTTCATCTCAATCTCGAGGTACAATGCTGGCCTAACAAGCCACTCGTCGTAGGTTCGAGTCACGACTCGGGAGAAACTGTTAGTGTCAATAGGATCGTAGCGCTAGCCCCGCAATTGTCCTGTACACTGAATGGTCGGCTGCGAAGTCTGTGTATAAATAAACAGAAGGTCGAGTTACGGAATGTAGCACCAAGGCTTTGCTTTGCTTTTTAAATATTCTTCATGTGACGTCACATAGCATTATACCCCCTTCCCCCCTTCGTCACAAATTGTCACTATTTTATTTCCTCCCCCCCTCCCCCTATATGCGTGACGTACTTTATGGATGCCGCCTTATATTGATTCATGTTCTTGTAAGGCAGATTACGTAATAACGAGAAAAAGCAGGGGTGACATTGTGCGGCTCGATTCGAATGATTTTTGGTATTTTCGAGCACTTTGGACCAGTTTTGCTTCGAGCTCGAAGGAAGCTGTCATTGTCATTTGTTCTTTGGCTCCTCTAACCCACAAAGCCGAAAAAATACGAAAAACGAAACATAACGCCCACTAGCGACCATTTATTTTTGTTCGAGTTACTTGAAACGAGATGCGCAATGTCGAGTATAAAATCAATTTTCGAATGTCGCCGGAAACTGATTTCTGGTTTCTAAGCGCCATCCTGGTTCATGTACGTGGAACGGGACACAAAGCATATGAACGCTAAACATACGTATGTTTGGCATAGTATGCTTAGCATACAAACACGAAGCATACCGGACATGAGGCACGATGGAAACGACGCATACTGCCACAAGGAATATTCTTCCACGAATTTCGTTTTGAAAGATAAAAGCGTAAGCGTTGGGGTCAATTGGGAGCTCGAGTTTGTTTGTATGTTTAAGTGATGAGTAGCTATACCTAATCGAGGATAAATCTACACTAATTGCTAATTACTAGTGACTAAAACTTCAAACATGTATTGAACTGTATTTTATATTACACCGAATTATCATGATCTCGAAACAGGTAAAGCACTGTATCCAATTAGGTTTCGAATTTTTGTGTCTCCAGCATAAGGTACAACAGTGAAAGTAGGATAGGTCATCTGATAAAGATACAAGAAATAGTAGGAGGGTGGTATCAAAGACACGACCGCAGTAGGACTACGGTATTCTTCCTTTCTCAGTAAACAGTAAATACGAACTTATTCGGTATTTGAGACCTGAACGACTCACTGCACCGGCCGCTGTCGAAAAATAAACATCAAGAAAAATATGCTTATTTGCAAGGCTTTCCCCGCTAACAGCAACGTTTTGTAAAAGAGAAAATTCAACTAGCCACTTCAATAACAGCACTTTGAGGCACGAGATGACCGGTACTATTTTGCCTTTCCTCCTTTTAACGGCTAGCACAGCACCTAGCGTCCGTACGTCACTGGTACGATTTTAGAATGCAAATAATTGAAGTTGGAAAGAGGGAGGAGTTAAAAAGAAAAGAGAATGGTAAGGAAAGTAAAAAAAAATCGGAAACAGAAAGTGACTTCGAGTAAAAAAACAAAAACAAATCGTTTACTAATTCAGACCGGTTGTATCCGTTAGGCTATTGACATACTGAGGCGTCAAATGAAGCGAAGCAAGAAGCGTCGCAAAAGCGTCCGAGCTACTTCTTCGAACGTCTATATGAAACGCTCAAACCGGTCATACTCAAGCGGCAACGACGCGTCGGTAGAGGCGCGAAACAGAACGAGTAGTGTTTTGACGCGCGTATATTCACGCGGTAATACCTTGTTCAGACAAAATCTTTCATCGCAAGGTGCTTTACATTTGCTTTGTTTTGGTTTGGTAATTGAAAAAAAGCAAATAGAATACATTTTCGGTTAACAAAATGTTAAAATGTTTAAAAAATGTTAGTGCAGTAATACCATGTTCAGACTAAATCTGATATCGCCAGGAGCTTTTTATTCGCTTTTTTTTGGTCTTCAATATAGAAAATATCGGGAAAAATTTTCATGTCGTCAGGAAAATAACACTGGTATTTTTGATTGATATTGCATGCCTAACATACTGAACAGATATCATAAACTAGTTGAACGATACTCGGGGTCAGCGGGTTTAAAATTTAGAATAAATTCTTATATTTTTTACTACGTCTGTAGCGCAACTGACTTCAGAAATATCATTTTACTTCATAAAAAAAATCTCTATGTTTACTAAAAACGTGATTTACTGTGCTTGAAGAAGCAAAAAAATCTTCATTGGACGAATTCATATTTCCTTTAAACGAAACCGCTGCTGGAATCTAGAAATATGTCAACACAATGCATTTGCGACGCTTGCTCCAGTATGTCATAGGAAGCTTCACCCAACGCTTCTGTTTATTCCGCTTCTAATACGCTCAACGCTTCGCTTCATTTGACGCCTCAGTATGTCAGTAGCCTTAGTGTCGGCTGTGCTTGGGAAGAGTCAGCATGCAGCATTTAATGTCAGCATGTTTCAGGAAACAGTATAGCTCTGACATATACAGGAGATCACCACTTCCCAGAATGTCTCGGACGGGTACATTTGGTTGTCTTCCTCGGGCCCGCAGGGAATCTATGAGCTTTGACCTAACACCAGAGTATTCGGTACACGACCAAACAACGCGTTTAATGTCGTGTCAAATGCAATGATTACTCTCCACAAGCCCTATACAAACGAGATGCGTGTTAACTGTGTAATGACTGGACATAATTCTGAACATTACGTTGTGGTCCCCCTGGTTCTGTGGTTAGCTATGCCGATCGGCTAGCTTTCCCACGCGGTTGTGATGTCGGGTTCGATTCCCGATCAGGTCGAGGACTGGGGCACGGTGTTCGTTGTACTCATCCTACAACATGCAAAATGTGAAAAACAATATCGATAATGAATTCTCTCAACTAATCTAGTTGACCGTCGAGACTGAGAAGTTGTTGTTCAACCTGGAAGAAGATGCTTCGAAGGATTCAGAATAAACTTTTGAAAATGATATTAAAGCGTCCTCGCTGGTTAACCCTTAAATGCGCAATGTTGTTTTAAAACAACAGTACTAAAAACGTTTTAAAATATACATATTTTAGTATTTTTTAGAAATATAATTCATCAGAACAGCTCTCTAGACTCTAACGAAGAAAACTTCACAGCTGGAAGTACTGTATTTGAATGTTTTGTTTTTATTTTTGCTGTCAAAATCTCGGAAACGAAAAAAAAACATGGCGAGATTCCCGACTGGTGCTGACTGTCTTTGAAAATAAATTTTAAAATAAGGTTACTGGTTAGTGAAAACGTCTGAATTATCAGTAAATATACTAACAAAAGGTCTATTTTAAAGTTACTGTTAACAAAAGTAATTGTTTCGACTTTATTCTGCGATAAAGTCACAGTGTCGTTTAAAAACAACATGGCAATATTTGCATTAATGTGCAAGTAAATTTTGAATTTTTTTTATGCATATTGGTTAGTTTTAGAGCAGTAAACCTGTTAAACAAAGATTTTATATTTTTAGATGATTTTTTAACGTCGTGCGCATTTAAGGGTTAAGCACGAATGAGCTACATAGGCTTACTAATGTGAAAACAATGTGAAAATATGTCAAACCAAATTATCAATTAGTTCATCGAAAATCGAGACACCAACATTCACAGGAATGGTTAAATAGCTATAATCTTTCGACTCTTCTCGATCTTTTCGGCCAGTCTAATTCTACGAGTGTAACCAACAAAATCACAATGAACTATGGAATATCATGTGTATGAAAATCGCGCTACAATATAACGGGTCGAAAACGACCCAGTCTGACCGAAAAGCCCCAAAATTAAACATTACTACTGGCATCTAGCGAAAAACATCTGAATTTAGATGCCCTAATGTTCAAGCAACAAAGTAAAAAAAATCTGCCGAATATTATAATCGGTTCTGGAATCGGTTCATACACATCACTAGTAATAATTTGCTTAGGAGCACGTGGAACTGATAGCCACAGAATTCTACTCATACTTTGAACGGCGGAGTAATGGAGTACAATAATTTGCAATTCGTAACAATGAAACTAGAAGAAACGAGTATAGTTTACCAAGCTTTCTTTCTCTCTTTGCTACTGACGAACTGAACCAGACGATGGCCTACGGAAATGGGGTGACCAAAAACGAACTGTAAGAGAGGCTTTTTTACAAACAAATTCAGGAGTTCTGTTGAACTTTTCGTAGCTTTTCTAAATTTTGCAAATAAGATAAAAAGTAAGAAAATTTGAAAAAAAATAATGGATGGAATTCGACCGGTTACTGAAGAAGGGTGGCAGTTTAAAACATTACAACTGACTTAGACTGACGAGAATTGCTAAGTTGTCCAAATGATTTTTTTTAATATTTTGCCATTGAAAAAAAAGAGTTCAAATTTTGAAATGCATTTTTTGAAAAACACGAACCTGTTTTTTTACTTTTTCAAACAACAGATATTTAAAAAAAAACGTTACATTCCATTTTAAAATTTGAATAATTTCTCATCTTTTTTTCATAGACGAAAGTTTGTAGATCCTACGGGATTGTAGCGACAAATTTCCGAAGTATTTTGAGTAGAGATTCTGATTATACTGAATTGTGATGTACAGTCAGGTTTTTTTGCACGCAGGTTGCTTTCTGCAATAATTAAAAATTGGTACAAGATATCTACCTCATTCCAATAACGTTTTTCGTTCTGGGACACAAAGAAAAATCGCATTTTCAAAAATTTATAACATTGTATTTTGGCCTTTAGAATGACCTCTATCATGTTCAGTCAAAGTTCAAACCTTTTAGGACGGTTTTCTACGTCATTTTTTAACTGAATTTAGTCTTAATTTACGCGGTTCCATACAAATTTTGAACGTATCCCCCGCATAAAAAACTGACTGTATTACGTTATGTTCATGAAAACTTTACACACCTCTTTCAGGAGTAAAATGTATGAATGGAGCAAGATATTTAGTAAACAAATTTAGTTGATTTGCGCCTTACTCTGTAAATATTCTCTGCGTAGAAATCAAATAGATCGACAGATCTTTGAATATCTACTTACCTCTGGCTCTAACAGAATTAAATAGCGGTTGTTTACTAAAACGGTATATTAGTTCTTCGCTGTACCTTTGCTAGCCCAACCAAACGATCGGTTGAAATTATTTTCGTTCCTGGGCTGAAAAAAAAATGAACCAATCGCAAGGGAAACCTACCGTTTCCGGTGATATTAGTTTTTATTAATGACTAATAACTTCACTGTCCCCGCCCCTCTTACTTACTTTACTTTGTTGGCTAACGGACCGTTCACCGGTCTAGGGTCGAACGAATTAGAGATGTCCAGAGACACCAGCAAATCGTGCATCTACCTCCACCACGCACCGCGTGCGAGGCCTACCACGGTCTTCCTGGTTCTCTACTGAAAATAGTTTTGGCTGCTCAGGCATTCTGGTTACATGTCCAGCCCACTGAAGCCTGCCCCGCTGTATTATCTTCACTATATCAGCGCGTTTGTATACCTGGTACAATTTGTGATTCCTGCTTCTGCGCCACACTCCATCTTCCAATTTACCGCTAAGTATCGACCACAGAACTTTACGCTCAAAAACTCCGAGCACTCGTCGATCAGCTTCCTTCAGCATCCATGCTTCATGTCCGTAAAGGGCCACCGGGAGTATCAGCGTCCTATACAGCGCTAGTTTTGTGCGAGTTTGCAAACTACAGGTCCTTAGCTGGTTACGCAGTCCGTAGAAAGCCCTGTTCGCAGCTGCAACTCGTCATTTTACTTCACAGCTCATATCGTTGTCACATGTCACAAGCGTACCAAGATAAACGAATTCGTCGTTTTGCACTATGAGATCTCTGGACATCCAGCCATCGGAAGTCAATGGATATGAAACCGTATCATGCATTTTTGCTGAGCTTTTTTGTCGAGCAGTGCTCAACAAAAAAAAAACTCCATTATAAATTTTCACGTTCAAAATATTATAACTGTAGGATTCAAAAAAAAAACAGAAGAATCACATGAACTACAAACAACCGATGTAAAATCTGCTTTCCCGCTGGGATATATAAACTTCAAAACGTTAAGAGCATGCCTTAGTGCTTATAAGGTGCGAATCTGAGGCAGGTAAATTCCAACCATCTTGAATTTATTCATACTCAGTGGTGTGTATTAATATTATAAGAAAAGTTTGTATTACAAGTTTAGCTTCAACATCAACGTCTCGAAATGTCATGTTTCCCAAAATCAGTTTCTCATTACCACCAAAGGGGTTTCCATTTGCCAACTAGTAATATCGACCCAGTTCCGCCAACTATATGCGGATCAATTAATTAACCCATTTAGATGGTGATTAATATTCATTCATTTTCTGCTGCTAAATTTTACAGCTGAACCTTTCGCTTTTTGCTAGCTTTCTTGCGTGTGGCACCCCGCATGGCACTAACTGCACATTTGAATTGCAAAATAGTTTCACCTGCAGCACATTTCTGCTAGTAAAGCGTGTGCTTGACAGTTCACGGTTTGTTTCGTTAGTATTTCGATTGGAAAAATCGATTCGAGCAGTTAATGGAATGGCTAACATGAAGGGCGAGAAAATATCTGATGTGACTTGGAAAAGGGGAGATTGAGAAACATTCTTAAACAACTTATCATTGAAAATATACTAAACCTCGATTTTGACAGTAAAAATCTGTGATTCATTTGCTGAACTCTCCTGTTCGTGATTGTACAGCGCGGGCGTACTGTATTTGAATTATTGTAGGTGTAAAATATTTCTACGTACCGAAATTGGCTTAAAGTGAAACTCAATGTTTCTTCGAGTTTCTTTGTCCCCACAAGTTTCACATTGAGAAATTATTTTCCACCCATCTTTATTGTCTAAAAAACTCTAGCTAACTTCATCCCAGTCTCATGGCCACATTCCCTCTCCGTCGAAGAGGTTTCTGTCAATGATGAACAATATTTGGCAAGAGGGGACAACGCTTATCCGATGAATTAATCAATTTGCAATTAGCTGCTTCCGGTACGAACTAAAATATATTCTTTTTTGCTCTGTTCTCTGTTCAATTTTCACCCCCTTCAGCGAGGAAAACGTATGGAAGCTGTGCGAGCAGGTAAAAAAAGCACATCCGTCGGAGCTGCCGAAATGTTACGCTGTATTCGTGTCGAACGAGAGGAGAACGGTGCCTCTGTGGAGACAGAAAGCCGGCCGCGGTGATGAAAAGCTAGTGATATGGGATTACCACGTTTTCTTCATGCACAACCCGTCGCCAAATCGGTGTTTGGTGTTCGACCTGGACACCACTCTGCCTTTCCCGACCTATTTTCACAAGTACGTCACGGAAACGTTCCGCTCGGACTATGCGGTGACACCCGAGCATCATAGGTATGGGTCTGATTGTTTGGAAATGAGATTAAATTTTATGACGAATGAAACGTTTGATCAAGATTTTTCAGAGTGATACCAGCCGAAAAGTACCTGGCGGAGTTTTCGTCAGACAGAAGACACATGCGTAGACCGGACGGTTCCTGGATCAAGCCACCGCCGTCGTATCCTCCTATTCAGACCAACAGTGAGTGTTTGTTTTTTTTTTTTTTAATTATATCAAACAACCTTCAATTATTTCTTCCCCTCGGTTCAGATAACACTCACAGCCTCGACGATTTTATCTGCATGAAACCAGGCAAGGGACCTGGCAGTGTGTACGATCTGCTGCACTTCGTGCAACAGTTCTATAAGCCTCCCGACCGAAATATCACAAAAACTCAGAACTAAATTACGCTTAACGAATTGAACCGTGGACCTGCCACTGTATGTTGAAATTTGCTGGAGTTGAATAGAAATAATCGACAGAGACTTTGGCTAATGTCTCTGACGGCCGCTGTCCTGGCCAAAAATATGCGAAATGTGTTTTAATTATAAGCGACGTGAGACTTTCCATGTTTTGGCTGGTGGCAGGGATAATTATTTTCGCCAGTTGGGGAAAAATGGCCTCTCAACCCAAACAGCGACAGGGAGGTGCCGATGGGAAGCAGGTTTGCTGGATTGAACGGTCGTACATTTTGCTAGTGAATAATAGTGTAAATCAAACAATTCATAGTTAAACAGATTTACGACAAAAAAAAAAGAAGAAACACAGAAATCGATTCAAAATTTTATGAAACAAAACATATACCTATTTCAATGTAAGTGCGTCCAGAAACAAAGCAGAGCAAGTGTGGAATCAGATTCGAACGTATGTTTTAGTGTTATGGGTATGCAAAGTAGGAATGCCATCAGTCTAATAAATCTTTAAACGGTTAAAATCGCTTATGACTATATAACAGTACAGGCAAATGTTGCATTTATAAAACATCCCAATGGTTTTAAGTTTTCAATTCAAAAGTGACTGCGAGAAAGAGAGCGAAGAGTTAAATTAGGAATCGAAACGCATTTCCAAATAACTTTGATGTGCACAAATCTTATCGTGTTAAGCGAAAAACAAATTTAACCTACGAATAAACTATTCTTTATTGGTATTTAGCTAAACTTTAAAAGACAAGAATCGTTATCAGGGCGCTTTCTGTTTATGAGTAACCTAGAATAACGTAAGAGACAAATGGGTGGCTACGAGCAGTAAATTCGAACAAAACTACTACAATGTGATATTAGTTAACTAATTCAACTCAGCCAATTTCAACCAATTCTGATTTACCTTAACCGAACCGAGTGTATTGCGGAGTGTATTTCCCGGAAAGCAATTATTGGCAGCAGCATTTAGCTGTACTCATGCTCATGTTGTCGCACTCATTATTTGTTCCTTTGTTTACCTCATCGTGGATGTACATCTCATCGTAATTTTAGTATGACATGCGAGAGGCGTCTACTAATTAGACCCAGTCCATGCGTGCGCTTTTCGTGCGTTGTTTTATGCTGTCATGTGTAGTAATTGTTGTTTTGGGAACTTCTAGTCTGGTTCATTCCGGACTCGGTAATTGTGGACAGTATAATGATTTGCACGTAATTTGCGTGAACTACTGCAAGGATCAGCATAGTAATGCACCTGAAATGGTCGAAAATGATTGTTGAAGCAACAAATGGATGTAAATGATGTGCACTCGTTTTTCTGATGCTTTGGCAAACTATCAGTTGATTCAGAAAATGTAAATATTTTTCAATCTAATCCGTGGTGATTCCCAACCGAATGTTGATGAGACTAACGTACGAGGAAAAAAATCCGAACAAACTTTCAATTCCAAATTAAAATCTTGCGCAACTTATTTTTCTATACTTGTTTGTTTATTCAAGTAATGTAACTCATTTACAAACCTCATAGAAAAAACTCAGCTCCACAACGCGCTGATTTCCTGATTCTCTAGGGTACTTGCTTCATAGCTTCCTGAATTCCGGATGTTTCGATTGTTTTGAGCTCCATCTTGATTTTTCTATCAAACAATCGACGTTTTTTGTTCTGTAACCTTTATGGTAGACCATTCGCTTCAAATTTGCTCAGAAAGTTTCAATAGACTGCAGCTGTGGCACATTTTGAGGATTGTTTCCTTTCGGAATAAACCCGATATTGCCTTGCCGCAAATTCGCTAAAGTTGCATTAGCATAGTTTGACAATGCAAGGTCTGGCCAAAACACTTTGTAATTTTTATGGTACTTATATTTAAAGTTTTAAACCTATTTCATGCAGATACTTGTTCACCGTTTTTGAATCAATCGAATATTTATTGCCCAGCTCACGATATGATTACGCCGACCGACCAGGCGTTTCCGCCCTTAATTTCGCTCGAACTTTGCACTTTTGCAAAGCGCATTTTCGTCCGGAACCAGATTTTTATTCGACGGTATTTTCATTCTCGAAGAGTTTGTCAATAATGTGTGTAACTGTTTTTATCTATATCCAAGATCTTTAGAATAGTGGAACACTTCATTTCTAGATTTTTCTTCATTTCGCTCACAAAAATTGCAAATCAATTTACGACGATCTTCTTCCGACCACGCCTTTTTCCCAACTAATCGTCACTTGACAGAATCGACTAGTCGTGTTACCAGTTATATAAAAGTGGATCTTCATTTTGTGGAAAAGGATTTTTCGATTTGTGCAGCACTTCAAAATCGTAGACCAATTCAAAAGTTGTTCGGATTTGTTTCCTCACACGTTAATGAATATGGATAGGGTATTTTAAATGTTTGTTCATTATATTTTTATTTTAGAGACAGATGCTTGTCGTGCCGAGCAGAGCTATGATGGTCGCGAAGTTGAAAGCAGTTTAATGATAGAATCATAAAATCATTGTGCAAAGATTCGGTGGGCTGATCATAAAACTTTGTGCAGAGAAGGCTCATTTTTATTTTTCTAGATTTTCCATAGTCAATGAATGAGCAATTAATGCGTATTCAATTTTAACTGGATTTACAAATTTATTCTGGATACTCACTGCTTCACATCGTGTACGTTTTTTTTGCGGTAATGTTTTAACCCTCTAGTGCCCAAGTTCGCCTTTGGACGGGCTTCGGTAAAATTAATATAAATCTTTATTTAAACCCCAAAAAAGTTTATAAAAATTTATAGTGATTTTACCGAAGCCCGTCTTAAGGCAGGTTTGGGCACTAGAGGGCTAAAGACTCTTGCCGTTATTCATATATTCCTGCATCTCTGAGCGAAGTGTCCAAACGAATATCTTTTGAAGCCAGAATTGAGAGTTTGGGAATTATCATCACTCAAACCAGAATTATTCAGGCATTACTATTCTTGTTTGTGTAGGGTTTATGAGAATTACTACATCATCACAAAGTACAACTTTGGGGGTCATCCACAAAGTACAACTTTGGGAGTGATCCACAAATTACGCAATGACTGTTTTCAATTTTCAACCTTCCATATCGTAAAATTTCTTATAATCCTCCTCCCCTTCCAATTTTAATAATATTAAGAAAAAAATAAAATTGATTATTATATAGTATAATCATTATACATAGTCATTGGGGTGGGTCAAGGTAATCGATCGAAATAATTCTAAATATGCCGAAAGTGAATTGTTTTTGACTTCGCTTGGTGCATTGCATTTCAAATTAGTATGAAAATTCGAATGGGGCAACCTATATTTTTGCCTTTTTCTTCCTAGAAAGTTCAACAATGCTTTGTTAATGCACTACATTACGTGTAAGTATCCGGACGAACACATAAGTTCCGCCGAAATTTTCTGAAAAAGAATCTTCAGGATTGTCCTGTCTTTGATAACAGTATTCTTGAATGAGAATCATGTGATAAGAATTCGTCGAATTCGAAAGCTTTCACTTGAAAGGATTCTTAGAATTGGAAACGCCCGCAGGGACACATAAATTTCGGATAGATTCCCTAGGATTATTCACATAGGAATCGTGAGCGTCCTCTGATTGAAATCTGCCTGAAGTTGGCACACTGGTAGTGTTCAACTTGCTCAACTTGGAACTGCGATAGCATCTTATAAAGACATTCTAGCTCCTTAGCTTCTATACAAATCTTCATAAAAATTTGAATGCAATGTGACAAGCGGAAACAAAAGCGATCGACTTCTGGTAGGTTTAGGATTATTCTGGGCCCCAAAAGGAAGTTTCAATTTATTCATATAACGATGACACACTCTCATAATCATTCAGTTGAGGTGTCATCACATCAGCGATATTTTTTTTGTCCATTTTGTGTTTTTTATTTTAATTTTTGAAACCTACGTCCCACTTTTACAATTATTTGTAAGATATTTTAAAAGATATTTTTTCATAGTTGCAATACTCTTTTCATTATAGCAACGAAAATAGCGTGACAGCTGGTAAAAATTTGGCCTATGTATGTATATTTTCTGCTCAACAGTATAGACAAATAGTAAATAATCATCGAATATATTTTTGCTGGTAACAGTAAATATAAACTGTTTTCTAGTGAATAATAAACTACGAAAACAATTGTTTTAAATCAGTTTAATTAGAGTTTTTACGTTTAATTTGCGATTGTCGTTCATTTATCAATTATTGTAATTGGGCAGCAGAGATTTCGATGGATTGTACGGGAAATACACGTGCCACACATCGGCGTTCGGTTTCGGTAATCACAGAGGCTACAGCTCTTCCTTATACGTTGTCCAATGAACCCTGATGAGCAATACTTTCCTCAGACTACATGTATTTATTAATTTTTGTTTCTACTTCAATCGATTACGCAGCAAAAATCCATTAAATGTTAGCTTAGCGTTTATAATATTGGTATTAGTTAGATTGTTGCTGCTCGAATAGGAAGATCTATCGGGTACGAAACCTTGTAATCGTTGGTTGGGACAAGTACCATATTATTTACGATATTCTACACCGCCTTCTGAAGCAAAAATAACAAACGACAGCCAAATTTTGAAATAGTGACACAGAAGAAACAACCCAAGAACTGATAGACGTTAAATGCGTTTACGCGTGGAAAAATCAGTAGAGTCATCAACATTTCGATGTCATCAAGCTAGATGAAGCATGTTAGTTTTACCTCAAAAAAAAAAAAAAAAATTGTTACTATTTTCTTCTATATCTTACTGTTGAGTATATCCTAAGATTTTTCTCCAAATATTAATATTGAAATCATTATTTATATCCCCTAGAACTCTAAAGGTAATAGCTATATACTTTATACATATAAATTATAAGAAAATATATCTTTTTCCCTGCTAGTTCCAGCAGTGTAATGCACAAGTCGAATCTTAGTTCGAATTAAATATGCTACTTCACCTTCGGTGAAAAAACCGACAGTTTAAAGTCAAATAATTTGGCTAACACCTGCACACAAAACAATCCATTAAACCAAGAAAATTTTTATATTCACTAGCTCCGTATTCGGGAAGCTTTACCGGCTCACGCATAACTTTTTTCCATGTCGCTTACTTTCCATTCGACTCAGACTCGTGTATGATTTGCGATCCTTTGAGTAGTTTCATTAAAAAGAAAACGAACGTTAACATTTATTGAAGGAAAAGAAAAAACAACACAATTAGAAAAAAGACAACAACCGCAACAACAACTCAGCACGGAAATGCTAACTAGAAAGAGTCATGCCTAATAGTAACATCATTCTATTGGATGAACATTAGCTAACATTTGTACGACAGCCTTTTCTCGACTTTACGTTATCTTTCGAAGATACCTAGTTCAAGTGGTTTTAAATGTGCTATTGCAGAAGAATGATTGAGTTGACGTATAGGTTTAGAGTACCATAGAAAAAACCGAAATTGGCGGATTTGCTGGGCCCGTCGTAACTAAGCTGAGAGCTGAGATGTGACGATATCGTGTTGGTAATGCATTGTAATAGTTTATTGATTAATTTTGTAAGCTTGGTTCAATGTGTCAAACCAACGTCTTGAAATTAACAAGTGTCTTTTTTTAATCCCTATAAAGAAGCCGTAACATAATAAACACAAACGTTGTAAATTTTTTTCGGTGGTTTTCAACGAAACAAACTCTAGACGAATAACGCGGCTAGAAATTCTCGGAAAACAATCTCAGGCAGAGAACTGCCTGCGAGGTTATGTGCTGCAAATTGTTAAAAAGCTCTGCATTTGTGTGAAAAGCTTGATGTGAAATATTTCTGCGTTGCCTGAAATGTTTCAACAAGCTGTCTGCTTCTAGTGTTGTCACATCTCAGCTAAGGATATTATAAAATTAATAAAAAACACTATGCATTAACATTAATATAAATTATAAAATTTAGACATTATAAAAGTAAAAAAAAAACAAAAAACAAAAAATGAGATCTCAATCGGCAAACCGACCCGAATGAGTAAATAAGAGAATAATGTGATTGCAAATAGTCTTGTGGTTTACTGTAGTTTGTTTTTATTGAAGTAATGGTTTTATCAAATCATTTTTTATACGAATATATGAACAAATAAGAAAATGGTACTTATATTTACAAAACCAATAATCAAATTGATCTATGGCGGAGGAAAAAAATGACTCAAGTATGTAGAATTGCATTTGCAAGTGAATTAAATAAAGCGTGAAACCTTTTCTCTTTACCGTTTTGACAAATACCTAAACAAAAGTAAATTAAGACGGAGGTCTAAACCCGTTGTCGCACTTTTTACGGATTTAAATTTTTCTCACTCTTATACAAGTATACTTCAGATCAATTTATCGCCAGTTCCAAATCCGACATAAGGGGAAACACCCTAGAACATTTTCAACGAATTCAAATCTGATTTATTACGCATACATACAATACATACTTTATAATCATATGGCAAAACTGGTAAAGACTTTTGTCCGAGGCACCGTCTTGCATTAGTAGCTGTACAATATTGAAATGTTTTGATATCAGCATAAACTCAGAATTCACTTCTAAATGAGCACCTATCTTTAATCCTACGAAATTCTTCATTTAAACAGTACCAGTAGTCTACTCTAAGAAATACATCTACTCCTGTAACAGAATGATATAAACTACGCTAAGCTTTACTTTGACATTTGAAGTTGGTTTTTTACAAATTCCACTTACCACTAGGATGATGAGCCTAGATTTACGCAAACCTGTTTAGGATAATAAAAACGTTTTGATGTGCATCTTGTAATCCCAAAAATACTTACAAAAACATGTTTGATTCTTAGCAAAATATATTATTACCAATCACAACAATTCGAATACCATAAGAATGTTACGAAGAGTAAATTGTAATCAATTTATTGCATTTGATACTGCTAACTAAATGCAAATAAGGACACAACACAGCAACAACAACAAAAACAACAACAACAAATAAACATTCATTGATATCGGAGACCAAGTACCCGTATCGAAATCAAACACTAAAAACAAATGAAAGTTTCAATCGACATTAATGTCCTAGTAACAAAATTACGTTAAACTACCGCAAACTTAAATCGAGCAAATCCGCGAATATGCGAATGTGGTTTTCGATTTTCTTTTGCACGTTATAAAATAATGTGGATACCAGAAGGAAGAAGAAATTGACCTAGAATCGAAGACGCTGGCGCTAGAGTAACAGAGTAAAGCCGGGACGGTATGAATAGAAGATTTAGATTGAAAAAAGGCGATGGACGAGAGAACGAACGACAGTTTCACGATTTCCAGCAATCGTGATTGCTTCAATAATGGTATTATATTATATACAGAAATGCTGCTGTGATAATTAGTTTTTGATGACAGTTGATCCCGTCTCTCTGGAGTTTTTTTTTTCTTAGCATCGCGTTTCATTTGTTCATCAAAGTACAGCGAGATTTATTACTGTAAAGAAATTATTCATTATAAACAACTGGAAAACTTAATTGATGTGTGAAAGGTTTTATTTCTGTATAAAGAAAAAAATCGCCGACTCAAAGGTTTTCAATGATAAAAACTCTAAGCAGAATTAAACAAAAACAAAAAAAAAGCAAACTGAACATTTCCCGAAAATACTTTGAATTTGTCCCAAGATTTTATCAATTTACAAAATAATCAGTCGGATCGCATCACATCAATCAACATCAATCAGTTCTACTCGACGGTCCAAATAGGCAAATATCATAAATGGTAACTTCTACTCCGCTTCAGTGTTCACCACTCAAGTGCGGCTCCATTCAGTGCAAACTGGCCACAGAAAGAGGTTAGATAATTCGATCACCGCAAATTCCCTCAGCACACACGCGACCGACAATTGCGAGAACATTCCGAGATCGTTCTAATTGCGATTTCACACATTTCCATTTGCATAAGAATCTTTTGAGGACCCCACCCGATTGTCGGTTTCCTTTTGCGGGCACTCGGGACGAATACCCTCGCCTTCAAACTGTGGCTGCTTCTTGATGTGCTGCTGGCCGCAATTTATTGTATTGTCTGTTGTCTGTCGCTGCACAGACTGTAGCCGTTTCGGTGGAAGTAAATTTAGATTTTATTATCATTCGCGACATCATACGATTCTTTATGGCTGAAATCGTGCAGTCCGGCCGATTTGCGAAATGACACGATTACAAAATTATGTTTTGTTTCATGAAAATGACTAAAAAGCATAATTTATTGCTGGAAACATAGAAACAATTAGCTTTATACAATCCACAATTTTTACAATCACCCTTTTTTAACAGTGCACCAACCTCAGAAGTTTCGCAAGGTAGACATTCCTTTGCAAGCATCTGTAAAAGAATCGTACGATATGACGTCCCGCCTTTATCAGTTAGCACCATTAGTGGGGTGGACAACCTGATGGCCGACACCTGATTTCAAATTCTCAACATTGCGTAGCTTTTCTACTAATCAAACTAGTTCAGTTTTACCTACTAACAACCAAGGTGCATTCACTACCCCCAAAAGACCTTGAAAAGAGTGATCATTTCGGTATGGATATCGGTTACGTAAACGCCAATGAGAACCAGTTGGTGTGAACGTTCCAGAACGCGGCCGAAACCACAGCCATAGCGATTCCGGTTCTACAGCCGCGCGGTAGTGATATTAACGCCAGCACAGACGGGATGACGTTGCCGTGTTCCGACACTGTCCATAAATGTTGCGACAGATAGGTTCAAAGGCCTCTCGTGCTTCGGAATTGCATATAGAAAGTATCGTGAGTTTGTTCAACATGATCGATTTCTCTGTCCACTCACTTGCACCCTTGAGAGATCGCTTATGTAATAATTTCCAACCGTGAGACCAAGCTCGCTGTTGTATTATAGCTGTGTATAAATAAACACGCGATATCAGTGGAATTGTTCCAGACATTATGACGACGCTGAGCTGGACATTTATTGGCTCGTACCCTTTGGCTGTAGAATAAGCTGGATGCTGGTGTTGGCGTTCTGCTATGGAATTTGAAAGTTGTAGCCTGTAGTGTCGATTAAGTTCTCGTAAAATCTCTCTACACGAACTTAGTCGCACACATTTATTATATTTTTTTAACGAGAGTGACTGTGTAGTTAAGTCGTTCGATGTGTTTTACACAGATGAAAAGTCAGCTGATCGACGAGAGGTGTAGGTATACTATACAGGTGAACAACTTTGCTCGTGCGCCGTTGCTGTATTCTAAAGTTTAATGAACTTACCCGATGAAACAATAATTTCACATTGAAAAATTTTCCATTCTACGTACGTATTATCCTATTGCTTCAATACCCGATTGATTGTCACTATCAAGGTTGTGGTTGTTCTGAATCTACAAGTACACGTAGATGCTGAATTTCCCTGAAATTCATGTAGCACGTCATGTAGAATGTTATCTAAGGTAACAAAAATGCTTACGCTATCAAGTGATAAAGATCTTAATTATGTACACATGTACAAATGGATTATTCAAATAACCCCAAACCAACTTGCAGATCATATCATGATATTACAAATATTCAACGAGAAATCATGCGATGCCTGGACTAAACTTTACGCAATGAAGAATCTCTTATGTAGAATGAATAGAATAAATGACAAATGATTTTATGTCGTCCAAATATTGCATTTTCAAATAGCCTTTTTTTAATAATACGGCTTCATAAGCTCCTCTTATGCCGCAATACGTTTGAAGCATCAGATGACGTCCTGTTGAGTCCGTTGAACAGCGAGATTGAAACTTCACAATAGCTCGTGGAAGAGTCCACGAATAATCATAGAATCTATCAATCTTTGGTTAAACCTGAGTAGATCATCAATATCCTAAGCCTCCGCTGTCTTCGCCTGCAGCTGGATTCCGATCCTAAAAAAAGTGTCGATTTCTCAACGATTTCCAGCTTCCCTGTATTCCCGTGAAAACACGGAACCTCGAGAAGTTAAAGAAAAATTCCCAAAAAAAAAGTTATAGAACGGCGAATTTGAACTTGCAGCACTGAAAGCACTTGATGCTTATAAATGTACATCCAAGATTGTCTGGGAATGTATTCTCACATTGCGACAGCTATGTCAAACAAACTCAGTAAATTTGTATTGGGTTCCAGGACATTGTGGCATTGGTGGGAATGAAAAGGCAGACGAACTTGCAAAACAAGGATCTAACTCACAGTTTATCGGCCCAGAACCTTTCTGCGGTATATCAAACTGTGCAGTGAAAATGGAGCTTAAACGCTGGGAGGAACAAAAGGTGATAACCAATTGGTTTGATGTCAAAAAGAGTTCCCAATCTAAAAGATTTATCACACCAAACGAGAATCATTCGAAAAAGCTCCTAGAGCTCAACAAAAGAGCTCTTTGTGCATACGTCGGCCTAGTAACGGGGCACTGTCCGAGTAGATATCATTTAAAGAACATTGGCCGGGTTCAGGATGATATCTGTCGCTTTTGTAATATGGAAAGCGAGACATCGGAACATCTGCTGTGCAGTTGTGGTGCATTATTTGAACGCAGATCAAGGTTTCTTGGCAGTGGCTGTTTACAGCCCAAAGAGATTTGGTCTTTGAATCCTGGGAAGGTGATTGGCTTCATAAACCATATTTCACCTGACTGGGAGCGTGTCGGTGCAGGTACCTGATCACTCAACAATAGTGGTCATTGTATTTTGCAAGGAGACACGTATAGCAATTGACTGGGATATATATTACAAAAGTTCACATCAATGGACAACGTAATTCTAATTCCCTAACAAAAAAAAATTTGAACTTTATTTCCATCACATAGAAAAATCACAGGAGGGTTGTGTGCAAAGCCACGACCGCAAGGTTGAAGTAGAATACTTTTACAAGAAAGATAACCCGGCTGCTTGCGTGTCAGTCATTTTGAAATCGGATTTGTTTCGTATATACCGCTTGTTATGCACAGTATCAACAAATCGTAATAAACATCACACTGCTTTGCATTTGCAGCAGGATTAAACCTCAGTTGCAGTTTATTAAAAACCATTAATATGCTCTTCCAAAAACATTTAGTAGCCTCGAAAAAGGCCGATTGCTGCAATTGCAATTTTCATTCAATTATTGCATAAATGCTTCATGGTCAGATATACCAGCTGCAACTGCTACGCTATTCGTAGCCATGCCACAGTTGTGGCCGCTATACGCTGCCATTGGTATCCGCTGTCCCTGCATCAGCTGGCCCAGCTGCTATCGATGCTGAGATCCGCTGCAACTAGTGCGCTATCCATTGCTACGCCACAGCTGTGGCCGCCATCAGCTATCGCTGGTATCCAAATCCATCGAATACTAACCGATTTATTAGCACTTGAAATTGGACATATTTTTCACTTTTTTCGGTTTTAGATTTTCATTTCACATCCCTATGCAGCCAAACTTCCTGAGAGAAGTATTCTACTTCAAAAAATGTCTGAAAACAAGTCCTGAAAAAGTATTGAAACTTCATTGGTTCGGTTAGTAGATTTCCTAAAAATTTGACCAGAAAAAGAACATAAGAATGTTTAAACTCGCTTCAGTTAGAGGTGTGCGTTCTATACTGCAGAAGACGAGTCAGAGAGAAACCCTCGCACTGTCTGTGGAGCTCGGTTTTATAAACATTGGGTTCCGTAACAATTTTTGGAGATTGTTAATCAACTGACCCGTTAGTTCGTTTCCTATAAAGAATTTCTACGCGGTCCATTGAATCAATTGAGGTGTTATTGGGCTGTGATTCTGCTGCTGGTGCTCCTAGGTCAGTTTCTGCTCCGCTTCTATTTACTGCAGCGGTTCTCAACCGTCCGCGTACCCCTTGGCGATATTCTCCAAATCAATTGTACCCCCTGGCTTGGTTTGTTGTCGCAGTGTGGACAAGAGTAGTGGTAGATTATGTTGTGGCAGTCTGGTTCAGGTTTCAAATTAATCTCTGGTTTAGTAATCCATCCACCTGTCGACCAACCTCGCTGGCATCTGTGAGAAGGTTTCCATCCGCGTCGTTGCACATGTGCTGGCTTGTGGCCCACAGCCTCTGCGAGACTGGTTTACCTTCTCATAGAACTTCCGCGTATCAATAGCACGGTACAGCTGCTTCAGCTCCTCGTGTTGTTGGCGTTTCTTTTGTCTCAAAATCGTGGTCATCTCGTTCCGTGCCCGTTTGTAACTGGCCTTGTTTTCTCTCGTTGATCCGCCCAGGTATATCGCCCAGCTCCGGTTCTTCTTATTCACCGCTACCTCGCACTGGCCATCATACCAGTCGTTTCTGCCACTCGGTGCTTCCACTCCTAGTGTTGCCGTTGCAGTCTCCCTGATAGCTGTGAGAATGCTGCACCAGCGTACCTCGAGAATCCCCTCCGCCGTGGGTAGTACCGTTTCCAGCTGTTGCGCGTATTTCTCCGCAGCCTGGGAGTCCAAGAGCTGCTTGATGTTGAGCCGTGGGGTACGGCGATATCGCTCGAAGTATACGGTCGACAGTTTTAAGTGCAAAAATACCGCAACTGAGTAATGGTCCGAGCCAATATCCGCACCGCGATTAGTGCGTACATTTGTAATGTCTGAGAAGAACCGGCCGTCGATGAGAACATGGTCAATTTGATATGCTGTACGTTGGTCAGGATATCTCCAGGTGGTTTCGTGGATTCCTTTCGGAGAAAGAAGGGACTTCGGACTACCAGTCCTCGGGAAGCTGCGAAGTTGACGCATCGCTGGCCGTTGTCGTTCGTCACAATGTGCAGGCTGTCCGGGTCGATCACCGGTTTGTATATGTATTCCCTACCGATCTGAGCATTCATGTCCCCGATGACAGTCTAAATGTCTCACGGGAGCAGCTATGAGAGTTTCTCCAGCTGTGCGTAGAACGGTTTTCTCTTTACATCGGGTCTATCCTTCGTGAGGGCAGTGCACATTGGGGATAGTTGTAGAACCGGCCTTGTATTCTCAACAAACACAATCTGTCACTGATCGCCTGCCACTTGATCACACGGCTCCGCATCCTGCCCAGCATTACAAGCCGGTACCCAGCTCATTGGTTGTACCGCCGCTCTGGTATTATTGTGCTCTGCGGCCACAAATGCTCCGTACCTTCTTCCCTCTCCGGCAAAGCTCCTGGAGCGCAACGGTGTCGAAGTGGCGAGGTTCTAACTGATCCAGCAGAGTCCGGTCACCACCCGGGGTGTTCAGCGATCTACGGTTTCGTCGCCTAGCTCGTTTCCGATTGTTCCGGTCCGTATTCAATTATTGATTGTTCAGAGTAGTTTAATTTTTCGGCATGTTGCCTTACTAGGGATGCAGATGTCTAGTCTCGCGACGGGGCTGCCTTGGTGGGTGTAGCTGGCGAGACACCAAATTTCATAATTCAGCGCTCCGCTCCGGATCAGACGCTGTTAGAGCCGACCCTAACTTAGAGAATAGACGCTCTGGCAAGCTGTTCTCCTAGGAGAATAAATAAATAAATAAACTTGCGACTAAATCCCAATATTATTAGAGAGATCGTATGCAGACTTGTCATTTCACCTTAGAAGAATCAGCTTGTAGGAGAATATCTTTTACTGCGAAAACAACTGCTCTCACACTGGAGGACAAAGCGACACACTTTCTTGAAGAGAGCAGCGAATCGTGTCTATCTGCATTCTGCATAGCTTGCGAAAAAAACACCGCGATGGAATATGGTATCATCTATTTCTCACACGAAAGGATACATTGCTTTTTACTGTATGACTCTCAAGCATATATCAAATGAGGAGACCATCTAGATAGGAAAGTAAACTGCATTATTTACTTTGCATCTCGAGACTGAAAAAAATTAATCCAGCCGCCTGACACGCATGTTTGCTCTTCGAATGTAATAGAATTTATCTCAGATTTATCTCAGCGGTATACTTCAGTGAATTCTTACTAGAGTAATTCAACACTCTTGTTTTGCTCAGCTGCGGTATAAGCAGCAAGTGTATTAATTTTTCTACGATCGGCAGAAACACAGCTCAAAGCAGTATAAAGAAGTTTGGTGAAAAACATATTGAGGAGAATGACAAGCCTGTTCGTATGTATTGAGAGATGCCACAAAACTGACCACTTTCCGGGCGGTATCTAGAACATGCTCCGATGTGGTAACTGTGATCCTAGCTCCCAGGAAACTAATCAGTGTGATTTGAAGTGCCGTATAATAGACTTGCCGAGTTTCAAATGCTGTTCATACATTATGATGACCGGAATTTGTTCCGTTTATATCTTTGGAACCAGCTTATCAACACCAACCAAATTCAACTGTAACGTAAAAAAACCTTCCAGCACGTGAAAGCGTGCTTGACCTATCCCTTTGCTCGACATCACTAGCGTTAGATTGCCAGTGGAAAGTAATCAATGATCCTCACGGTAGTGATAATCTTCCAATCGTTATATCAATTGCTAATGGTTCAACTCCCACGAATCCAATCGACGAATCATACGACCTCACACGTAACATTGATTGGAAGCGTTATGAAACTACCATAGCGGAACCCATCGAGTCTCACGAGGAACTTCCTCCGGAGGAAGAATACGCGTTCCTTTCTGGCTTGATCATCGACGCCGCGACTCAAGCTCAGACGAAAGACGGGGTAACAATTAGACGGCGTCCTCCTACTAAATGGTGGGACAAAGAGTGCTCTGAACTGTACGCGCGAAGGTCCTCGGCATATAAGGACTACCGAAAGTACGGCTCTGTTAAGCTGCTTCGAAGGTACGAGGTACTGGACAGGCAGATGAAAAGCTTAATAAAAGCGAGAAAACGCGGATACTGGCAGCGGTTTGTAAACGCGTTATCGAGGGAAACAGCGATGAGTACTCTTTGGGATACCGCCAGGCGCATGCGGAATCGTAACGTTTCGAATGAGAGCGAGGAGTATTCAGATCGCTGGATACTCGATTTTGCCAAAAAGGTCTGTCCGGACCGGAGCAGAAGACCTTTCGCGACGCGTTTTTAGTAACTACGGAAGAGCCTCCATTTTCGATGTTGGAATTTTCAATGGATCTCCTTTCGTGCAACAATAAAGCTCCAGGGTTGGATAGAATTGAATTCAACTTGTTGAAGAATTTACCCGATTCTGCAAAAAGACGCTTGTTGAACTTGTTCAACTAGTTTCTTGAGCTAAACGTTGTTCCGGACGACTGGAGGGAGATAAAAGTCATTGCTATTCAAAAACCCGGAAAACCTGCCTCTGATCACAATTCTTGTAGGCTAATTGCTATGCTCTCTTGCCTCCGGAAATTAATGGAGAAAATGATCCTCTTACGGTTAGACAAATGGGTCGAAACAAACGGTTTACTTTCAGATACTCAATTTGGCTTCCGCCGGGGCAAAGGGACGAACGACTGCCTAGCGTTGCTTTCTACTGAAATTCAACTCGCCTTTGCTCGGAAAGAGCAAATGGCTTTTGCATTCTTGGACATTAAGGGGGCCTTTGACTCTGCCTCTGAGAAGTTTTAAGCGAGAAACTTCACTCACAGGGACTTTCACCAAATTTGAATAACTTTTTGTTCAAACTGTTGTCAGAAAAGCATATGTTTCTCACATATGATTCGACAACTTCCCGAATTAGTTACATGGGTCTTCCCCAGGGCTCATGTTTAAGCCCTCTCTTATATAATTTTTACGTCAATAACATCGATGAATACCTTGCAAATTCATGCACGCTAAGGCAATTTGCAAACGATAGCGTAGTTTCCATTACTGGAAGCGAGGCTAACGATCTGCAGGGACCATTGCAAGATACCTTAGACAATTTGTCTGAATGGGCTCTTATGCTGGGTATCGAATTCTCTCCGGAGAAAACTGAGCTGGTCGTTTTTTCTAGGAAGCATAACCCAGCCCAGCTGCAGCTCCTATTAACGGGTAAAACGATCTCTCAGGTTTTAGTCGCTAAATATCTCGGGGTCTGGTTCGACTCTAAATGCACCTGGGCTTGTCATAATAGGTATCTGACACAAAAATGCAAACAGAGGATTAATTTTCTTCGCACGATTACCGGAACTTGGTGGGGTGCCCACCCAGGAGACCTTCTAAGGTTATACCAAACAACGATCAGTTCTTGAATACGGTTGTTTCTGCTTTCGCTCCGCTGCGAAAACACACATTATAAAACTAGAAAGAATACAATATCGTTGTTTGCGTATTGCCTTGGGCTGCATGCAGTCGACCCATACGATGAGTCTTGAAGTGTTAGCGGGTATTCTTCCGTTGAAACATCGTTTTTGGAATTTCTCTTACCGGTTACTTATTCGGTGCACGGTCATGAACCGATTAGTAATTGAAAATTTTGAGAGGTTGGTCGACCTTCAATCTCAATCCAGATTTATGACTTTATATTTTGACCTTATGGCTCAGGATATTAACCCTTTTTCATACGTTCCCTTCAATGTTGCACTTTTAGATACTTCCAACAATGCTATATTCTTCGACACCAACATTAAAGAAGACATTATTGGTATCCCGGATCAATTGCGATCGCAAGAGATTCCCAAGATTTTTTCTAGAAAGTTTAGACATGTGAGTTGTGATAGAATGTTTTATACTGACGGATCTCATCTAGATGAGTCCACTGGCTTCGGTGTTTTTCACGAAAATTTTACCGCCTCCTACAAACTCGATGCTTCTGCTTCCGTGTACACTGCAGAACTTGCTCTCTTGGGATCATCGAAACCCTACCCATAGACCACTACTTCATCTTCACAGACAGTCTCAGTGCCATTGAGGCTCTGCGATCGATGAAGACTGTGAAGCACACCCCATATTTCCTGGGAAAAATATGGCGGTTTTTAATTGCTTTAACAGATAAAAATACCGGGTTACCTTAGCGTGGGTCCCTTTTCATTGTTCCATTCCGAGCAATGAAAAGGCTGACGCTTTAGCTAAGGTGGGTGCTATTGATGGCGATATTTATGAAAGACCAATTGCTTACCGCGACGACGCGAGACAGGACATAACACTTATTATTCTTACAAAACATAAAAAGGAGTAAATTTACCTTTTTCGTCGACCGGTTTCGGGCTACGATCTTGCCCATCAGCTGGACGATGTCCGACTAGTTACTTGTGGTAGTTTCCGATCCTGATACGCAGAGAGTTGTACTGTATTTACAGCTTCGTTAGATGGAAGAGAGGGGACGATATTGGGGGGTCGTCCTCATTCATTAGTGGGTGGTCAGTGGTAGTGATGTACATGGATTCCCATGCATTTAAGTGTGCAGTGTTTGGTAAATTAAACTGATAAAAAATGTACAAAAAACCGCACACTTAAATGCATGGGAATCCATGTACATCACTACCACTGACCACCCACTAATGAATGAGGACGACCCCCCAATATCGTCCCCTCTCTTCCATCTAACGAAGCTGTAAATACAGTACAACTCTCTGCGTATCAGGATCGGAAACTACCACAAGTAACTAGTCGGACATCGTCCAGCTGATGGGCAAGATCGTAGCCCGAAACCGGTCGACGAAAAAGGTAAATTTTCTCCTTTTTATGTTTTGTAAGAATAATAAGTGTTATGTCCTGTCTCGCGTCGTCGCGGTATGTGATTGTTCTTACATTGGCACAAGAAAATTAATAGACCAATTGCTTATGATGAATTTTATAGCATTTTGCGTCAGAGAGCTCTAGAATCAAAGTTTTTGTAGTTTTTTGGTAAATCGTCAGTATTATATCAATAGTATTTTACAATCATCATTGAAAATTATATGTTTTGGATCGATTATCAAACTTCACTCTGTTCTTCAAGTTAAATTAATTACCTCGAATTCAGCGTAGGTCCTAAATTCAATAACTTTTTGACGGTATGAAACTTATGCCGAATTTTCTAGTCGGTCGATTTTGCACCACTGATCAATTCATTCTCGGATGGGCGCCATTATTTTGTTACCCCTATTGTTGTTTAAGTAGGATATTTATGTTTTATCAATATAAGATATAGGCACCTATAGCGATTGAAATGCTAAATTACATTGGTTTCATCTATTTCCTCAATGCGTTATTCCGGATAGGCGCGCACCGAATTTAAATCATTGTTGTCATTTCTCAGACACAGGGAAATCCTCCCGCATGCTACCCAAAACATCAATGGTAACGCTGCATGCGTCGCATTCTTTTGCGCGCGTGTGTATTAGTACCAGTCCACCCTAAAGTCGCGTGTTCAGCGGCCAGTATTTTCAGCAGCTGATTGACTGCGGGTTGCAAATAGTGTAGTATGGGTGCGCTGCACTGTACAAGCCACCCGCTTGTGTTCGTACAGCGTGTGCGGTATGCCTGACTTTGGCCGTCCACCAATCAGAGCTCGTCGTACGATCATCCGATGTCCGGGCCAGGTGTGCTGGTGCTTGCTCTGACGCCTAGCGTCGGTTTTTCTCTGCCGATTTACGCTACGCAGGCAGTTTGACAGCTAAGGAAACAGCGTGACACGGAGGTGTATTGTAAAGTATGAATTCGGTCTGTTTGAAGTGTAAATATGGATGTACTCCTGAATCAAGGCTAATAACGGTTTGCTGTAAGCAGAGTTGCCAATAAAATTTTCAATTTAACTGGAAAAAGGCTGAAGAAAAAACTGGATTCCAAATAAATTTGTAAAAAAGCAATAAAATGATTTCGAGATAGCTTTTTTGTTATGGAGACTAAATCCAGTGTCAGTTTCGAATACAGCAACTAACGAAATAACTCTTCGCACAAAATTACTCATTTTAATCAGAACTGTTTTGTTTCGGGCTTACATTTTTTTAAATTATGGACTGGAAAATTTCCTCTAACAGCAGCAAAATTTAAAATTACGCAATCAATCTACCTCAAAATTAAGAAAATAGAGCTTTTTCATTTACTTTTATCTCCAACAAAAGTATTGACGCGGCATTTTCTTCCGTTACATCAGTGAAGTTTAAATTTCAATTATTTCTGACTTCGCTATCTTTTGGTATCTAATTCTTCTAACAATTTTTTAACTGCTACGCCACAGAAAATAAATAGAAGATTTTTTTCACGGTGTGATAAATTTGTTTGATTTTATCTCAACCATGTCATGCAGTCTTTAATTAGATCGTGCTTCGTGCGAGAAGATAGAATACTGAAAAAGCTGTTAGAAATTGTCAAAATAATTTATCAATCTACAAAACACGTTTTAAAAATATTTCCGGAAACCAATCGGAGTTTGAGTGAATAAAAAACTGGATAAAACTGGCAAATATCTGAAAAAACTGGAAGATTTTGGGAATAAACTGTTTGACTGGATCACTTGAAAAAAACTGGAGGAATCCAGTTTAAACTGGAACATTGGCAACCCTGGCTGTAAGAAAGTTAAAATCGAATTGGATATTAAAGGTACGGAATGCAATAAGAATATGCAACTGCAGGATTCTTTGTGTGTAAACTGGTTGGCGTTGGTTGGTAGACGTGCGTGATACCGTTGGCTTAGTGTGAAGGTGTATGTGAGAGCACATGTTCGCTACCAAGATCTCACACACATAGCGAACTATTCGCCTGCGCGCCTCATCATCGTCGTCGTGTAGTGTCTGCCATACATTGAGGGCTAGTTCTCGCCTTCACGGCAGGCAAATCAAGCAAGCAGATATAGTAAAATCCAAACCAAGGCTGTGGAACATTAGGAACCAAACGCTCGGTCGCGCAGGTTGTGTGTAGTCGGTTCTTCGTTGACGAGAAAAACTACTTCTAGTGGAAGCAAAATTTATTATTATTTATCTTCACTTGTCCCGTTCATCACCGTATCTGGTAGCAGAAAAAAAAATCGAAAAACGGGTGTGTGTTGTAAACGGAGAGAAAATTGAGGTTTTATAATCGATTATACCAACACTGGCGGTGGAAAAGCTTTGTGTTTCTTCTGACGGCGCGCGGTTCGAAAACGGAAAGCCCATACTAGTTGGTTGTGCTGCCCAAGAAAGGTGACAACGTTGGTCAATTTTCGTGCGAAGTCGCTGAGCCGTGTGTGCTGAGGAGTTAATTTATTTGAAAATAGTTCACCATACTGACAAATCAAGGCCTTTGTTAAAACGAGAGAATTACCCTGCAGGAAAAGGGTGCAGTGCAGTGCTTTACCTATCGTGTGCATTGAAGAAGTGCCCGAGTCAGAAAAATCGCATCACTGGGAACGAGCTGTCAAATTCCATACAAAATGAACGGATACGCAGACCTGTCTAGCAACATAGAAAACAGCCGGTAAGTGAAAGTGGTGATCCGATGTTTTGTGTCACTTTCCAAACCCCGAAATGCGGCTGTCGAAGTCTGTGAGTTTTGTTTCGGAAAAAACTTCTATGTTAGAGGTTGAGGCTCGAGTTTTCCCACTTGCGTTGGTGTATAAATTCTTAGCGAATGAAAATTTTTACTGCGTCAGACGCACATTTTCTGACAAACAGTCACACTATACCTAGTCTGGTCGGATGTCGTCATCGGTATAGCTAAAATTCTATGACTTGTCGTTTGAATTATCGATATGTAAACGGTGTTGGAACTAGGAACACTAACGGAGTTTTGTGTAGAAAGGCAGTGGGTATGGTTCTAGCAACGTTGCATAAATTGGACAGATTGTAGAGTTGAAGGCGGCTTCGTCATCATTTCTCTTGTGGTCGCGTTTAAAACAATCTGCACCATTAAGCCTTATTTTTTACAATATCAACAGATAACGAGAAGCTAAACAAAATTTTGCTGCGAAATTCTACATGAGCGAAAGTGATGGAAAGATTTTTGGGCGTTAACATAAAGAATAGTAATGTTGTACAGCATGGTGTCCACTTTTGAAAAGTTAAAATTATTAATTGGTTTCGTGCAAACTGAAAAGTACAAAATAGTTTAAAATTCTCAAATAATACCTATCCTTTAACTAAAAAAATGAGTTCAGATAATGAAAAACTTATAAAAAATCCTTAAAAATTGATGGCTAGATGAGCACATTTAGCAGCAGCAAAATATATTTGTTAGAAACTTTTTTTAACTCTGAAAATTTGTTACTCGAAATCCAAGAGCTACGAAAGCATACCTTTATATTTATATTTATTTATGCTATTGGTATTAGAAAAAAAATGGAGAGTTCCGAAGAAGAGTTTATTTTACAATTTAAGTACCGTAAACTGGGATGACTTTGATCACTTTTTTGATTGTATCTCAAATATTTTCAGAATATACTGAAAACAATTTTATTCGATATTTTTAAAATAAGTACTGACATGCATTGAAAAAGATTCAGTCACTACTTCAAAAGCTTAGCAACATTTTTGCTGTTTTTAAATATGCTTTAAAAATTCTACACCAATCATCATTCCGGGGTGACTTTGATCACTTCATTGTTTTGATGAATATGGTGTAACACTTTGCTACTTTCACTAAATTGAACAGCCTTAAACGGCTTAAACAAGTTAATAAATATGGAAAGCAATTTGGGGGCCATCCACATTCTACGTGAACAGTTTATAATGGCGAATGTACGAGATTCATACAAATTTTTTAGAATATATATGAATTGTTATCCACTGAGAGAGAAGGTGGGCTAAAACCATCAAAAACTAGTCCACGAGGAATATGACTTATGAAGTTGGGCAAATTTGCATGTTACTTCACGTCTTGGGTTTTTGTTAAGAAGAAATATGTAATACGCTGTGGAGAATATTGGGACTCAACATATCCTTTGAGGAAAAACTTGCAAAAATAACAATAATATGTATTGTTATAATATTTGTTCATCTTAAGAACTAATCTGGGAACAAAACAAAAAAACTTTACGTATTGCAACTTGTTGTTTTGAATCTGCTTGAACCGATTGTTTGTATGCAACAGAAATCGCCAAAAATACACTTTATTTTCAATTATTATTTTAGCATGAAAAACACTCTTTAAATAGCAGGAAATGCGAACATATATCCATGCATTCAGTGAAGATTACGACAAGTCCCAAGCACTACGAGCGCTTTTTTACCACATTTTCAAAAAAGAGGTACAGTGATCAAAGTCACCCCAGTTTACGGTACAACTCTAAGGTCGGAAACATAGTGAACGCCTACGCGAGCGATCTACATCGAATTGTCGATAGTGTCATAGTTACATCTTGAGCTTCAACTCGATATTCAAAAAATAATTTATCATTTCAGAATTATTATCAACTTTCTATAGTCCAAAATGCATTTGAAAGTGGCTAGCCACTACGGGCCAACTAGTAAAACAATAAAATTATAAAAGAACATACTATTTTTTACGTTCGTTGATTGTTGCTCTGAATAATTTTTTTATCGATTTTCCGAGTGAAAAACATTTGGTACTCCGGATAATCAAGTCCGACCTGTTACACTATTGAAAGTAAGTGATATGCTTAACATTTTCCGTGTTTGTGTGTAAGTTTCTTCTTCCGTTTCAACATTACTACTCCACTACAACTAGTCTCTTTCATTTTTTTCAACGATGTTGCCAGTAACAATTCTCTGGAGAGATCTCTGATAGGTTTTATTGTCGAAGGGATTTATTTTGTTAAGAGGAATTAGTCTTATCGTAACTTCATTCCTCGTGCCAATGTTGTCACCAATTACAACTTCCTAGAAAGGACTATCATTGCTCAGGTTGGTTTTATTATAAAAAGGCCTTTTTTAACCAGGAGTAACAAGCAGGATGTCGAAAACCTGGAAAATCAGGGAATGTCAGGGAATTCGTTTTCCTATCAGGGAAATCAGGGAATATCAGGGAAAACTGGAAAATAATCAAAGAAAAAATTTTACCCGATACGTGATTCTTTTTTAAATGGATCTTTAGCACAAAAACTGATTTTATAGCATAACAAGCTATTTCGAGGCCGGTACTGTTCGGTTTGATATCGATCGAATACATTTTTAACTGCGATTTCAGAGTTGGGTTCATCTACGTTGCACTTTTTTGTGCCAAATGCTGAAAAATATCAGGGAAACTTAAGTTATATTTCAGAGGATATTAGGAAAAATCAGGGAATTTGGTTTTGAAAATTTTTTGCCACCCTGAACAAGTCTTATCGAAATCTCGTTCCTTCTGCCAATACCGCGCCATAAACACAATTCCTTGAAGAGAATCGTTACATGTTTCTCTGACCAGTTTTATTATAGAAGCGACTTATTTTGTCAAGAGAAAAGTTTGTGATGCAGAATTTAGCGTGAAGGAGAAGTATGTGGCGGAAAATAAACCCATGTTAAAGTCCTTTGAAAAAAAAATTTTTTTTATAAAAACCTAAATTTCTTTCATTTTTTTTAACCAAAGTTCCGTAAATTATATTGTTTTTTGTAAAATAATAAAATTTCAATACGACTTTAATTTACTTCGCCAGTCCTCAGTCATCACCAGTACCAGTTGCGAACGTTTCGAAAGGTATCAAGCAAACCTCTATGCATCTAACGCTTGAAAAACGATCAAACAACGCAGCAGCAGGTTATCTTTGCTCTCTTCTTTCATGATTTCTCTGGAGGTGTGAAGAAGTATGGGGAGAATTTACGGTATCGTCGACGACGACGTCGACCGCGAGATGACCGTAGTGCGCATCAAATCCGACACGATACCGACGACATATACCAAAATGCGCAACCGGGTGGCCTTAAAGGATCATTAGTAAACTGAAAAATGCGAAACGCGCTTCTAGCGTGTGTGTTTGTCTGTAGATTATCTACAGCTTTCTGGTGATGTCCAATCACTGACATTGGCTTAGTTTTGAGCCATTGTTTATGTTGTAACTGCGTTTGTGAACTGCTAGTAGAGTCGCAGTTTTTGCAGGGTGCAAGGTTATTAGACGAGGAGTTTCAGATCTCGTAATGTACAGGTTTTTACTCCGTATTATACTGTCAGACTATTTATATTACCTCCTCTGCAACCGAAACCGGTTTGTTTCTGTGTGGTTCAGTTTGAATTATTCTAAATTTTCTACCAAACGCTAAATATAACCGAAACAACTTAGGAAATATAATCCGACTACTGTGAATCCGCATTCTTGCGTTAGTCCCGGTTAAGAGGTGTGTCAGATTTCACCATGATGCAACCATGAACCGAGCTTTGTTTAGTTAACTGAAACTTAATTAGGTTTATGCACATTCGTCTCCGTGAAACAATGCCAATAATAGGTACGCAAAATAGAGTACCGATAGCGAACGTAAATCGCAAAGATTCGAATAGTGTACAGGCGAAACAAAACCCATTATCCGAAGCACACAAACGCGAGTGTGCCTTACAATGCCACATTTCAATGTTCACTTGATAATTCGACACCCAGAGGTCGTCTACTCCACTTTCTGCATTCCTAAATCAAGCGGATCGGACCGTCAATTGGCTGGTTGGGGGTGTGTATGATCGGTTCGTCCCACCCAACACCTCGCAGGCCACCTGGTGCTAGCACTGGTCAAACTAGACGACCTCCGGATAGTGCGACGAAAGGCCGCGTCAGCTTTGTCGTTGAACGTTCCGATACGCATAAGCGCGAATGCATATCGCTCGGATTATCGCTGCTGCTACTGCTGCTGCATTGTTGCTGATAGCAGGCAGAGACAACGGCATCGGAAAGTTTAAGGTCAGACTTGTGCAACAAGCCGTGATGTGAGTAGATTCAGGTTTGCTTGTTTATTCGTGCTGGCCGTTCGACGCGGTGTTTCATTTGCAGCTTGCAGCTTGAATACCGAGCAATCAACGCACCGATTATTATCGGAGCCATTTGGGGAGCAGAATTTTAGCACTATCCTTCGACGGATCCTTGGCTTACGGAGAATGTGTAACTTGTGACCGTCAGTAGTCTACAACCGAGGGGAAGTCCAGTCAGCGTGGTGGGAATATTAAGCATATAGCATTTCGGTCTGAAGTGTGTTAGCAGTTCGACTGAAAAGAATCCGAAGTTTTCAAGCAGGAAAAAATTGTAAAATTCAACTTTATTATTCAAGATTGTAACCTTCGAGGGTGACATAATGTCTTCTGATTCAGTGATTACTTCCTGATCAGTTCCAAATAATTGTCCAGCAACCATCCTTTTAAGGTTTGAAAACGGGAAACAACCACTCGGGGCCGAGTGAGGTGATTGAGGAAGCAATTTTGTCATCGTTTTCGTTTGTCATACACTGTATTATTTTGATGCAAAACTTTTTTCCAACATATTAATACGAAAGCCATAATCATTCAGAAATTGCGAAACTGGGCGCGCAAGGGTCCGAAATCGTACGATACGCGTCAGCCAGCATACAGACATACCAGCAAACTGCTTTCACCCCTCTCGTTTAGATTGTCTCGATGTCGAGACTGGTATTGCTATCGTTCAGTATGGTACTGGTTTATCTTAGTATGACTCTAAACATAACAATTTTCGCAACTACTTTTGGCCATCCAGTTCGAAAAATAGTACCTAATGATACAACCAATTACCATCACGTCAATGTAACTTCTTTCGCTAATACAAAGTTACTCCTGCGTACGTAACATTCAAGTAGACGCGCCTTGCAAGGTCTCCATAATTCGTCCCTAGTGTCCCCCGCCTCGCCAGCATAATACGTTGTCTCTTCTTTACATGTCCGTGTACCACAGTATTGGTGGTGCCGCATTGGTTCATGCGCACTACCGTCGCCTGAAAGTGGAAACACGCATCTGGCCAACGGTTTTCGGCGATCAGATGATTTTTGCAGCAAACTTCCCCTCCCAAGCGTGTTTGTTCTACATGAACGGTTGCCAAATTTCAACCCGGCAAATCCGTTCTCAGGTAAAATGTGCCCTCTCGCCCCTAGAATTATGAACCTCACAGAAGCAAGCGCACAGCCGAAGGGCGTTTAAAGCTCTCGTTACTAGCGGCTTGCTACGGAGGGTCAACCGGATGGCGGTACCTGCATTTCTCAAATATTTGCGTTCGCCGGGAGGTTATGTAAACAAATGTTGCGTCAGTTTGATTCTTTTTCCGTTTCGTAAGAAATGTACCTCCATAATAGCGAACAATGACAAATGAATATAAACACGGATTGGATCGACGGATTTGATTTTTTACACTTTCGATGTTATAATAAGTTGCCCTACATTATAAACCGCGAAACCTGTTGCTCGATACGCTCTCATTGAGGTCACGTTCGTGTCGTTTTGAACTTCTCAGCAGAGTTGCACAAAAGTTCTACATATTTCCTTCTCTACAGAAACAAACCAGTTGATAAGGAAAACAAAGTCGTGATACTTGCTTAAGTCCTGATAATAATCCCCGCGCCCTAACGGGGAGACACGTTTCTATATAACATTGTTACATCATCGTGTACTCGTTTCATCGAGTTTTATTACCTGCACCTAGCTCTGTTGTTCTCCACAATATATCAGCAACTGAGGCAGGAAGTGAATCACCAGCTGTTCGCATGATTGGAACGGTATTTCGCGTGCTGTCTGCAGATAGTGAATTTATTAGAATCAGCAAGCTGATAACAAGTGCTTTGGCATTATTGCAGTTAGCAGGAAAAAAATTGCTTCATCATCTGCTATGCAAATCATTGACGGATGAGTTTTACTATCACACGTTTATGGACATGTTTTTGCCTTTCTCCTAGAAAGGTATAGCAATCACTGGAAAAACCGAAGGTATTAAAGTGGTCCCAATGACCGAATGTCATATACCACTCGACTTCTCTCGACGAACTGAGCATTTTCTGTATGTATGTATGTATGTATGTATGTGTGTATGTGTGTGTGTGTATGTGCAACTTTTCTCACTTTTCTCAGAGATGGCTGGACCAATTTTCATAAAATTAATTGCAAATGAATGGTCTAGTTGCGCCATAGATTGCTATTGAATTTCATTGTAATCGGATTTTTAGTTTAGAGGTTATGTATCAAAATGAAAAAATCACGAAACATCAATATCTCAGAAACCACATAACTGATTTCAATAGAACAAGTTTCAAATGATTGGGCTATCTTCAAAACCCTTAATTTCGTTATGATTGAACATATGGTTCAAAAGTTATGTAATGAAAAGTTATCCTGAGGTTCTTTAAACTCACTCATTTTTCTCAGTGATGGCTGAACCGATTTTCACAATATTAGTGTCAAATGAAAGGTCTAGTTGCCCCACACGTTGCTATTGAATTTCATTGCAATCGGATTGTAACTGTGTCCGTTGTTCATAAAAATGTGAAATCACATAATGAAAGTAAACATATTGACTTTCTCCTAACGATCACTGGCTAATTAAAAGGTAGAAAATTGATTGAATGGCCGAATGTCATTTACTACTCAGCTCAGTTCGACGAATCGAAGAGTTTCTGAATATATTCATGTATAGGTGTATATGTTTGTGTGTGAGTGTGTACGTGCACCTTTCTTTCGCACTCACTTTTCTCAAAGATGGTCTGACCTATTCTTTCTATCTTGGTGTCAAATGAAGGGTCTATTTGCCGCTTAGGTTGCTATTGAATTTCATTGTAATCAAACTTTTAGTTTTGGCGCTGCGTCAGAATGTGAAAAACGCTCTTATATCTCAGAAGCTATGAACATAGTTCAATTCAAATAAATGGGCTTTCAAACCCTTAAACAATGAATTTCATAATATTTAAACATGTGGTTTGAAAGTTATAGAAAGAAACGAAACCCGCAGACTGTTTAAAACTATAGCTACGATCAAAATATGTGGCCTCAACATCATTTAAATTTAATATTGCACTATTTCAATGCTTGCGGCCTTGCTCGGGATTGAAGTTGAAATTGAAAGTCATTTGTATCATTTCACTTTTTGCCTTTCTCCTAGAAAGGTATAGCAATCACTGCAAAAACTAAAGGTATAAAAGTGCTCAAAAGGGCCGAATGTCGTATACCACTCGACTCAGTTCGACGAGCTGAGCATTTTCTGCATGTGTGTGTGTGTAACGCTCTCCCAATATCACTCGATTTTTTCAGAGATGGCTGAATCGATTTCAATGAAATCAATTGCAAATGAAAGGTCTAGTTGCCCTATAAGACCCTATTGAATTTTATTGTAATCTGATTTCTAGTTTAAAGGTTATGTATCAAAATGTAAAAATCACGAAACATCAATATCTCAGAAACTACACAACCGATTTGAACAAAATTGGTTTCAAATGAACGGGCTACCTAAAAACCCTCAACTTTTGAATTTTATGAAGATTGAACATATGGTTCAGAAGTTACAGAAAGAAACGTGTTCTGGAGGAGACTGTTTAATCTCACTCATGTTTTTCAGAGATGGCTGGACCGATTTTCATAAAATCAGTGTCATATGGAAAGTCTTGTTGCCCCATAAGACCCTAATGATTTTTTTTGCGAACGGATTATTACTTTTCCTGTTATGTTTAAAAATGTGAAATCCAGCTATGAAAAGAAACATATTCTGATGACTACTTGGGCTCACTCACTTTTCTCAGAGATTGTTGACCCGATTTCCACAGAATTAGTATCAAATGAAAGGTCTAGCTGCCTCATAACACCCTATTGAATTTTGATATATTCGGAATGTAACTTTGTCTGTAATGTATCGAAATGTGAAAATCACTAAACTTCATCATCTTAGAAACTACACAACAGATTTGAACAATATTGATATCGAATGAACGGGATAGGTTAGGGTTAACTGATGAATTATGATTGAACACGTGGTTTCAAAGTTTGGCTCCCCCATACGTTCCCTTTTCATTTGATTGTAATCAAACTTAAGCAACCGTTATGTTTTAATTTGTAAAACAACGAAAATCTCTTATCTCAAGTATTACACGACTTATTTGAACATAACTAGTGTCATACAAACGAGTCATCTCTCAAACTTACAAATAACAAACGTCATAAAAATTTGATATACTGTTCAAAAGTTTTGTAAAGAAAAGAAATTCAAAGACTATTCAACACTATAGCTGCTTTGATCTATATATGTGGCCTCAACATGATTTAAATGTGGTATCGTACTATTTGAACGTTCCCGGTGTCGCTCGTGATTAAATTGTTCGAAATTAAGAGTCATTTCTTATATTTCGCTATTTCTGAAGCACTAACATTACGTCAAATTTCATATTTCATACTTTAAGTACAACATCAATGTTTTAGAACCCAAAGAGTGAATATACCTTTATGGATTTAAGCATTCATGTAAATCTATTTTTACAAATAATAAGTTTGAATGAGAAAGGCTGAGTCTGACCACTAGGTTTTTTTATATTTAAAATATAGCATATAGATAGAAGTTGGAAGCTTCCTCAATTGTTAAAAAAATTGCAACAAAATCATAGAACCATTATCTATTTTCACGTTTTTTCTGACATCGCACTATCTGATTATCAACTACACCCTCGTTCGTTCGAAGAGACCGAAGATTGCAAGCAATTTTTCAGACAAACAATTATATGCTACCAGAAAGATTGGGAGAAGATTTGTCTAGTCATGGTCGATATTTTCAGAAAATAATAAAGTAACTATTTTTTCGCTATGCAGCCTCTTATAAAGATTCGATGCGGTTCTAGATTTGTACTCCTGATGAGAATGGCGATACCTTCAAACGGATGCCCAATATTGAGCTATTTGAAGCAACATCGAAGATTACAGATGAACCTAGTTTGACTTGCTGAGAAGCGGTCCAAAAAAAGTTTCTAGGCTCATTCGGAAATTTATTTTTCTTCGATTGAAATTGGTTGAAAGATATCATCTAGGCTGGATTGATTTCTAAAATGGTAATAGCGGAATGTTCTATATTCCGATGCAACAAAAGTAAATATGATTGGATCCGAAGAAAAACGTTGGGCTTCTAAACCATGGTACACAATAAATTTTAACATGGAGGACGAAATATTGTGGTATAAAGTTTTTTTTTTGGAACCAGACTGCACAGTGATACGAGAGCTCAAAATCGTGAACTTTTTTGTTTACTCTTAAAATGCTTGTTTTAATGACATATTATCTTCGAAAGAAGTTTGGTATTCCGACGCTAGTGGTGCCGCCAAATCTAACTTTTCAGTCACGCAATTCAGATAAAAAGTGTGTTCAGCTTAGTTGTAGATAACACTGGTAAATACAGGTTCTGCTCTAGAGATCAAACTAGAAATAATAAAAGATTTTAACTTTGTAACTATTCCTGTGAATTTTGGTGCTCCTAGTGAAGCCAACTGTTCCAGAGATTTAAATGAGTTTTCCCATAAGCCAACGTAGAAGCGACGAACCCGACAAGCAATTACTCTGTCGCACTTCTGCATTCTAAGACACCAACATTTACAGGAATGCTTAAAAATCTATAATCTTTTTAGAGCAACTATTTTGAGCTTTAGGGTAACATTTTTTGTTGTCTTTGTCGACCTGTGTAATGTTGTCACGAAAAGTTATATTTTTATAAATACCATCAGGTTTTTTACGCAGATTCTTAATTTACGCGGATTATTTTACGCGTTACTGCGTTAATTAAAAAAACGTGGATTTTCAAATTAACGCGGGTCGGGAACCAAAAACGTCTAGGTGTTTATTCAGTAAAAGTAAAAAAAAAACCCTCCGCCCTCCGAAAGACCAACATAAAAAAAAAAATGCATTCCAAAAGCTCAAACCGGAAAAATGAAAGATTGTAGCTATTCAACCATTCCTATAAATTTTGGCGCCCCTAGCCATCACTTGATAACTTTCTACATTACTCTGTCTTTGTAGAAGCTAATTTTGTGTGTCTTCTACAGTTTTTAGATATTACATAAAATCTTATTTCAGGATTCAATATGAAATATACCTCCAAAAGAAGAGAGGCCAGTAGAGAAGTTTAAAGACATTCCTTAGGCGGCATCCATAAATTACGTAACGTTCATAGGGAGGGAGGGGGTTCAAAAATTGGGTTTTTGCGTTACGTAATTTATGGATGTCGCCTTAAGAGGGCCCATTTTGATTTGTTCAGAAGAGTTTTAGGCAGCTCAATTTTCTACCTAAAGAAATTAATTTGAAAGAAATCTGAAATAATCGGTTTTTAAATCACATTCTGTTATCAAAACAATTTTTTCCTGTGCAGGATCTAAAATCTATTTGTTTTCAATTTCTGTATGGAAGTGCAGACAATTCCTTAGAAGTCATCCCTTGACAACTTTTCTTTAACTCTTGTCATTATCGTACGCCCATGTGAACGCAAAAAACGTGAAAAATGTTGGACAAAGAAAAAAAATTGTTAAAAAAGACTTTTTCCTTCGTGATCCACTCTTCTTTTTTTCGTGATCCACCCTTCTTTTTTTCGGTGTAGTTTCTTAAACTTATTTACTTAATTTTTTACATGAAAGTTCAAACAGTTCCATAAAGTCGTCCCTTGACAATTATCCCTATCTCTCGTCATTGTTTAGATATATCGATTTCAGCCCTTTTCGAATATTACTAATAAATATTAGTCATATTAGTTAGACCTTCACACCCACAAAGTTTAGTTGAAGTCGAAGAGGGTGCTGTCAACATCTGGTCGCGTTGGCGCGAAATGCATCACTTCACAAGATGCTATAAAGAAAAAATCAAGTTTTCACAGAAAAAAAAAACATGTCTTAGGCTCTGCAGAAAAATGACACCAGAGGTGTGTTTTTTCAGTCTTTAGATAGAAAGCGAAAAATAAGCAAACAGGATATATGATACAGATTTGGAAAAATATACCGCATCCCGAGGGGACTTGAACCCGCAATCTCCCTGTCTCCGGCATGGTGTTTTGACCAATTAAACTACGGAGGACGGTGGTACTGCTCCACAGTCTATATGCGTATCACATTCCACTGCCGACTTATTCCATTGCTCATCCCTTACTACACACACTGCTGTGCACAGCGTTCAACGTTTGGAAAATACCGAAATTGATTAGAGCGTTAACGGTTAAAAAGTTAAAATTAGCTTTACACTGAAAAGAAAAAAAAATAAATAAAAAAATGTTCAACATTAAATTTGACTGAAAATTATCTAGACCATTGATAGGGTAAACAAAGAATTTTCGAGTCATAATTCTAGAGAAAACAAAAACAATTTGAGAGCCAGTTCGTGAACACCCAAGTAGGTCTTGTTTCGAGGTTCTCCCATCGGACCGAAACTTTCAGAGTTTGTTTATCTAAAAAATCAAACAATGTTTTGCATAATCTCAAAATTTTAGAAAGGGGTAAGTGGGATAAAAGACCTTCCAAAAATTATTGTACAAAAACTGCTAAAAATGTAAAATTGTTATAACTTTGAGTAAACGAATCGATTTTTCTGAAAGTTGGAATTTTTTTTCTGCCCTATAAAGGGTATGAAATGACGGTTATTGGAAGTTGGTGTCGAGATTACATGATGAGAAAATCGCATTCTTCTAAACAAAAATAGTGATTTTTCCCGCTTTTCTCTCTTACCAACAGATCTAGGTTCAAAATCCAAACAAAACGTTTTGAGGTGCAATTTAGGAACTTTCATTTGAAATATTCAAAATTGCGTCGATGCGATATAAAGATGCGTGAGAAAATCATATTTTTCTATAACATGTTTTTGACCATCATTTCAACCTATTGTGTAAGAAGCGGAGCTCCGTTTTGTGTCGATGCTTTTCTATTGGGCTGTAATTTTCAGGTTATTTTTTTTCTACAATGACGTAATAGTTTGCATAATCTGAGGATTTTGGAACAGGGGTTAATGGGGTAAACAGACCCTCCAAAATCTTGTGTTTGGAAACTGTGTGTAAAATAATTACTGGAAATAAGAGATTATGTTTCGAGCCAACAGCAGAATGGATAAATGCCAACAAAGCCACGCAATACTTTTTGTCAATCTTTTTTTGAATAACTAAAGAGTCGAATGTAGTTTGCAACTGAATAGACTTTATATATAAATTTTTGGCGACCTTTTTTATCCCACTTACTTTATTTCAAAAAATCAGAAATTATGCAAAACATTGCTCTATTGTATAGATAAAAAACCCTGAAAGTTTTAGCACGTTCGGAGAATCTCGACTCAACCTCCCTTGTAAAGGTGGTTGTTGTTCCGGCGAACTGGCACTTAAAACAATATTTAGGGTAGAAAAATGAACCCCTTTTCTAGCTTTTCTTATTAGAATCTGAGGATTATTTTTTTTATCTACCTATGCGAAAATAACCTCAACTCATTCAATGCATTGTTACAATTGTGGCATTTGAGCAGACGCGTAGCTACTTAAAAAAAAATGTAATTCTACGTCAAAAAAACCATTTCACTCTCGAAATTCTCGAAATATCACGATTGAGATTACATGCTTTTTATGTTGATGATTGTATTGTTAAGGTCTTCGTTTAAGAAAGACTTAAGATTTCAACTGATCTGTTCTATATACAGCAGTAAATATTAGAAGCTGCCCATGTTAGTCTCTCACCGTTTATCAATGTTAACCACCGTCACTCTACTGTAATTAGCCTAGTTTTTCGAACCTTCAGGTAGTAAAATGCCCATTAGTTCGCAATTGTTAGGATATACTGCTTTTACAGAAGAAACGATTGGTTTTGACTGACAATTTTTATAGAATCTTTCAATCTATTTGTTTGAAAATGCACAGCAGCAAAAATCTTTTTTTTTTAGTTTTTATACTAATATACCTACTCAATGCTTTCCACAGAACCCCCAGGCTGGTCTGGAGCTTTAAACCAGTTGACGCGATGTCTTTGTTTAGTAAACAACGGAAGGTAAACTTTCTGATGCACTGGATACAATGAAACGAGTTAAGAATTTTTCCAAGTCCGGTACCCTCGGAAAAAAATCTTTCAAAATTTTAAACTTGAACGGACACGGAAACGACACGAAGGACAACTGGGCCCTTCAAACCGGTCGGCTCGAATTGTCTGCAAAACTCGGTCACGTTTCTATCGAGGATACCCCAGTCCAAGGGTCAAGTGTATCCGCAGACGCGTGCTAGAATGCTCATCTGTGTGTTACCAGCTCGTGGCTCGCAGTTGCGGGTTATTTACCGATGCGTTTTGTTGGTAAACAGGTTCTACGGCAGCGGTGCTGCCTAGCAGGTAGAGGAATCAAGCAAAACATGCCGACTTGGCACATGTTGTGCAGAACCAACACCACCGTGTGTGTTCAAGTGGGTTTCGTTTCAACCTAGCCGCTGAACACAGAGCTGAACCACAGACAAGCCAACTAATCCATTACTGCTACGAAATCTACAGTGAATTGTGAAAAAACATTCAATTTTCCGCCGGTAGATCAGCGCGGCGTCGACTTGCACGTTCCATCTGCGAACGTTCCGGGCAGAGACCGCGGACTGCGGCTACGAGGAAAAGTAAAAGTTGATTCGATGTTTGTACGACGGCAGTAACGAACAATGCTTCGGGCTTCCTCTTGGCCGGCAGAACCATCGAGAAACATCGATAGAGAGAGAGATCCGCTGCGAACGGTTGTTTTGTTGTTGCTGGTTGGGAGGTTGTTGACGAAGGTCGCCAACTCGTTCAAATTATCGAAACCTGAGCTCAACTCAGCGCAGAGATGTGCAAAAATGAATCAAAACCGAAAGAATGGCTTGCTGTTGTGTTGTGTGAGCTCTGAAACAAAGAACGCACAGGTGCTCTGCATGATTCCGACCGAGGCGAAGATCGAGTTCTGATTGTATCTCCATATACCTACACGCTTATTATTACAACATTTGCGCGCTTCCTTATCGTGTGCCATATAAGGAATTGATGAAATTTTTATCGTTTTTATTTGTGCTGAATAGTTCCCGAAACAACATGTTTTACGTATTTCCACCTCGCTTGAAAGGTGAGCTCCGTCATTAGCATTCTTCTTTGAATTGGAAAACAGGTTCATTAAAGTGGTTTCCGTGCCGGATTGAAAGGTCTGCTGCATTACTTGACACGTTCGGCGATCAAACGTACAGAATTTGCGTATTTTTTCCGAAATTTGCAATTGTGATGCGCGCACAGAGTGTAGGGACAGGTCGCAATTGTAAATTCGTCGTGGGCCATGAACTTCGATCGCTTAAGTAAGGGGTATTTGTCGTTTGTAGCTTGCGTTGTTTGTTGTTTCGGTTATTTTTTGTTGTTGTCACTTGTTGAGGGTAACGGAAAGTAGGTTAGCCTCTGTATAAGCAGCGGCTCTGATCGGTTTTGTAAACATTCGGCTGTACCTTTGTACCCATCGTGTAATGCCCTAAGTCGTGTGTGAGGATGGCATCAGTGTAGAATCGCCGGACTTGGTTAGGATTTGCGCTAATCTCTCACAATGCTTCATATGATGTTCCAGTTTATGAAAGACATCACTATCAAAACACCGCCGGAGTCGCCATCATAATTCGCACGTTCACACGTCTTGCGGAAACTTAAACAATGTGAAACGATGGACAAAAAACTTAGCTGCAGCTGTGCAATAATAGCATTCTTATCCTTTGATGTTGTATTATGAACAAATCTGTGGAATGCACAGGCCAGATAGCACTTTAAATTAAACGATAAGTTCTCTACTTTTTTTAAGTAACTGTGTCAATAATTTTACGGAATTCCACATCAAGAAAACATAATTTTTGAACTCCAAACGATGATTTTTGAGTTCAAGTTTTCTAAAACTGGTTACTGTTGTCTGTTTCAATTATTATTATCTTCTTCAACAGCATCATCTTAGTTAATAAAAAAACATCGAAAATTTGTACAGATGTCTGATGCAAAACCGTCAAACATATTTCAGTAAAAGCATCAATCACTCTTGGCTGGATGGAATGTTATTCGATGGCAATAATGGCATACATAAAACAGACCACCTGATTCGATTTTTTATTCCCCCTCTCGATGATCACGCGGCTTAGTAACAAGCACTTGCAAAGGGTTATGATTTATCTTAAAAATCGCTTATAAAAAGATGTTCATCGCTCTGTACCTTACACTACACACGATAAAAGAAAACGGCAAAATGGAAGACGTCCAGGCACGCAGTCGTAAAGCTGCATTACGATCGAGTTAAACTATACTGGCTTCCACCACGTGTGCATAGTATTGTAACCGGTTTTGGGGCAGGTAGAGCTAGTTTCATTCATAGAAATGCTTTCAAGTGTTTCTTTTTTCTCTCTTTCTTTAATGGGGAAAATGCATAATCGATTACGATGGCTACAACTGAAGTAGGTTAGTTTGATGGTTCCGTAGCTAAATGCCTAATTGTACAATGCTGGAGCGAACTTTAGGCGTTTCGGTTTAGATACCACTTGTGACAGCAGCAGTTTAAAATGAGGTCATGCTCGAAACTTTTCATCTCATCATTGCTATTTAATGTCAACCGCATTCTGAGAATTTCATCGTTTCATTATTTTCCGCATCATCAAGGATCAATTCTTCTAAGCACTACCATAATTTCCAAACTTTAGTGCGTCTTATGTAACAGGGCAAAGTGTGTACACTAGCGGCCGTACGAGATTTCCAAACCGCCCCAAAGCAAACAGTCAAGTCGCAATCTTCTAGTGACGACGGTGGTACAACGCGGCAATCGATCGATGGTTTCTCGAAGTGTTCAAAGATCGTTCGACTAACCGCGAGGCACACACGGCATTAGCCCCCGCCGTCTTCGTTCGGCTTAAGCCTTTTTTTTTGCTTCAAAAATGGCAAACACAGCGCGCTGCAAAGTGCGCGGCGTCCCTGCTTCGCTTCGCTCTTCCCTACCGGGGTGACTGTAGAGCGAAACTTCTTCTAGCACGGCATCTGGTCGGTATGCCGAAACTTTTGCAAATCGAAATACCAATCGAACCATTCCGCCCGTAAAACCTCACCATAGCGGCGTGATCACCATAAGATTGAATCTCTGCTGCTGCAACAGCCATGCGAAGCGAACCGAATGACGACAATACGTTCATTCACCATCAGTCTACGGGCGGCCGAGGGTCTACTTTTTCGCCAAGGTCGACTACTCTGGCAGTAGCAGCAGCAGCAGCAGCAGTGCGCACCCCGAACTACCTTCGACGTGAAGCAATCTACTAGTCGTGTGTAGTAAGTTGACTGAAAAGCTTATTACCATTTAGCCAGTCTTCGTAGGTTGCCACCGTGTTGTTCTGGTCAATGATCACCCAACGTTTAGTAGTTGCGAGAAACTCTTATCACTACTACCACTATTGCTACTACAAAGTGGTGTCACCAACACTTAAATCGTTTTTGTTTAGCCTAGAGTTGAACAACTTTTGTTTACATAGTTGCTATACTTAGCTTGTTTCAGGTCACAGTGCACTAGAGGGGTAGTAGTTTTTCGCAGAAATTCAGTTAACCCCATTAGTCACTGTTGAACGACAGTATAAGATAGGCTGTTTTGTTTCGTCATCTTCTTTGTCAACTCTTGAGCCACTCAATGCGCTGAAACTAATGCACTGGCCTTTTTTGTTGTTGTTGTTTTCGCACGCAGCAAGTTTCTACTGATGTGTGCGGGTAAAACCTAGATCAGATCAAGCTAATAATAGTAGTAACAAGGGCGAGTGTGCGTAGCATTTGTTCTTTTTTTGCAGAAATAGTGTAAATAGTAGGAAGAAAAATCCCCCAAATTGTTAATGTTGTTTATGTATGTTTCATCATCTCTGAGATACAGGTAACAGACGAAATGTATGAAAAAATCATCTGTTTTTATTCTTGATTAACATAAATTATTCTTGTATGATCCTGTCTAGATATGAATCGATCTGTACCCTACGAGATGGTATCCTGAAATGATCATTCCTAATATTGATGATATTTCTTGGTGAGAAACGTTTTCTTTCCTTTCACGCAAAAGTTCGAACCTAAGCAACAACTGCGTTATTCAGCGAATAGCGACTATGGGTTCGAAGCAGAAGGGACTATTTCTTTCCAACGGTATGACTAATTATTCCAGTGATTTTTGTCAATCAAAAAACGGGAAAAGCATGATTATATGTTAACACAATCGGTGCTTTATAGATGGGACACATCCCTTAGCCTGGCTTCCACCCAGTCTTCGTTCTTTACAAGTGGATAAATTTCGAAAACTTTCAATATACTTAGATGTTTAATAAATAGTAGTCTATCCTTTTGAGCCGTAGAGCACTTCCTATTGGTGTAATGGAGTATTATGAATGGTTTTACTTCGGATCTAGTCAGCTTTAGGGTTCTGAACGTTGTCTTCTACGACCACAGTAAGGGATATAGCAGAAAAACATTCCCTTTATTGGTTTTCACTGTTATTTATTAGTCTCCGCATTCTACAGATACCTTCTTTTGTTTAGCATTTCCATGATAAATAGTCTAATGTTGACAGCAAAAAAAATTGTTTTCGTTGAACTTTTCATTGAGCGGCTTTATCGAAAGCACCCTCTTCATCAAGGAATGCTACTGAATCTCTTTATTGTCAAATGATATTTTATTTTTATCTTAATCCTATGCAAGGTTGGGACTGCAGATTTGTAGATTTGAGGATATATCTGAAAATTGATTGAATTGATATGTTAATCTATTGATGTAGAATCACGTCTCACGGAAACGTTCTGGAATGGGGGTGTTAATTAAAATACCGAAAACATCGAGAGCGTCACGAAAATTGTCAAATTTTAAATCCTAACAACTCAATCAGTTTCAAACGGATTTTCTTCATCTTTGCAGCGATCGATTGAAAAATAAGTTAAGCGTCCGCTGAAATGCGTAAAACTGCGACTCTAAGTTACTGACATAAACATATTGATACAAAATAGTCTATCGCAATTCGAACAGAATTATCACTGAAATTTAGCTTCTTAGACTATCAAATTTATCAATTTAATCAAACCAATTGTCAGAAATATATTGAAATAAGTGGGCTATCGAAATTCTAGGCTAACCTTGCGGTGGAGTCTCATACACAACCTCTTCAACTGTTATTTTTTTCCATAATCATTAACTTAGTTGAGGCAAGACTTATTGGTTTGAATGCTTTCGGAGTCCCATAAGACTACTTATCTTTATGGAATCACTGCTTAATGTCTATAATTTATCATTCAGATGCATTTTGAAATATCTATTTTTTTATTAAATGAAAAAGTATGAGGTTATGTGCCAAAAGGCACAAACATAGGTTCAACGTAGGACTACGAATGGTATGATAAAATAAAAATGGTCCGTGGCCTTCTAAACCAGTTCTTTCTTGCATCACTAGTGTTTACCCAAAAGTTTAGTTCAAATGCCTTACCAATTGGCGTTGCTATCCAATGAGAGTATTCTTGCAACCATTTAATCTATCGATCTGCTGTCTCTTCAGTATGAAAAAAGCTGAAATATCCGTGTTCTGCTGGACGTTTGCGTAGATCAGCATAATTTTTTTCCAAAAGATCTGTAGCAACGAATTTGACTCTATTCATCTCATTTGTTTGAGCCGTCAGGGTAGACACTGTTTACACGGACAGACCTGAAAGCTGCTTCCGATCTAGTCGACCACGGAATACCTTGGGAACGAAACCTTGGGATTTCTGGTGATCTCACAAAATGGATGAAACCATACTTGATGGACCGAGATCTTTGCGTCAAAATTGGTTCGGAAGAATCGGAATATCTTACCAATCTCTCCGGCATTCCACAAGGCAGCAATTTAGGTCCCCTACTCTCACACTTTCCATCAAAGCAGTCTCCGTTTTATTACCAGCTGGGTGTCGCTTACTTTACGCAGATGATGTGAACAAAATTCACGATAATCAAAGCCTTATCCAACTGACGGGAACTACAACTAATTTGATCAACGAGTTCGAGGCATGGTGCAGAAAAAATCTGTTGACACTAAGTGTTCAAACAGGCTGTGTAATTCAGACCGATTTATGGCCGCACAATTCAATGCCGTCTTCGAATTTTCCAAGTTTAAATATCGATTGACAAGCGACAAACTCTCTTGTAGACGATAACCATTTTAAACTTAGACCATACCTGGGCCTGATGACTTTACAAATAAATAACCAACAAACAAACGGCACACTCGCAATCATTTCGACTATATTTTCGATGTCTGCATTAGGGAAATCAACGAATCGTGTGAAGAATATATGTGAGTATTTGACCTTGAAACTTTTTTTGTAATTTTCACCATGCAATAAAAAATTAATCGCATTATGTCATAGTAATTATTGAATTCGGGATAGTTTTATAAGAGCTATTAGCATTTGAAAACTTCCATTCCGCCAACGAAAAACGTTACATGCTCAACTCAGGTTTCACAGAAGGTACCCCAGTGTAGTGAAGAAAGACGTAGCTCTACGTCAAAAATAAAAAATGACTACTGTAAGGTCTTTTTTTACGCGGGAGACGCGTTTTAAATTTGTATGAGCCCACGTAAAAAAGATTTTTCTGAGTTGAAAAATATAACGAAGAAAACCATCCTAAAATGTTTAAACCCTATTTAAATATGATAGTGACAATATTTTAAACTTTTAGCATTTACACATAAAATATGTTTTTTTTAAACGGATATTCGATTACTTTTGGTCTCAAACGGAAATGTTATTGAAATGAGGTCGATATATTGTACTGTTTTTGAGTAATGGAGAAACACGCGTAAAAAGGTCTTACTGTTTGAAAAGACGAATTGACTTCGTGAAAAATAGCATTTTTCATGTAAAACTGAATTCATTTAGAGACTTAAAATACTTGTTGCTAGGTGGAACAAAAACTCTTGAATTCTAAAGATTAAATTTCTGTAGAGATAAGATTGAAGTTTTTCAGTACAAATTTTAAAAAAATCGCATCTGCTAAAAGCATATGCAGGCTCGGATTTAAAGGGGGGCAAAAGGGGCAAATACCCCGGGCCTTCAGACATGCGGGCCCTCCCTAGTCCAGGGCCAGATGTGAAGACAGAGTGGAGACCTTTTTCTTCTGCTCGTCATCTTCTAGCGTAAGGATTTTTCAAAACTTCAAATTTCCTTATCTTTAATTTTTTTAATAAAAGAGGGCCCCACGAAAAAAGCTGCCCCGGGTCCCCAGCACCTGAATCCGGCCCTGGTCATGTGTCATCTACACTGAACCAAGTAATCATGTAAAAGTTGTTGGAAAACATATTTAGTTTTTTTCCATGTAGGTTTTCCAATAGCATTTATGTGCATGTCACTTAGAAACTCACATTACGGTTTTATTTATATTCATTGGAATAATCACATGCAGAGGCGTCTCGTCCACCTGTTCAACCTGTTCATAGGACAGGTAGACAATCTCAGAAAAAAGTGATTTTTTTCACATTTGTAGAGTGGATGAAAAATCATCGAAGGTAATTTATTTGTAATTTCAATGTTATCCCGAACATTCTTATTTTATTTTCTACATAGTGGAAATTTATGCACCGTGAAGAATGTAACCTGATGGGCTACACTTCAGACTACGCCATACAACTCACACGAAACGCAACCCACACGGCCACACGCAATAATGACTACCGTTTGTTCAGACCTTTCGCCTGAACTAACCGTCGTTCAACACTTCTCTGCACCTTCAAGTGCGGCTGGATGCAGTCATTTATGCTCACCACTACTAATGCGACGCCTCGCGTAAAAATGACATTTTTGGTTCAAACTTTCTGCTGAACAAAAACGATGTCAGCGAGAGAAAACATTCATTACACACCACCTCTCTTCAGTGTCTGGTAATCTGTTTCGTTATACCTTTCTGTTTCTTCTCTCGACGTCATTGAAATTTGAGAGAGACCACGTGGCCGCGAGAGTTCGCAGATCCATCTTAGAGCTTTCGTAGTGCAAATGAAAAACGAGCAAATTCATTCATTATTTCTGTCAATGTGGTGGAATTCTTCCGTCGATGTATAGTTTCATTCATACCTCTACACCCATTTTGTTCATTCGAAAACTTGAACCTCGCATAGTCCGCATAGTATACGTTTGTCTTCTTACGCGCTGCTTTCTTTTTAGTTTAAAATTTTAACATCGTCAAAGGAAACGCTTTAGCATTGAACTAAGATTTGATAAACAAAGATAGGTTTTTTACTCATGCGAAAAGTTTCGAGGCAAAAAGATCATAAACATAATTTTAATTATCGTAATACAAAACCTGAATAATACTGACATTGCATATCACAACGCCATCCGTCGAGCTAACTTTACTAGTTCTTCGACGGATCAAGAGTTATTTACGACTAAAACCGATCATTTAGAATCATGATCATCATTAGTTATGTTTGGCCATATTTATCGATTTCCTGAAAAACTGTCATGGTTTCGTTCAGAAATATAGTATAATTACTTTTCAGGAAGTTTCTGGCGTGGTTTTAACACGTCTTTGTTAACGCGGATTTCGGAATGTACATGGTTTATCACAGGTATTTCCAGGAAAACTAAAATTTTACTCGGATGATTTTGAATAATATTTCTTCCAAATTGTTTATTTAAATTTAATTTACGGTTCAATTTAATTTTCGGACCTTGAGAAAATTTATTGTAAATTCCATTGGCTTCACCCCGAAAAATTTTGTAAGTCCCAGGATGTCGACAATATTATGTGCAATTTTTCTTCGACCACTTTGAGGCTCTTCTTGGCATTCAAATACAGAAGCTTTGGAAGTCCAACGGCGGGTTGATAGCCAGAAAAACCAGAAGGAAGCAAGAATCACTGTTTCGATAGTTTTGATCTTTTTGAGAGGTTTTATACGCACAAAGATGGTTCTAACGCAATATTTTCACTTGATTTCGCTAGGGAAAAATGGAACAGCCTGCGAAAAGTTGATGTTTCTGTGTGTTTATAATCGGACAGGTTCGATCTACATAGATTTCACATTCGCGCCTATCGCTTCACGGCCGATTCGACTATGCTTGAACGAGACTTATCTACATAACAACAACTGGGAAACAAATTTGTCTGTCCATTAGTGATTAAAAACAGGATTTTTTTTCCCGTGGAGTTGAAAGTCAGAAATCTAAGCACGAGCACATTGCATGTAAATTTTGTAAATTGTCAATGTAAATTTTGCTTTGATGCCTTTGAATGCCTTTAAATAACGAAGATTTTTCCGTTGCAACTGTTGAGTACCGAAATTGTAAAATTGTATTCTAAACCGATTAGAAGCTTCCGGAGATTTCATAGTTATAAGTTTCTAAAAATTCAATACTTTCGCGCCTCTTACGGATTTAGTTCAATCAATCTGAAGTACCGCAGGGAATCCTACTGGGTATTCGACTGTCGATAATATTGATTCAAAAACGATTATGTTCTCTTTTGCAGCAAACTTGCAGCTTGTAAAATAATTTGCTTTATGTTCGACTTGGGGATGTTTTCACTTAGTAATGTAGTCTTATTTGTAGTAGAAATGGATTCAAGACTGATTAGTTTAAACCTTCATCAAGTAAAACTGGAATTTTAGTAACATTATGCCTTATCTATCTAGCCTCCCCAGCTGGTCTCGAGGTACGATGCTGGCCTAACAAGCCAGTCGTCATAGGTTCGAGTCTTGATTCGGGAGAGACTGTTAGTGTCAGTAGGATCGTAGCGCTAGCCCCGCAATTGTCCTGTACACTTAACGCTTGGCTGCGAAGTCTGTGTAAAGTAAACAGAAGGACAAGTTCCGAATCGGAATGTAGCACCAAGGCTTTGCGTTTATGTCTTATCTACAAGTATTAATTTTCTTTCTACTAATTAGGAACTCAAGAAAAAAAAGTTGGTAGTAAAACATTACATAGACGCGAGGATGCAAATGATCAGAATTCGCCTTTTTTCTTCACTGAAGAAAACGATATGATAGAATGATGATGAGAATAACCATAAATTTGCACAACAACGCTGCGGACAATCTGTTTTCGCTGCCATTATCATCGCCCTTGCAGATGATCGCAAACGCTTTACCTAACTGTCCCATGCAACGCATAGCAAATCAGCTTACTCTAACGTTCGGGCAAGACGAGAAGAAAACCGCAGCAGCAGTAACGTTCGGTTAAAAGTGCAAGTGCAATATGTAAATTACCTTAGCTCGGTTACCGCCGCAGGTATCGCCTCCACTAGATAGACGGTAGTGGGTCGCATAATAACTGGTTGTTACTAGACCTGCGGGCGAAGGTGGAGGACAGATAATCGAGCGTCAAGCTATGACATAAACATACACGCGAAAGAATGGCCATCGTCCATGTGTACCCGTCTTTCCCGGCGTGGATCGACCATTCCTCGTAGCGGATTCGTGTCCGTGCAGATTGGAATGCGAATGCACAGCAATAAAGCTTGTTAATACGTGGCATGCCTCCTGGTGCATGTGTTGGCCTGTCGGTTTCTGGAGCAATCCGGACCGGTCGATGGAGACTCCTGGCGCCGAGTGCAGGTATACTCGCCATCGGTTCGAATCAATGGTGGACAATATGACGCCATCGGTCGGCTAGGGTTACCAGTTGCACACCTGAGTTCATCTGCCCTTGGCTCTTGCATGCATTTGCTCGGTGGGAACGGGAATTTCTTCCCATGTGCGTGGCTTCTAGCCGAATTGCATTGTAGCTGACTGTTTGTGTTTCTATTTATATTTCTTGTGCAAACGTTTATTTTCGGTTGTTGTGGGATGGGTGGTATCATAAGGCAGAAAAACGTTGCAAAAATAACAGCGTTCCGCTGAGTATTGCAATTCGTTCATTTCGTGCGCTCCCGAACCTATAATTAGGTTAGAAACCGTTTTAGTTGAATGATTGCTCAGACAATCGTTTGATGAATTCTCTAAACAAGCTTGGTTGGTATGAAGTATAGCTATTTAATTGAGCTAACAGTCATAGTTTTTTTTTCGATATGCTTCTTTTGTTATACCGATTTTTTCTCAACAAAAGTTACTCACATATAACTGAACCAGTTTCGGATTTGCCGGGTGGGAAACCCTACGCTCTATGAACAATTACCTCAAAAGCGATAGACAGACTCGATCGCGTCACTTTCCGGGCATCACACTTTGAGAGCGATGAAACGTTCCATTCATATTTTTTCATTTTTTCCTCCATCACACCAACACAAAGCCGGGTACTGCAGAAATTCGCCTTTTCCAAAATGTGGCGTGATCGTACGATCCGCATCCTCTCATGCCGCACATCCTTCACCCGATCCCGCACCAGTAGAAGCAAGCTCTACATATTGTTGCTTGTTTGAGATGCTTTTCTGAACATTGGCGAACCTGTTTGCAGTGTGATGGTGACAATAAAGTTTAAAACAGTTTTAGTCTAAGCAGTTTTAGTGATTAATTTTTTTTCTACGAAAACAGCTGTAGGTCAGCAAAAATCCAATAAAATGTAAAACAGCAATTACACGCTAATGCCATTAACGTACTATTTCATGTGCTAATAGACGACTTGACGTGGGAATGTTTAGTGTTAATAAGTGGCCGTCAAGACAGACGGAACCATAACTATATTAAATAATTACTGGAGTTTAGCTAAAAAACTCGATTTCATAATCCGCATTCACTTCTAAACTCCATCACTGCTCAGTTACAGCCCAGTTTTGGACGCCGGTTCAATTGATTTCACGCTCCACTGCTGAAACGTACAACGGTTGGGTGACTGGGTGAAAACAGTCCGGAACCGCGTGGCCCTGGTTTTAGTTTAGTCGCTAGTTACGATAGCCGAGGGTGTGTCAATGCAGTAGCGCATCCTCCGCTGGCGACGATTCGAAGCTTTATAATAATTAATAACATTGCCCCAACTATATCGAACAGCCCCGGTCAGTTGGTTTGGATTGTCTTCGGCGATTTTAATAGCCTTGAAATGAGTTACGATCATACTGCGAACAGGGTTGATATTTGTTGACACTCTTGAGTGAAAGTGAAAAAAAGCATCCATAAACGTTATTTTTTTACAATCCTTTCAGAGCTCTCCTTTCCCGCTTTTTGCATGGAAGTGAACTGTCAAAACACCTCATTATATTTCATGCGATGGAAGCAAGACAACAAAATCAGTTTATCAGTTAACGAAGATTGTCAAGGCATCGGTCAGTGTCAGTGAAAAAGTGTTTCGGTGAGGTTTATTTTGGTTGAGTGGACTGTTTGTTTTTCTTTTTCGCTTTGAAGTGAAGATCATTTGGTTGGATTTGTCGTCAAATTTTATTCCGTAACCGTGAACGATGCGCGCGATCTATTTCATCTGAGTATAACAGCACGTTACTAAGACAAAAATCTAGTGTATCTGAAAGGGTGCTGCGATCATTGGAAGTGAAAATTGAAAATGATTGGCTGTAATTTTCAAAGAATTTTGCTTGGGAAAATGATTTTTATCAGCACTGACTGCGAACGTCGTGGTATGGAACATTCGAGAAGATTTTGCTACTCATCTTCGTCAGTGTTAAGTTTTTCAATGTTTGTTTTGTGTTCTTCACATTTTGACTTGAAGAGGGTATCTCCTCAGTCAACTCAAGATTCCTGACGAACGAATTCTATGACGCAGTGTGAACTTAAATAGAGCTTTCATTAGTTCTAAAGTTAAGTACCAATCCTCACAGTCGGAGCTGGACGGATTTCCTGCAGTGTCCAAATCGGCAAACCGACTTTGGTTTCATGCGTTCTGACTGACTGACTTATTTCCGCTTTCCAACTTATGAGAGGAGAGAATGCACGAACCAAGGCCACTCTAAAAATTGCTAAATTCCTTAGTCGAACGTTTCAATCTACGAGAATTTTCGATTGGCTCGCTGTGTCTACCTGGAAATCAAAAGCTTAGGTTTATGCTTTCAATTCATCCGCGGCCACCTCGTTGCTATTTCAACTGCTTCATAAATACCATAATCTCTCTACGATACAGCCATCGCCGAAAGGCCAACTCGATACTGGCTCTTGGTTACAAAACTCCTTGTACGACTCCGCTTTTTACTTCCACCCAATAATGTTCGCTGCGGTGAGCGCGCATCGTTACTGGGGCGAGGGGTGCTGGGAGAGCCGGCTTTGAAAAGAGCTCGCGAAACAGACGGGTACCGGTCGAAGTCGAAAAAAAGCCCAATCGATTGCAGGTAAACAAGTGCTGTTCTCCTCAATTGACGGTGCTTGGAGGATTTACGATGGTGGCGGGTGTTGGCTGGTGGAAGGTCATCTGGTGAGGCACCTGTTCTGTGCTGTCAGTATGTTTACGGGGCACAGGTAGTTTCACTGGATATTTCGGCACGATGAATGATTTGATTGATGTCTTCGTAAAAAGAATAATTAATCGGTTGGGTCTATGACCCCCGCCAAACTAGGTTACTCTGTGGTCTTCCGACCGGAAAAGTGCCTTGAGACAGTGTGAAGTTGATTTTATACGACTTATTACATTTTTTTTATTTTATCTTTCTTTCAGGAACTGCTTACGACGAATTGCACGACATGACGATCAGGAATTCTCGAATCAAAGCATTCTCAACGCCATGGAGAAGTTTGTCAAGACAGTCAATGCCATGGAAGAGACGATATTGGTGCCTTGCCGACTGATGGACCGAAAGGTGGGTAAACCGGCTGGAACAAAGGATGGAGTCATGAGAAATACCTGACTAATCATGGCACCTGACTACGGGTTTTCATTACATTCTAAGAGTTCACGGTCGTCAATGTATAGCGATTTTAGCATGGGAGAGGGAAATATCTTGAATCATTGAGAACAGTATATTGCAGCGCAATAGGTGAACGCTCAACGGGAAAGCACCCCCGGTATAATAGTCTAATAAAACACGTGCCAAGGATCGGCTAGAAATCGACGTTGGCTCACATTGTCACCTCGATTGCGACCGTGCTGCAGCAAACCATTTTCTATTCACCTAGGGAACAACTGGCTTTTTACATCTTAGGATGAGGGAAGCCAAATTCAAGCTTTCATCACTTTTTCAATACGAGGAAAGTAAAAACGCTCTTTCAATCTCATCCCCTCCCACAAGCGGTTGATGGCGCGGCAGTCAATTGAAAGCTAACATTACGACACACTGTTCTCGTGAGTGTGGCAACCGTAGTCGCGCACAACTCTCGTGGAAACACGACTAATTGATAGAAACGACGATGAGGGGATACTCAGCTCATCACCAACAGGAGGGTGTACGGAAAGGCGCGCTGGCTTAAGTATCGACGAGTTTTCGAGATGAGACCGACTCGAGGATATGCATCAAATGTTTTGCGCAGCAGGCAGGCAGATCGTTGCTGTAGCGGCAATTGACCATAACTATGTTTCTGCACTGTTCTGTCGGAATTAGAACCACACGGTGAAGCACAATCGGTATCTCGAACGAGAATCGAATTGCGACACGTTTTTGTTTCCGGTGTGGTTTGATGAAAGATTACTCTCAATTGTGCGAAAGAGCGGAAGTGCTTAATCGCCATTAAAATTATTATTTTATTTTGTTCATTTCGGTTAGGGGTAATCTGTTTCGCATTGCTGTTCTGAACTATGATCTAACAAATATTAGGAAAGTTAACGTAAAAAAATATAGTAGACTTTTTTTTCGTCATCCCAACAAAAGAATCAGACGAATCAAAAAATAACCACACGTGTAGAAGTACTCTTTTAATTATGAACGAATGATCTGAGAAGAATGGCCTGCGCAGTAGATATTCGAATTAAAACCATGAGAACTACGCAATAATGAGAAGCGAAACCAGTCACGGATAGAAAGAAAATATCCATGCCACCTGATAAAAGAAAAAGAAGCGAGGAGTTTGAAGAACCTGAACAGTAGAACCACTCTCTCATGAAAACTTTAAGCTTCGCCGGAAACAGAGTGCATCCCACCGCGCGCGTGGAATCGAGAGCTGAAATGTGATTGAGAGCCAATCGAAAAGTAGAAGTGGTACATCGATGAGTATTTGAATTTCGTCTGGAAGTGATCTCAATGGTGTGGCAGCAAGCTTCGGAGAATTGTAGATGAAATTGGAATGCCATCTAGCTGTTGAAGAACAACAATTCGGCTACTTGCAGTTACTTCAAGCTAAGGAACAACTATCCTACACAATAGAGTGATCGACATAAAAAGCGACAAACTTTATTGTATTTTACGAAAAAGTTCAACGATTTCAAACGATCATGACTGATTTGGATGTAGTACTACGACTCTATGCAAGTTGCTGAGTTATAAGCATTTCAATTCAAATGCTTATAACTCAGTCAGCTTTCAACAGAATTCGTTACGCATTCGCCTAAATGCAGAAAAAGTAATTTTATGCTGGTAACTAGTAAATTATTGAAATAAGTCAATTCGACTGACAAAAGCAGATTTCGGCATTTCAGAGCTTTTTCAGCTCTGGCCAAAAACCACTTAATATGAGTATTTCCAGGATCGAAATGATGTCTAGAGATCGATTCACTCGAGACGTCATTTTTGAATTCAAGATGGCGACTTTCGGTTTCTGAAAATTAGCATAAAATGGCCAAATGTCATCCAATATGGATATTTTTGGAATCCGGATGATATTTACAGTAGAAATGGTCAGGTTTCGGGTTTTCAAACCCGAAACCCGAACCCGACCCGTACCCGACGGGTTCGGGTCGGGTTCGGGTTTGAAAATTTTTAAAAGTGTCGGGTACGGGTCGGGTTCGGGTTTTGTGAAAAACAATTTCGGGTTCGGGTCGGGTTCGGGTTTGAAAATGTCGGGTTCTGGTCGGGTTTGGGTATTAAAACCCGAAACCCGATTATAAAATCTATGAAATCTCGGGTTCGGGTCGGGTTCGGGTTTCACAATTTCGGGTTCGGGTCGGGTTCGGGTTTCAATGGAATAAAATTTTCGGGTTCGGGTCGGGCTCGGGTTTGAACGAATAAAAAAGTTTCGGGTTCGGGTCGGGTTCGGGTTTTGACCGAAAAAAAAAATTCGGGTTCGGGTCGGGTACGGGTTTGAAAAACATCAAACCCGACCATCTCCAATTTACAGATTGTAAATTCTAGACCGAATAGAAATTGTAAATTCTACAGAAAAAAATGCTTGACCGCGGATCCAGCATCGAAAATGAGGTTTATGCGTTCAATCTTCTTTGTACATGGTAACGGCAATCGTTTTCTCGTGCACGGTATGCTTGGCCAATTTTTTCGGCAAATTCCTTTGAACGTGTTACCAAAAGCTAACTCACACTGCAAGAGAGTCTATCATTTTGTGAATATTAACTGAGCAATTTGCTTCGAGCTTTCCACATGTTATCACTCTCAAATAGTGTTGCAGAATTTCGAAGCTTCAAAATGAAAGTAGTAATGTTTGCATTAAAAAATGGACTTTTTTCGAATGGTGATAAAAAATAAGACAGATAATTTAGTTTGATAAATTTTCCATGGAAGGTATATTAAGGTTAGATCCACTTAATACCTGGTCGCAGCATTTTATTTACTGTGGCGCCTCTAGTAGCGGTTACGAGAAACCCACTGCGCTGTCACAGTGATGAGGAAGGTGGAAATTTCGATGATGTAACGTGAAAACATGAGAAAATTTTGCACACTCGTTGAAAATCCTGTGCCTTAAATGCCCCAAATCAACCGTAAATAGCGTGCTGAAACGATTCAATGAAACTAATCACGTGCTGATCACAGCAACCGCAGAAGTGGAACGATTAACAAGCAGCTACGATTGAAAGTCTGCAGGGCAGCATGGCAGCAGGGATCACCCTGCCTGATTTGGTTAAGAAGTTCTCGGGCAAATCGCCTCGCCAGCAAGCATCCCAACAGGACCCTCAAGCAGAATCTGGTTGCAAAACACCGCGCTAGGATGCTGTATGAGAAAGTCTTGACCAAATTCGACGGCTGCATTTTAATGGACGATGATACATATGTAAAACTGTATTTCGCGCAGCTCCCTGGACAAAAATTCTATGTGTCCAAACGCGAGTGTGATGTAGCCAAGCGGTTTAAACTCGTGTTTGCTGACAAGTTCGCTCGGAAGCTAATGGTGTGCCATGGCGCATAGGATCTGCAGCTGTGGCACAAAAAAGGCAAAACTTTCATCACCGGATCAACCATGAATGGCCAGGTGTACAAGAAACAGTGCAGCTAGAAGCGGATTTTGCCGTTCATCTAATCACATGACGGTCTGGTGAAGTTCTGGCCTAACTTGGCCAGCTACCTGGAGTAGCTTGATAGCCCACCAAATTACCCAGATTTTCGTCCATTTGAAAAATAGTGGGCGATAATCAAGACCAAGTTGAAGAAAAATGGCAGATCGACAAAAAACAGCTGATTCACATGGATGGATGGTGAAAAAATGGCTGATCGAGTTGACAGTTCCACTGTGCAGAAGATGATGGGCGGTAAAAAACGGAAATATTTCTGAGTTCTTCCTTCGTTTGATTTATCAATTCCTCCTTAGTTTTCGCGACATAATTGTTAGATCTAATGCTTCAGGTTCACCCAGAAATTATCATATTCAGCCGCACCATCTCCAACGATCGCTTCGAGTAGTGAGCCGATATCAGACGCGGCCAGAACACCGCGTCCCCATTATGGTATTTATTGATTAACGACGCAACTTCCGGCAGGCAATTTGTACTGTAAATTCACCCGTTCACCGCCAGTCCGAAGCGGCTTTAACATCCCCTTCTCGCTGATTGTCAGCCACAGCAGCACCTTTTTGAAGAACTTGGTGTGCGAAATAAACTTCAACCTCGGAGTTCAATTCCTTCATGGGGGAAGTAAAATACGAAAGGCCCTGCCAGTCGTTGCCATCCAGAATGAAGTAGGTCTTGTTATCCATCTCCACCCCACGTCGTGAATTGCTTAGGAAATCAACGACTATCTTACTCAGCCGCTGCCGCAGCGCCATTGCCTGCAGTTCCGAGACCAGTGGACGGGACTGCCGCTTCCTATCATGTACGTCCATGTGCGCCATGTACTTTTTCGCACGCAGCGATGAAGCCGCCTTTACCTGGACCTCCCTTTTTAGCATCCTTTAAAGTTTCGTGTCGCTCAGGCGGAACCAGACTTTCTTTCGATGCTCTGATTGTTGTCCAATAGTGCCAAGATGTTGTAGATGCCGGATCGAGCGCGTCGACGCGACGGGGTACCGTTTTTTGAGCGCGCACATTTCTGAACGGAGTAGTTTCACTGTCTTCGCCATCACGGTTAGACCTTGATCGATAGAGCTGTCAATTTTTTTCCGCTGACTCATGGGTTACTATGCTTTATGCTGCATGCGTAGTTTCGTTAGTGCGTGTGAAGGTAAACCCATGAAAAATCGGCATTTTTTGCCAATTTTTTTACCGCAAACGTTACACGGCAGCTACGAGTTCACTTTTGTATAAGATTATTATTAAAATAAAGGACAGTTTTGGCATATTTTCTGTGTATTCAAAATATAAATCTCAACATTTCTTATGAGAGTTATGAGAACTAAAATGAAACACAAAACAATAAAATTAGAAAAAAGATTTTCCATAACAGAGAATTCATGGACAACTAAATTTGAAAAAACCTATTATTTTTTTTTTAAAAAGAGTAAGATCAAACGCTTGCAAAAATTGATCAATATTGAAACTTTATGAGCCTCTAGTGTGTGTAAATAACATCCAAATAATAAAATAATACAAGGTAATGTTGAGATAAAAAAAAAACAATGAAAAAATATCAACGAAAATAAACTGTGGTTAAGTAGATGCGAAGTCAAATGAATTCTCTTCCAATTTAATATCTTGCAATACTTTGTTGTAACTTGTTATTGTTTCAACGGGCTTTATACCTAGTTGATTTTTTTTGCATTATCCAATGTCTGAATTTTTTTTCCAAGATTGTTAGCAATTTTTTTAAGAAAATAATTACCGCGTTCTCTGCAGCATCACTTGCATGCTTCTTAGGTTATGGTTGTAGTTGCGAATTTCGATTCAACTTCGATTATTGATAATCCTCTCCTGGGCAACCATTTTGTCAGCGGGCATAATTATTTATTATTCAACAAATTTGCGTCATCCCTGGATAATTATGTTTAGTTTGACCGCCCCCTTTGGCAAACTTCTTATCTAACCCAAAGCTAATATACTCATGTATGCCGTGAGGGTCGTAAACTAATTGCTCCCGTCATTAATTTCAATATCATCTGCGTCATTTGTTTGTAATAACTATTTTGAGATAATGCTCGTCCTATGGATGGTAAGAACTGCAACAGAAGCCAGTTATCGATTAGAGAAATAATCATAACGGTACACCAGCGTTGGAAATACTGTCCCTTGTTTGCTATGTTTTATATTTGAAATATTTTTTTAAATAATGTCAAATGAAAAGAAAAGCGTTTTACAATCGGAAAATAATGTTTATAAACAAACGCCAATCTTCTGTATTGACAAATCGGGATGATGGGACCTTTCGAAGCAGTAAAATTTAAAATAATCGCAACTTATTTATAGAAAGTTCGCAGCTCACGCTGGCTTTGCATGCCGTGAGGCGCCCTAATTCCGTGCGGCTCCTTATTCCGTGCACTCCGTATCAAAATGTGAAAAAATATCAAATATAAGAAGATGTTTCGAAAAGTAATGTTTGTTGATGAATTTCTGTATACTATCTGCCATCCTGTGTAAATTTTTGACGTTTAATGGTACGCAATGCCACGAAAAGAAGAAGAAAACAACAATACGATCGACGAATTTCAGTTTTATTTTTCAAGCTTGTATTAAGAACGAGCAGAGAATATAACGTGTTGTTTTTCGGTGTTCTATAAAGTATTTCCGTGAAAAAGTGAATGAATTGTTTTTTGCAGGTAGCATTTTATAATCTGGTTCAATATTGCATTGTTTTACTAAGTTTTAGTGTTGAATTTTTCAAAATAAATGTGAACGGATTTTGGAAACCTTCTCTCTGCGCAGCTGCCTAATCGCAAACGCAACTCGCTCGACAATATGGGGAAAGCAGAGAAACGATATACCGCAGCACAACTGGGTAAAGCTTTGGAGAATATCCGAAAAGGACATTCTGTACGTAGTACGGCAAAGCTGTTTGGAATCCCAGCGAGTTCTCTGCAGGACAGACGGAACAATCGGTATCTCAATAACACAGCTGGAAAGCCACCCGTTCTCTCGCAAGCCGTTGAAGAGGAAATCAAGAAGTGGATAATAAACATGGCCAGAGCAGGATTCCCCGTCAGCACCACACACTTGAAAGTTTGTGTTGCTCAATATTTGAAAACAACAAAAACTGAGAACACGTTTAAGGATGGTGTCCCTGGCAAGAAGTGGGTGAGCGGTTACATATGTCGCCACCCAAACATTTCTAGGAGAGTTGCCAGTGCATTATCGAAACAAAGATGTGTTGTTAATGAGGAACACATTCGAAAATGGTTCCGGGAAGTGCATGATTACCTTGTTCAAGAAAACTTGATGCATGTAATGGAACATCCTGAACAAATTTTCAACATGGACGAGACAGCTGTCAGAACCATTCCAACCAGAGAAGTAGTACTAGTGGAGTCCAATGGAAAACATGTTCATGCGAGAGTTGGAAACTCTGACAAAGAGTCTTACACGGCACTTTTCGCTGCAAACGCAGCGGGTAGACTAGCCCCTCCGATGATTATTTACCCGTACAAACAGAGAATGCCACACGAAATCTACCAAAATCTTCCAAAAGGATGGGCGGCCGGCAAAACGGAATCAGGGTGGATGAACAGAGACCCGTTTCATCTCTATCTGCGTGACGTGTTTTATCCGTGGCTCCTGAAAGAGAACATTTCTTTTCCTGTTGTCATTTTCGTTGATGGACATACATCCCATGTTTCAATTAACTCAACAACGTTCTGTAAAGAGAAAAACATACTCTTAATTTGTCTTTTCCCCAACACCACTCAGGTTACACAGCCTCTGGATGTGAGCTTCTTTAGACCTCTCAAACATTTCTGGAATCAGATGTTGGTTGAGTGGAGAATCAAAAACGGTGGAGCTCTGCTTCCCAGGAAGGAAATCGCTCCTTTATTAAAAATGGCTGTTGATAAAATGTCGAACATGCAAACAATTTTATCAAATGGATTCGCACGTTGCGGTCTTTATCCGTATGATGAGAATGCTGTATGTTACGCTTCTCTTGTACGCGATCATCAACATAAACTAGCTTTTGATTCAGCGCAGATTGTTCGGAACATTTGTATTGACGATCCAGAAAGGATCCACGACCAACCAACCATCAATGAAAATTTGCAACTGGAATTAGAGTCCTTCATGACACATCAGCAGCTCGAAATGTTTAATCGCAGTGAAGCATTTGGGAAATGGCTTGGTTCTGTCGAAGACACCAATTTGTACAAAGTTTGGCAACAGATTAAGTTGAAATCAACCAGACCACCGCTCGAACCACGCTCGGCTATGAATAGCAACGAAGAAAATTCAATTGAATCTGGAATGACATCGATTCTGGACACCGACGACGAGGAACCGTTTGCAGGATTTGATGATTCTAACACAAATGGTAAGCTTAAAACCGTTTTAATTAAGTTAACTGCAAAAATATAATTTTAGCAAATCTCAACTCATCTGTATCTGGTAAAAAATGTTTGAAGCGAAACATATCCGACGCTTTTCGAAAGTGTTTCCAGTATCCAACGGCGAGGAAACAAATGCAGCCAAAGCGAGCACCGAAATTACGTCCCCCAGCTGTAGCAACGAGTGATGCGTACCAACAGTATGTTAACTTCCTTGAGAATCAAAGAAAAAATGAACAGATGGAGAAGGAGAAGAAGAAAAATGAAAGGATTGCTAAGAGAAAGCTGAAAGAAAATGAAATTTTGCAGAAAAAAGCAATTAAACGGTTGAAAAAAATGAAAAAAATAAAAAAAATGACTAAGTCGGAATGTATGAAAAACAAAACAACTAATAAACTTATTGAAATTCTTTTTTGAAATAAACCTTGTATTTAATATTAGTTTTTTTAACAAAAAAAATTAAATACTGTTGTATGATTGCGTAAAACATGAATTTTTGCGATGCGCGGAATTAGGAGCTTCAATGCACGGAATTTGGACCCTTTTCATCACAGTGCACGGAATTAAGAGCTTGCACATTCATTAGGTTTGCTCGTTTGATTCTAATATCCGAAAGTTAATAGACACTTGAGATATTTTTCATTAAAGTAATATCAAATATGCTATCTAAATCATATTTTACATCACAAATATGATCGAATTTGAAATTTTCACAGTTTCCGAAACATTGATATTTCTAAACTGCGCGGAATTAGGGCGCCTCACGGTACTACCTATGTCATCATTGTATTTTCACTTTCCCGCCACCAGACAACGATCCTGTGTGTTAAGCATGGACTAACAAGCGACTTTATTTGTGTTTTTTCTTTCGATTGCAGGTTGGCGACTCCACCGACACAATGCCCGTGGAGCAGAAGCACCATTCGCATCATTACGGCAAGAAAACCGGCAAGGCGTCCGTCCGGGACGCACTGAACACATCGGACCTGTTCCGGCTGTACAACATGCTGAACATGGTCAAGGTAGATCTGCTCTGGGGCCGCCAGGATTCGGAAGAAACCTCGGAGACGGCCGAACAGAGCGCGGACAAAAATGCAGCACGGTACAAGCAGAAATCGGCATCGCCGGCTCCGGCTCCACAGCCACCAGTAGAGCCAGCTGTCCTGTCGAACAGCAGCAGTCCGGTGAGTGATACGGCAGGTAGTAGCGTTAAGGGTCACATTCGTCGTCCGAGCACCGTGTCGACGACTTCCACCAACAGCGTAAGCACACTGAGCGATTCCGAGAGCGAGATCAGCGCCGAGAACGATTCCGGAATCGAGTCTGAGGGTAGTGTAGATCAGGACAAAAGCATCGAGCTGGCCAAACAGTTCCGAACACACCTGCTGGGGTTGTACCGATCGCTGGAACAGATGACCGAGGCGGCCAACTACTTGACGGCTCGGTATCAGAGCGACGTGGGACCGGTCTAGAGGGTCTCACTCCCGTGCGATCAAACAAGAGATAGAGACAGGTAGAGTTAGACGGAAAATGTTCCCCCGGTGATAGAAAAGTGTCCCCAAGACTACACACGCATGTGTTCGCGCGGCGCGCGTGCGCGTTCAGTTTCTATGTGAGAACGTGAAACCAAATTTCTAAAAAAAAAAATATTGTCAGAAAATACTTTAGTAATAGTGCGCAAAAGCATCAGACGGCAAACACTTTGTATGCGTGTACTTGTGTAGTAGTGTGTAAGCAGCCCCTTAACAATCCCTTTCGTACGATTTTTCTGTAGGTTCTTTTGCAGTGTTGTAGGTGCTGTTAGTGCACTGATCAAAGTGTGAGCGGTTAGGATGAGTGGACTAGAATGAGTTCAGCAGAGACACAGCATGAAGCGAATGGCGAATTTATAAGTTCATGCACACATTTAGATAATAATGATACTAAAAGTAGGAAACTTCAAAGATCTGTTCGTGTATGACACTTTCTAAAATCAAAATAAAATGTGTCAAAAGAGTCATACGCTCCTGCTTCCAGAGTGTTTCGCTAAACTCAGTCTATCTATTGTATACAGTGGTGACACAACAGATAGGAATGATTTATTGACTATTTAGTTTAGTAATGAGCGGAGATAGAGGTGAACAAGATTATTTATTGTAAAGTAATTAAACAGCGATGAAACATTTTTCTCGGATTATCCGCATGTTTGCTCGTTTTTCCCTCTTCCATTTGTTTGTGCGGAAGTTACACGCGTGTGTGTGTGTGTTGGGTCTTAGCGCAAACCGACAGGATTTAGCAGATAAAAAGCAATCATTCAGGTCCCAAGTCGGCAGGCTTGCTCTGCGTTGGGAGTTTAAAGTGCATGTTTTGAGATTAAAGAAATCATTTCTGAATATCAACCGAATCGGAGGCTGAAGCTATTTTCAGGAAAATGCCAGAAAGGAAGCTTGGGGTTAGGTGATAAAAGCGTGAAGGAAGTCAAATTCAGTGATATAATTGAAGAATGTTATCTCGAGCAAAGAGAGAGAAAAAATAACAAATCATTGTCGACGGTCAGATGCATAAGCAAGTAAGATATTTTGTTCCGGCGAAGAAGCTTGTAAATATTCGTTTTGTAAACATTAGGTTATTGTTTTCGCTTGATTTTTTCTTCGTGACTGGTAGTTAAGAAGCTAATGAAGAAGACTAAATAGTTAGTGCAGGAAGTAAGTTGGATACAGAATGCAAATTTGGTGGTATGGTTTTAATATTGCTCTGTAGTCTGAACATAAAGTTTAGACTGAACTCCTAGCGTTTAAGGTTACAAAACTTGCAAGCTTTCAAAATATCCATTTTGGTTTGTAGCAAAATTGGCTGACATTACGCTTTTGTGGCTTGGTCCGACTTCTATTGGGCTGTTTTGTAAATCTATTTCGCAAACCAGTGACGTTACGGGAATATGTTAGAACAAATTTCCCCAAGCATTTACTTTTTCAGACAAGATTGCCCAAGCAAAATACCTGGCACAGTTAATTGTATAAAATTATACCTTGAATTTTCTTTGTATATTTCGATTTGTTATTCGATGATATATCGCGAATTCGGTTTGATCTATTAAAATTCTTAGGGATTTTGGCCAAGCATAAGCTGATGTCAGTCACAAGAAAAAACTATGTTCGCTCCAAAACTGCCGATTTCCACTGCGAATGTTTTAGGCCAACTTCTACACCGCCTTAATACAGATGACATCATCTTCTGAAGTTATTTACTTTTCCTACAATTAATCCACGGAATATTTTCACAGTTATTTCGCCTAAAAAGCTTGGTAGCAGGTTTTCTTGTAAACACAACAAAATTTAAGCTTTTTATCGCAGTTTGCTCGCAATGTTCAGCTTCCTCATGTTTTGCTCAATTTAGATTTAACCGTTTCAACTTTAAGCTTATTTATTAAAAATACTTCTCATCATAAGCTGATCATCAAGTAGCAAACTGGCCGACAAATTCGTAAACTCAAACGCAACTACTGATGTCAACTGTATTACCTTTCTCTCGTGAAAAAGTTAAAAAACTTAAATTTTTTCTACCTCCAAAAAATGGAAGTTTAGGAAAAAAGCTGCGAAGTTTGTCGATTCACTCAAGCTACACAAGTTTTGACTAATATTTTTCATGTATCGTGCAATGGGTTCACAATGACCGACACCGTCGACGACTTTATTCGTTCGCTATCCGTCGAGTTGAAAGGGAAAATGCAATAAAAGATAATTGAGTGCAATTGACAAACGCGAGAGGAAGGTTTGCTAGGCGGGGGAAACTTCGCGAACAACGGGTATGACTTGTCGACTTGGGTGAAGTGAAAGAAAACATGCAAAGGCTAAACACAACTACACTGCAGTGGAATGTTTTGTTCGTACGACTTATGTTTAGTATCGATTCATTCCGTTATTTTTAATTAAGCAAAAAGCAGTGGAGGAGCGAATAAATTAAAAAAAAAATAATGAAAGGACAAACCGTGGAAACATTACGCAACATTGTTGTGATATGAATTCAAATTCAAAAGAATCGCGAATAATGCTGAAGGTAGTTAGCTTGTCACAAAATTCGGGTGAGTTCTCTGTAATGCACTCACTTTTGGTATAGTGTATTGAACGAATAGGATGGAAATTATGATAAATGATTTCATACGAAAGCGAACACATACATAAGCAAGAGATAAAACGCTAGAGAAACAATGGTTGATATAGAGAAAATGTTATAAAAAGAATAAATTTCAGTAATAAAATAAACTTAGAAAATAATCAAGACTCGAGTTTCCTCTCTCTAATGTTGAAGGTGTAGTGAAAATCACAACTTGAATCTGTTCACTTGGTCACTTTAGCTAGCCGTTGAAAGAAAAGTATTGTATGCAAATGTTTTAATAAAGTCAAGAAGACCGCGTATATCCCGTAAGGTAATATTTGAATGAAATAACTGCTTATAAATCTGCATGCGTTCTCTTAATGCTTTATTTTATGGCGCGTCCAGCGTCCGGCATCATACATACTATAGATGGCGAATCCTGCAAGATCAAGCAATGAAATGTGCGTTTTAATTGCGGTGTGAGCCACGCCACTTAGCACACACACACTCGAGGGTAGCATTGATTTGCAACTAATTACAATGCAAACAATGAGTCGACAACGAATTGCGCGCGTTACCTCTGTTTCCCGATTTAAAAACTGCTTAGAATGATCGACATCATGGTTAAATTTCGTCATGCATCAGCAAGAAAGGTGGATCCACGTTCGTGCAAACCCCGAGGACAGAATGTAAAACTGTCAAGTGGAAGAGATTCTCAGTGATGGTGCTAATTTAATTTTTACAACACTCTTGGCTCTTGGCAGTCGGAATGGTTGCTGGAATCTCCGTGCCATAGCGCATCAATTAACAAATCCACCTCGGATGATACATCATCATTCATGACTCTATCCGAGCGACGTGCTAGCGTCTAAGCGACAGCATGCGTTATGCGGAAGTTGTGCCTCGACTGAAAAACAAGGCTGTTGTCTTGTTTATGTCTAGGTGAGATGTGAATTGAATTCGCCGGTTTCAAAGTTCACGCAGTTATTGCGAAACAAAAAGTCATCCACCGATTTAAAAAAAAACGAATAAAGCAAAGAATTGTAGCGAATATGAAAGCAAAACTCTATTTTGTAGCTGGAAATGCCAAAGTTAGGGGTTTATACCCTGAAAGGCGTAAATTCCTATTCGCTAAGATAAAACGCGTGGAAAAAAATTGTGCGACATCAGCAAATTTGATTTATTTCATGCAGTCATGTTTAGTCCTGTGCGCCGCCACGCCGCGCCACCGCCGCCGACACTTACGCACGCCGCCGCCGCCGATGATTTGGACTCGGCGCGCCGCCGAGAAAATTTTTAGCGCGTCGCCGAGGAAATTTTTACCGCGCCGATAGTGATTGTGTATGCTGGATTTTTTCCTGATTATAGAAATACCGCAAATCACAGCCGATAAGGGAACACTCTACTTAATCTCTACTACTACTTAATATACAGTAACGCGGAATTTGGCAATTCTTTATACCCCTTCACTCCGACGTAACGCAATTTTGCATGGTGGCCTCACGCAGTGTGCTAGGCATACAGACGCGAGGTTTAATGGATGTGAGGCATACTGCCATATGGCATAACGGACGCAAAGCCGAATGGACGCGAGGCTGAATACAATATTGTATGATCGCATGAGATCCAATTATCATGACTATTTGTTCCGGATTTGCAACATACATTCCGCAGCAGAGTCTATTGAAAAAAATGTTGCACCCTCGATGATTGACAAAAAGCGTCATTCAATGAATTCTATATTTAACTCAAATATTTTCTACTCTATGTATGTAGTTTAAGCGTAAATATATTCCTAAAGAGTTTAGGTTGGACATAATATTTTTTCAAATCATGCGGCGCAGACGCATAATCGAGGGCAAGGAAACGTGGCGGCACTAAGCTGCCGTGGTTTCCACAGTCCGTGCCGGCCGCCGACCCGCCGTCGGAAGCGGCGGCCTCTTGCACACAAACGACTGATCTAAAGATTTGCTGAGTCTACTCTAACAGAGTTTCTTTCCCTCAGTTAAGTCCGAACGAGCGGTAGCGAGTAAGGACATCATTCGCTCGAACAGCGAGTCGGCCGAAGGCCGCGAGTGTATTGTTTTCTAAATGACACCCTGAAGCGAAATACATGTTATTAAAAGAGGGCTGTGTTGATGACGATTATACCGTATTCCGCCTCACTTCCCATCGGCCTTGTATCTATTCGGACTTGCGTCCATTCGACCTCGCGTCCCTTCGGCTTCGCGTCCATTCGGCCCCGCGTCCATTCGGCCCCGCGTCCATTCGGCCCCGCGTCCATTCGGCCCCGCGTCCATTCGGCCTCGCGTCCATTCGGCCTCGCGTCCATTCGGCCTCGCGTCCATTCGGCCTCGCGTCCATTCGGCCTCGCGTCCATTCGGCCTCGCGTCCATATGCCTCGTGCCCGTATGCCTGCCATCCATTATGCCTAGCGTTCTATGCCTTGCGTCCGTATGCCTTCCGTCTGTATGCTTAACGGGTTGTTATCATTTACGAATGTTCCCTAAGTGTAAATTATTTTAATTTGTGGAAATTTGATACAATATTTGACATTAAATATTTAGACTTCAGTCTTTTTTATCGATAGATATAAAAAATTTCGAAGTCATTATCAATAATTTGCACAGGGCCAGTTTGCTTCGAGAATATTGTTTCAGTTATTATAACATAAGGTTATCTTTATTTTTAATTTTTATGTAAACGTATGAGCAATCCCGGAATGTTAAAAAAAATAAGAAAAAATGATAAGTGGTTTTTCATCTATTTTTTTGGTAAAGATTTTAGTTTTCTCTAGAATACTAAGTTTTTTTTAGATCAATATGCGAGAATTCACTGAAAATATGTTTTTGCGATATGTTGTTTTTCTCCTTACTTTGTTGCTTGAACGTTAAGGCATCGAAAAAAACACTTTCGCTATTTTCCATTACCATGGTGATATTTGCGGATTTTTCGGTCAGAATGGATCGTTTTCGACCCATCATATTTAAGGGTGATTTTCATAGTAATGACATCATATAGCAAACAAAAATTTTCCAGATGGTAATGAGGAATCTGTGGAGTTTAACGGAGAATTCTGATTGAAGGAAAAGAGTATCCCTTTTTTAAGTTTTTCCATATAAATATATGAAAGTTGAAAACGACCCTCTAACGTAAGATCTATCGAATTTCCCAAAGTCGGTCTACGGTTAATCAAAATGAACTCATCGACAAACTATCTATCTTTTTTTATAAAACTGAATGTCTTTAGAAATAGCAGTGTTCCTTGCAATTTTTTTGGAATTTACACTTGTTTTACTTTCTCTGCTTGGTTTATTATTTTCTGGTTGCTCAGTTGTTTATTTACTTGATTTCTTACCATTTTTATTTCTAGTTTTGACATGTCAACCCTAACGCAATATTTTTTTTATTAACGTTGAATTAACAAAAAACCGAAAATGAGAGTTCAAAGCACACATTATGCGCAATTATAAGTGGTAATCAGTGTCACGCCGATACACGCCGCCGCCGCCGATATAAGCCATCGGCGTCACGCCGGCCCGTCGGTCGCCGCCGAAGTAAAATGTTTTCTACGCCGCCGCCGCCGATGATATGGTCGGCGCACAGGTCTAGTCATGTTTAATGTCATGTTAACACTTCCACACTACAACGAGACCACAAAAAAATGTTTTCTGCATGCTATTCTATTAGTTAACTGGTAATAGGATTTTTTAAGGACCTATAACAGTCCATATTCCCGAGCTTAGATCACAATAAAAAAATGTTGAAAAAATTTCCAAGTTGCTTAAAATATACAAAACATAATTCTAAAACTAAAGGAGCACTAACAAGGCGATTATAAAGGGGGATTTTTTGAGAGCCTTCTTTTAAAAAGATTAATGAAACATCTAGAAGAGCATTATGTATGCCAAATTTTTGTTGGATTCGACATATTGGTTCTTGCTATTTATTCTCGATACTTCATGCAAAAGTTGACTACTATCAGGTTTCATATAGTCGATGCGGAAGGTTTAATTTGGCATGTTTTCCACTTTTTCGGTTTGAATTCCACGTGTCAACACGTGTTATGTTGTTTCGTGCGGCCTTTATGGTGTTGTGTTTGTCCACATACATAAATTATTTCACGTAACGTGTGAGGAAAAAAATCCGAACTACCTTTAAATTGATCTATGATTCCGAAGTGCTGCACAAATCGTAAAATCCTTCTCCATAAAATTAAGATCCACTTTTATATACAATTCCATTATACATTACAACATTATACAACTCCGTTAAGTCAATATAGTAGTACAGCAAAATTGAGTTTTTTGATAAAAACAGATTAAATATAATAGAAATAAGTACTAGAAAGTTAGAAAGATACAAAAACAGCAGTTTTTTCGGTCATTAATTAAAATGCTCGTTGAAGTTTCGATTTAACAACCACTATCACTACAGCGCCATCTCTTAGAATTGAAAATTGTTTCGGGTGTCCCATCGCATAATCTTGGTGGCCAAATTACAGGCCTCAGAAAATTACCATTTGTGCCGTTTTTTAGATACTCCTTAAAGAATTAAAAAAAAAGCATTGCATAAAAATTTTCCGAAATGGAAAGTAGGTTTCTAAGCAACCAGGTATTTGTTAAATTTTACGACCTTTTTGCCAAAAAAATACACTACTATGCAAAATTTCTTTAAACGCTAAATATTTTATTGAATTTCCCCATTTTCTGCAAATGTTTCAAAAGCAGTTTTCCCATGTGACCCGTTTTTTAAACTACACTAAGGTCGCTTTTTACGCGGTTTTTTACGCGGATCCCGGAATTTACACGTTTTTTTACGCGGCACGTATCGCCGCGTAAAAAGCAACTTTCATGTATTTTTTTCCCGTTTTTCCTCTAAGAAAATCTGGTTAGCCTAACCAAGATTCGAACTCATGACCATTCGCTTCTTAAAGCGGACTTCGTAACCATGATGCCACGAGCTTCCCTTGAATCAATTGTTAAAATTGTTTGAGAGATTTATTTATAACAGTCAACAAATCAGTGAAAATTCAATTTTTGCTGATGCACAGTTTGTATTTTGTCATGGGCACTCATCAATTGCTCAGCGTTGCTAATATGATACGAGCTAGCAAATCTGAAGGATATTCCACTGGAGTTGATTTTCTAGACATAGAAAAAGCATCCGACAGTGTTTGGCATAGAGGGTTGATTGCGAAATTGCTTTTTTCGAATTTTCCAAATTTTTTAATCAAAATTATAAAAAAATATCTAACTAATTGAACTCTTCGCGTTGTGTACTAGCATTCAAAATCTAATAGATTTACTTTCAAAGCAGGTGTTTGTCAAGATTCAGATTCAAGAACATATTCACACCAGATCTTCATGGTTTACCTCTAGGATGTACAAAGTCATTGGCCTGTGATGACAAAAGCAAAAGTCTTCGTGTCATTTGCAGTAGATTGTTTCTCCAGTGCATCTAAAACTCGATTGATAATAAGCCTAGAGCTTTTTTCTCAAACCAAACAATAATCACGCTATCAAGATGAATAGGATTATTTGACCGGTCTGACAAGTTTAATCTTGGACGATTTTCAAACTTTGGCCTTCATTATGGCCCAAAATCTTTCCACCGGACAAATCTCTGGTGAATTTGAGGTGATGGTAGTTGTTGGTACAAGAACAACGTCTCGGTACCAATCCAACGTCGATCGCGGGTAATGGCATGATGCCAGGTCCGACCAAAATAGTGTCGTGCCTTTGTGCGACCATAGGAAGGGCAACAGACGTTACTGGAGGCACTCGGTGCGGTAAATCTCAGTGTTGATGGTACCCGTTAATTGCCAATTTTCGAAGAATTTCGTTCCTCAATTGCTACATTAAGCTTTCATATAATCAGTGAATTAGCAATTAAGTTAGTTGTTAGTTTATTTTCTTTTTTTTAACAATCCTTAATCGCGAAAGCAAATAAATCCTAACAATTATAACTACAAACTACTCATACCACACAAAATGATAAATTTCTATGTTGTCAAAAAAATTGAGATATAAACAAATCCCCTAATAAAAAAGCACACTATTCCGAGATAAACGCGTATAAAGCTTCAAGTTTATCTTATGCGGTCATGACGAGGCGCGCTTCAAATCGCTTTAACACTCTTCCCATTGTTCAGATCTTTATGAAAATTTGTGAAAATGCTCTCAAGAAGTTGTACTTTAGGGTAATGGTCGATCGTTCGTGGAACTAACGGGCCTGAAGCCGTTGCTGGTGGCTGGTGACTGCAACTCTTGGGCTGTTTAGTGGGGAAGTCGCTGCACTGACAAGAGAGGCCAGATCTTGTTGGAAGCTTTGGCGAAGCTCAACATAGATCTGGCCAATGTCGGCGCTAAAAGTACTTACAGCAGAACGGTGCGGAATCGATCATCGACGTGACGTTCGGCACCCGGGGACTGATCACGACCTGGAAAGTAGACAACGGCCCCACTAATAGCTACCACCAGTCGGTAAACTATAACGGGGACTCGAGGCGAGTAAAGGCCCAAGCACAATGGATACGTTTGCGTTGCGTTGACGTTAATTTGACAGAAAATGTATTGGCTAACTGTCGAATTGCCGCAAACGCAGCCGCAACGTATCAATTGTGTTTAAACCTTAAGGCCAAACCCCAACCACTCGCGGCTGGAAGACAGTAATAAGTTGGGACCTCAAAGGAGGGAGGGCCCCTCCGAGTGCGGATTAGGGATGTTACGGATATCCGCATCCGCATCCGCAAATGCGGAACATCCGCATGAAAATTGCAGATGTCTGAAAAATTACATCCGTAACATCCCTGGTGCGGATCAACTTATTGCTACACTATCGCGGGCGTGCGATACCGCATTTTCTATGTCTTGTCAGCCTAGAAATGAAAGGCCTCCGGCTTACTGGTGGACCGACGCGGTAACCGACCTCCGCAATGCGTGCCTACGTGCAAGGCGGAGAATGCGAAGATTGGAGCGCCAGGCTGCATTCAAAACCGCTAAGGTAACGCTTAAGAGCGCAATAAAGGTTAGTAAACGAGCCTGTTTCGACAGACTTTGCGACGAATCCATGGGGTGACGCTTTTAGGATCGCTACGACCAAGACCATAGGCTCATCAGCCCCAGCAGAGCATGCAGAAATACTTAAATGACTGTCTCTTCCCGGATAAGTGGAAGCGACAGAAACTGGTATTACTGCCAAAGGCCGGAAAACCACCAGGTGACCGGCATATAGACCAATCGGACTGCTAGACACAGCGGGGAAGGTGCTTGAGAGAATAGTCCTCAACAAATTTGTGAGGTTCACCGAGAGTGAAACCGGTCTGTCAAGCAACCAATTCGGCTTCCGTAAAGTTAGGTCCAAGGTGGATGCTATTCTCTCCGTCACTAAGACGGCCGAGATAGCACTCCAGCGTAAAAGAAGGAGCATTCGCTATTGCGCAAGTGTCAAGCTAGGCGTGAAAAACGCGTTCAATAGCGCCAGCTGGGACTGTATAGCCTACTCGCTTCGGAATCTGAGTGCCAGTGCCACTGTACAAAATTCTGGAAATTTACTTCCAAAATCGAGTGGTCTACAACACAAATGAGGTTCAGGAATGCGTCCCGATTTCCGCAGGGGTACCGCAAGGCTCCATCCTTGGCCCGGAATTGTAGAATGCCATGTATGACGGTGTGCTGAAGCTTAAGCTCCCACCGGGAGCAGTGACTGTGGGTTTCGCGAACCACATCTAGCAGTCTACGGCGAATCAGTCAGCGAGGTCGAGTTGAAAGCCGCGCTATCCATACGCTTAATCGAGGATTGGATCATAAGACAGAGGTTATAGTGATGAACAACCGTAAATCGAAACAGAAGGCGTTGATTAGTGCCGGTGGATGCTCAATCGCCTCAAAGCGATCCTTGAAGCTCTTAAGGGTACTGGTAGAATCAATTCAACTTTCTGTGGCTTTGAAAATTTTTGAGGGGAGTCTATAAAATATATGAGTAAGTCGTTTAAAAAAAAATTATATGAGACCCGATTTCGACGTTTCATGCCTTTCTAAGGCATTTAGCATACAAAAAACTCAATTTCCCGTCGATTTTTTTCATAAATAAAAAAGTGAAATTTTGACCGCTTTAAGGACGAACCAACGCAAATAGTCTGTTTATGTTTGAGGTTACGATGACAACTGCAGAAAATTTTAAATATTTGAAAAATTACCCGAAATCAAAATGCATCAAAATGTTTTACCTACTGATCGCATAAACTGTGCCGCATAGACTACAAGAACGATTCAAAACTTAAAGCTTACCTATTATTTATTCTAGATTGATTTTAATTTTCGCTTCTTCTTATTTTTTCACTATATTTGAATAAGAAGAAGCAAAATTAAAGTCAATCTAGAATAAAGTGACCAGACGCATTCCGCGGTACATTTAACAAAATGTCCCGCACCTTCTCCACACTCCGTTTTCCATCTGCAGTCCACCGAAGATGGTATGCAACACCTTCCGCTCGATGACCGCAAGGGTTGGTCCTCCACAAGCATAGTCCATGTCTCATGCCCGTAGAGGACTACCGGTCTGATCAGCGTCTTGTAGATAGTTAACTTGGTGCGGCGACGAATTCTACTCGATCGGAGAGTCCTTCGGAGACCAAAGTATGCACGATTTCCTGCCTTAATGCGCCGTTGAATTTCTCTGCTGGTATCGTTGTCGGCAGTTACCAGTGAGCCCAGATACACGAACTCGTCGACCACCTCGATTTCATCACCAGCAACTTGAACTCGAGGTGGGAGGTTAGCACAGTCTTCTCGTGAACCCCTTCCTTTCATGTACTTCGTCTTCGATGCATTGATGACCAGTCCAATCCGTTTGGCTTCAGCCTTTAGTCCGATGTACCTATCCGCCATCTTCACAAAGGTCCGAGCCACAATGTCGATATATTCGGTGGAATCAAACAGTTGAACCGACTTTTGGAATATCGTGCCACTCGTGTTAATCCCTGCTCTTCTAATGACACCTTTCAGGGCAATGTTAAACAGTAAGCACGAGAGACCATCACCTTGCCTTAGGCCTCTTCGGGTTTCGAAGGGGCTCGAGAGTGCCCCCGATACTCGAACTACCCACATCACTCGACCCATCGTCGCTTTGACCAACCGCGTCAGTTTGTCCGTAAATCCGTAGTCGTGCATAATTTGCCATAGCTGGTCCCGATCGATTGTGTCGTACGCCGATTTAAAATCGATGAATAAATGATGTGTGGGCACGTTATATTCGCGGCATTTCTGCATAACCTGCCGAACCGCGAATATCTGGTCCGTGGTGGTGCGGGCACCCATGAATCCCGCTTGGTAGTGCCCCGAGAACTGCTTCGCAAATGGTGAAAGTCGACGGCAGAGTATTTGGGAGAGTACCTTGTAGGCGACGTTCAGCAGAGTGATTGCCCGATAGTTGCAGCACTCCAGCTTGTCGCCCTTTTCATAGATGGGGCAGACAATTCCCTCCATCCACTCCTCCGGTACTCGTTCTTCCTCCGTAACCTTGACAATGACCCAGTGCTCGGCTCTAGCCTCCTCCTCCACCTTCAGGAGATCGGGGGCTGGAATTCTGATGTCTTCTGCTCGTGCACCCAGGTCAGTTGCCATACCGTCCTCGCGCTCTACTGCATCGCCGTTTAGATGCTCGTCGAAGTGCTGCTTCCACCTTCTGATCACCTCACACTCGTCTGTAAGGAGGTTGCCGTCCAAGCTCCTGCACATATCAGCTTGCGGCACGAAGCCTTTGCGGGAGCTGTTCAGCTTCTCGTAGAACTTCCGAGTGTCGTTAGCTTGGTACAGCTCTTCCATCGCTACGCGATCTCGGTCCTTTAGCTGGCGCTTCTTCCTTCGAAGGACCGAGTTTTGGACAGGCACGGAACCCTGTCGGTATCGTTCCACGTTCGCTCTCGCCCGTGCTGCATTCTTCTCCTCGACTAACCATTTGCATTCGCCGTCAAATCAGTCATTTCTAGGATTCGGGGCCCTTGTACCTAGTAGCGCTACAGCAGTGCTACCTGAGGCGGATCGGATGCTCCTCCAGCCATCTTCAAGGGTAGCTGCGCCAAGCTGCTCTTCCGTGGGTAGCTTTGCCGTTGCCCCCCCCCCCCCCCCTAATCGCTGGCATTGGTGCAGTTTTTTTTTTCAATAACTCTTATAACGTTTGCGCTAAAAAAATGGACAAAAACTGCCAATTTTTCATGCGTTTACCTTTACACACACTGACGAAACTACGCATGCAGCATCAATCATATTGACCGATGAGTCATCAGAAAAATTTGATTTGTCCGTTTAAATAACGGTACCCACGTCGCGTCGAAAACAGACATCGTGCGGCAGTTCGTGGACACCGGATACGCCCGTTCCGGCATCTACAACATCTTGGCACTATTGGACAACAATCAGAGCATTTAAAGAAAGCCCAGTTCCGGACGGCCGACGACCCTGAGCGACAAGAAGCTCCAAAGAATGCTGAAGAGGAAGACCGAGGGAAAAGTGGCTACATCGCTGCGAGCGCTTGGCCATACATGTTAGGAAGCAGTCCCGTTCACTAGTCACGGAGCTGCAAGCAATGACGCAGCGGCAGCGTCTGAATAAGATGGTCAAACAGATTTTCTCGGCAATTCACGACGTGGTGGTGGTGATGGACGACGAGACCTGTCTCACTCTGGATGGCAACGACTGGTAGGGCACTTTGTATTTTACTTCCCACACGAAAGAAGTAAGCACTAAGGTGAAATTTCTTTCACACACCAAGTTCCCCAAGACGGTGCTGCTGTGGCTGACAATCAGCGTGAAGGGGATGTCAAAGCTGCTCTTCTTTTGCTCCGGACTGGCCGAGAACGGGGGAATTTATAATACGAAGTACCTGCCGGAAGTAGCGTCGTTCACCAAAAAATACCATAAGGCCGAAGACACGGTTTTTTGGCCGGATCTGGAGACGGCTCACTATTCGAGGCGATCATTTGAGGAGATGGAACGGCTAAATGTCGATGTGGTTCCCAAGTTGGTGAACCCGCCCAACGTCCCCAAGTTGCGTTTCGTCGAAGATTTCTGGCAAGCCTGAAGCGTAAGATCTACTCCAACAATTTTGTCGCGAAATTTGAGGAGGAATTGATAAATAAAATGAAAAAAGAATTTAAAAACATGCCTAAACGCATGTTTTTATCCGCCATGGCGAACGTTCCGGTTAACTGCCGAAATTCCGCACGCAAGATCGTAGATTTTTTTCTGCACGTTAGCTAGCATAATTACCTTCCATAGGAAATTAATCAAACCTAATTATCTGTCTCAGTTATTTTTTTACCAAAATCCGAAAAAAAACCATTTTTTTAACGCATACGTTAGCACGAAACGACATTTTTAGCCCATTGAAACATCTGTGTAAAATATCAGCCAGATCAAAAATAATTGATTGAAATGCTTGCCCTATGTTGCGTGGAATTGCACAGGTTTTTCAGTTGATCCACTAAGGACATTGCAGCGGCAAAAGTACCGGGCAAACCCACCTGCATCAACTAGCTTAGTATTGGAATCGAGCATTGACGATTCCTTACCTTAATTCTCTAATAACCTCACAGGAAACACGGTTCATGGAAGATAGTGCCTTTGCCTACGCAGTGTCCTCGCTGCATCCTGCTAACGTAATATGCTTGTCGTTAGAAGAGTTAAAGTGCAAAACCGGAGCTTTCGTATTTTTTTATGACGTTAAAAGTTTTGTTGGAGAGGTGGAAGTCTGGTATCGACATTGCAGCATGAGTCATGCATGAGAGCAGACGGTAAGAACTAGGAAGAACGGGATCTTAAAGACTTTCTTGCTGAAGCCCGTTCGTTCTTACCTGCGACTGAGAAAGCAATTAAAATTGAACTTGCTTCACCATGTAAAACAAGCACGATTGAGCTCTCGTTCAGCACATTACGTCGGGTGAAAACCTGGCTGAGGTCAACAATGGTTGAGTGCTCTCTGCTTGTTGAGTGTTCATCGGCAGATGGTTAACAACAATCGTAGAAAATTTACTGAATTAGCGCTGGAGCGATTTGCGGAGGATAGAAGGAAGGTTTTTTAGTTAACGACGTTGTTATTGTTATCTTTCTACGGTAGATTTAGTGCAAAATAAATTACAGTTTAGTTTAATTTAGTGTTAGTCTAGTCTAGTCTGGTCTACACTAACACAGCTAGTACTTGAAAACTTTTACCACTGACCAATAACGACGCCGGCCACGACCAAAAGGCGGTACTACTTGGGAAGGAAAGGGATGGTGATACTCGTTTTGTTTAGAGACCGCGGGTACCACTGCATCTCTACGAGTATCACAGGATAGGAATTGTTTTAATAAGGTACAGCTCTGGTAACTTTATGATAACTGATGCATATTACGCGAAATACAAATTTGAAAGTTCAGAAGCCTATTGCGCGTTAGAAACCGTTATTTGTTGTAGTGAGATGGGGTGAGACAAATTCAGGATTTGCTATGGTGAGCAATGGGGAACGAGAACGTATGCTGAATCTGAATCCGTTGTTTGAATATATGTACTAGCAAACCGATGATTTTTTATCGACTTAGTTTGATTTGTACTTTTAATAAGTTCTACCAACAACGCGATACAGATCTGCAGAAATCCACCTGCCGTACTGCCCTAATATTAAACATAATTATAGAAAAATACTAAGCTAGAAAAAGAACGCTCTCACCATCTACAATTCGATCCAGATCCTATTCAGTCAATCCTTATTTTGTGTCCTTAATCGATCATACTCATCTGTCGAGTATCACTCAGCTTGGATAAATTAAAGAGAAAAAATCTTAGGACATTCGTTGGCTCCTGTAGCGAAAACTTCTTCTTATGGCGGTTTCGATTATTTCCTAAGTTTTAAGAGGCATTTTAATCCGCTTGATCTTCATGCACTTTGACTAATACTGCGACCTGCGTGATGACTAATATCGGCTGTTTCTTCAAATACGGAAGGCAACGTTGGCGGTTTTCGGTGAAAACTAACTCTATATAACACTGTTTCAACCAAAAACAATAAATTAAAAATATTTAGCGAGAAAATTGTGACGCAGTAGAAAAATTGCGCCCGTCCGCGTTCGTGCTTTACTTCGATCTCCACAGTTTAGTTTATTTTAGTGTTAGTAAAAAAATTAAATTTTTTACTTCTAAAATTTTGAAGAACTTGCCCCCCCCCCTATTCGAAATTCTGGCTACGCCCATGGTTCCGCCTGCCACACGCATATATATAGCGAGAGTGAACGTGAACAACCGGCCTCTATAAAAACTGTCATGGAAGAACAACCTGTTTTAGAAAGTCGCCACTGAAGGTAAATTGGTTCCAGATTAGGTTCTAATAAAAATGTGATAAAATAATAAAATGGTAATAAACTAAAATGAACTTTATCGTCCAAAATCTGTGCCTTTTTAGATTCCTTACATGGATCAATCAGACTATTCGGCATGCCCGAACCAATCTGTAACCAATCTACAAATTTAAACTTGTTTCATTGGATGTAGAACTTGATTTATCAATTTCTCTGGCTATTTCGCTTGATTTAGGCAATTTCATTCCCAGCCTAACCTACCTGCTTGGTCTGGTTTCGTATACACATTTAACGAAATCACCCTGCCGAAAATACGACGGATTTGGTTGATTCGCGTCGATTGTAGCTAAATCGATCGATTGTAGCGAAATGTAACATATTGCATCGCCTTGCACTCAGTTACTTTGTTTACCAATGATTTCTGTTTGTTTACCAATGGCGACGACTCTGTTAATTATAATAATATCCAGAAACTTCTTCCGAATTTCGGTTTAGCTGTGCTTTCGGCAAGCGCTTCGATAAAAAATGAGATTTGATGAGTTTTTGGGTTCAACAGTTTTCAATATTCTTTACATAGTTCAAAAATGATAATGTCGGTAGTCAGTGTAGCGATAAATTTTATTTACCTCCAGCAGTTATAAGATGTTAACATTACCTTTTTAAAATTCAACGCTCTGTCATAAAGTTGTTCAGCTGCATTACAATTTTGTCAATGTCAATGAATCAAATAAACGAGAATAATAACAAAAATTTTCGTCTCTAACTGCGTTAAACCAGATTGATCGATATCTGTAGCATCAATTTCTCCATACAAGCATGAACCAAAACCCACACGACTTCCACACGTGGTGATAACAACCCTGGCTGGTTTCAGTTGTAGAATAGAGAAGATGGGAGATAAAAATCGACTTGTCAAATTCGAACCGACCTTCATCTAAGCATGGAATTTTGTCATGGCCCGCCGTCTAGCCAGTCTAGTATCTCTAGCCGGGGCTTGCTGTCTCGCGACACGCAGTGGACTTTGGACTGCGTTTGTTTTTCTATGCTTTTGCTTCGGGTCAGATTGTTTGGATTCTTTACCCACTTTCGGACCCTTTGCTGTACAGTCATCGATAGTGGAACTAGAACAACATGTTTGTTTCAGGACCGGGTGTATCGGACTTCGGTATGTTTAGATTTTTTGACTACACAAGCGTGATTTGCTAATTTGAAAATCATCTGTTGGTTCTAGTTGAAAGGGATGAATCATATGTAATAACAAGTTATAATAATATGCAGAAAAATACCGGATATAAACTGTACGATTTATGTAAGACGCATGGAATAAGCGTCTAACATATCAATACATTTATTTAACGGGTTGCACTTTTTCAATCAATCTTATCTTAAAACGACATAACGAGTGCGTTATCTCATCCACGACATGGAGTTTGGTCTTCATTAATACCTTCTTCGAATCATTCACGCAGACACAAACGCATGCAGCACAGCTGTCATGCACTAAGCACATGCAGAATGCGTGATCTATCATTTAGCTTTACTGGAGTTCCTCTTCTGTCATTTGCAGTTTGAGACGGATTGAGCGAAGGTCGTTACAAGATTTGTGGTTATACGGGCAGCGAAATGCAGGAAGAAATTACGTTAATTTGACTTAATGCATCAAACAGGGGGCGGATTGTTATCCGGGTTTGAGGCGATCGCTTTGCTATTAGGACGCATTTCTTTTCTTGGAAAACTAGTTCTCGGCTCGACAGCATGCATTGCTGATGCAGGTCTCGATCGATAAGTCTAGAAAATCTTACTCGGTTAGATATGTGTGTGCATGTGATTTACTTCTACTTTACACACTGTAAAATTGAATGTTCTAGCAATGCAACTGATTGCAACTGATAGTCGATCGGAAAAAAGTACAGCACAATGGAAAATTTTAATTTATTGCACCGGATTGGAAATTAATGCACTACTGGTGCAGTGACGATCAAATGTCGCGAGCTTCTGGTTAAGCTTGACGGTTTATGCATTGCGCATTAATTAATGGCCTAAGTGAACGACCAGCGGCGGTTTATTGAATAAATTTCAAAGTGCAAAACAAAGAATCCAGCGATAAGAATTAATATTGGGAAATCATGAACTATTTGCGTAAACATTGCGTTACTTGGGGACTGTAAACATGTGAATAGTCGTTTGTAAATAATACTGCACTTTGTACCGTGGTGGATTGCCAAAGACTTCACCCATATGCATTCCATGGGATTATACTAAGAGCAATCTTTTTCATCATCAATCGTTTCTAACCCCGTGATCTATTTTTATTTTATTTCTACTTTCAGTTATTTTTAACGTTATAACTGCAAATTATTATGAAATTTGATGAATATAACTAAATTATTTATAGGAAAATCATCTGACATAAACTGCCGGTAACCGCAAGTCAGTCCCATCTGTAAAAATATGAAATCCAAAAACAGCTTCGAAAGATATTATTCACGCTCAGTTATCACTTATTTTAGATAAATTATTTTGACAATATTCATGCTAAAATATAGTTTGCATACTAGCCTGCGCTAATTACGTTGAAAAAACCACTGAAACCATTGATTTCATGATAAAAACCTTGAGTGTGACTGACTTACCGTTACATTCTACACTGCAATAATGCGTGTTGACGTGTTGTTATTCGTTGCCGAGAAAAACTGTCAATCCTTCGCAGTTCGAAAGTGTATGTCCATGAGAACAGTTTAAAAAATTTCGGCGTTGGAAAATCTCATGACGTACGGAACCGATGGAAGCTCATCCAGTGAGGATTTGGATGAAAAAACTGAAGCCGGGACTGCAGTTGGTTCATCCGACAGCAAATGTCAAGACGATCAAGATCCGTTTGAGATTCGAGCATTACCTTTGGAGCTATCCCTGGATTCTGATGGAAGTTTATTCGATACTGAAGATTCTTAGGCTATATCCACGAAAAAGCGAACCATGAAAAAATAGAATTGAATTTGTTGTATTAGCAGGAAATTGCTGCATACAATTTCATCACCAATTCAAAGTAAAGAATAAACCCAATAATTGTTACTAGATAACTTATTTTTATATAAACAATCATATCAAACTTCTCTTCTCCACTCCCACTTTATTGTATTGTGCATGTTTTTTCAATTGGGGCTGAATTCCGGTTATTTTTCCTCCGGGACTGACTTGCGGTTACTTTTCATAATGGGACAATTCGACTTGGTATGTATTGATTTCCACTTTAGTTGAACAAACCACTATTTTTATTGGTACATCTAAAAATACACTCAAAGATAGGCCAAAGTCCGATGCTAACTCAAAATCGACAAAATTACAGATGGGACTGACTTGCGGTTACCGGCAATAAAGTCTTGATGAAAACTGAGAGAACCATTAAAAGTTTCTACAACTTCAAAAAAAAAAAAATGACTTGGTCTACTATAGTTTGCGGCAGCGTTCCAGAGTGTCAAGTCTTAGCAGGCAGAAACGGTTCACATGTGGTGGAAGATTGGTAGGATCACGCTTAGGTAAATCTTTCAGGGCCAGTCGAATGAATCGTTTATGCTTACTTTTATTTATTTATTTATTTATTTATTTATTTGTTCATCGTCTTCGATCATATCGTACAGACTGGTTTGTCTTATGCTATATTTTTAATTCTATTTTTAAAACTATTTTTGGTTAAGTTAAAGTCAAATAAATCACTGACGTCATTGAATCCTCTTAGGCAGGAACTGAGCGGATTGTTATAACCATAGCTTGTCCTGTGCCCGGGTATGGAGATCATTGTCCAGTATCGCAACCGGCGCTGAGGAACATTTATTTGAATTAGCAAGAGAAGGTCTGAGCAGTCAATATTGTTCGTTAGGACGTCGAAAACAAACAATCGTTGAAGATTTATTCGTCTTGTTGACAGCAATTCCAGGTCAATCAAACGACATCGTTGCGAGTGGTCGGGCAGATGTACAGGGTCATTCCACGGTAGGTGACGAAGAGCAAAACGTAAAAAACATTTTTGAACTCGCTCAATGCGAATAACTTGAGAGGTATGGTACGGGGCCCATATGGGAGCAGCGTACTCCAGAACACTGCGTACTAAAGCACAGTATAGTGCCTTAAGCGCGTACACGTCAGTAAACTGTGAAGCATTGCGGCGAATGAATCCGAGGATCGAAAAAGCTTTAGCGGTAATGGCGGAGATGTGTTGGTTGAAGCGGAGCTTAGAATCGATAATGACGCCCAAGTCACGGATAGACTGCACACGGTCCAGTGGAGTTGTGTCGATGTTGTACTGATGACTAATCAAATTATGACAGCGACTGAAAGTGATCACCTTGCATTTGTTGATGTTCACACGCATCCCGTTCTCTTTGCACCAACGTGAAAGTATATCGATGTCTTTTTGCAAGCAAATACAATCCAACATGGACTTAATTATTCGGAAAATTTTCAGGTCATCGGCGAAAAGCAGCTTTGCAGAAGAAATTCGTTGACACAAGTCGTTAATGAAAAGCACGAAAATCAGCGGTCCCAGTACACTACCCTGTGGAACTCCAGACGGGATGTCGAACTTTCTAGAGCGTGTAGAGTTCACCTGGACGAATGCGCTTCTACCGGTCAAGTACGACATTAACCAGTCGGATATCCAATCGGGGAAGCCCATATGCCTCAGCTTCTCAATTGCGAAGGTGTGCGGAACGGTATCGAATGCTTTTGAGAAGTCGATGTATACCGAGTCCACTTGATTTCGACATTCAATTTCCCGAAATAATACGCTGGTGTAACATAGCAAGTTAGTTGTTGTAGAGCGACGCGGGACGAAACCGTGCTGATCGTTCGATATTATCGATTTAACTGCGGATAGCATGACCTCATGCATCAGAGATTCCAGAAGCTTCCCTAGACAGCAGAGAATAGATATTCCGCGGTAGTTTTCAACTTTTCGTGTGCTCCCTGATTTGTGAACGGGTATCATTTTGGCCGTCTTCCATAAAGTCGGGAAAGTTTGTTCATCCAGCGATCGATTAAACAACAATGTTACCGGACCAACTAGCGACTCGGCGCACTTTTTCAATACTATAGGAGCTAATCCATCAGTTCCAGCCCCTTTCGATTCATCAAGCTTAGTAAGCGCTATGAATACATCCTCACGAGAGAAATTGAAAAACGGTAGACGAATGTCGTGGGAAAGTACGTGCTGAAAACAAATAGGATGGAGCTGGGGCGGCACAGTGTTAAACACGCTTTCAAAGAAGCACGAAAAAAGATTTGCGGCTTCTTCGTGTGTGTTGGCAGTGGCTTCTCCGTAAAACACACCGTCCGGGACGAGATTACTAGCTTTTTGCTCTTTAACGAATTTCCAAAACTCAGTAGGATTATGCTTCAGGTTCGACTGTAGTTTATTTAAATAGGCTCGATAGCATGTCGTAACTAGTTCCTTATAGGCTGTTTCTGCAAGGCGAAGTAATTCACGGTGCTCATTGGATTCATTAAGAAAAAATCGTTTCCGCGCCTTGCGCAGTTTGTTGCGCATATTCCTGAGCTCGGCATTCCACCATGGTTTCCTAATGGCTCCACGAACAGCGCGACGACGCCGTGACACCTTCGAATTGAGTATTTCGAACAGCTTGTCGTAGAACGAAAGAACAGCGTTGTCGACAGTTAGACCTTCAATCAGCTGTACCCAGTTAACAGTTGAAAATTCAGCATTAAGAGAGCTGAAGTCACAGCTCCTAAAGTCAAAATCGAGTAAATCTGGCTGGCTGTTTCCGAGTTCAACATGCGTCGAACTACGCACCTCAACTTGCAACTCAAACGGTGGATGGTGAAGGTCGATTGGTAAGAGCGGAAGCACGGGTGGCGAAATTTCAAAATCGACCGGGGAACTCGTGAATGCTAGATCGAGTGTTCTACCATTCGTGTTCGAAAAAGAATTCAATTGCACCAACCCGCATGTAGAAATGGATTCACAAAAAGCGAGTTCTTGCTCGCTAGAGGCGTTAACTGTTATGCATCCATTGATATCATCATCAAAATTCCATTGAAGCTGGGGAAGATTTTAATCACCGAGAATTAAAACGATATCGCTTGCTGACGATTCATCGCAAACAGACTGAACGGCGGCTGTGGTTACGATTAGGGGGTTGATTCCATGGAAGCTGGTGCGGAGTCCAGACCACACCAACGTTTTCAAGTAGGGGGCGTATAAGTGAGCAATACAGTGTTTTCATACAATGAGGTTCCTTGAAGTTACGCGCAATTTTTGTGATAAAACTCAATTACCTATATGCTTCGAAACAACTACAGTGCGATTTTTAGCAAAAATCAGCTTTTGGTCAAGAATAACTCAATGATCACTAACGTAGTCAATTCTACCCAGTCGACGGTATAGTTAAAAATGATTGGCATTTGAGTGCGGTAAAAAATTCTCAATTCACATTTTGCAGTAGTAAGGATAAGAAAGTTTAGTTTACACCTTGTCACGAAGGTATTTAAACATGATTGTAAACGATAACAATCCTTGATGTTGTGAATCGTCAAGTATATTTTTAAATCATAGGTGTAAACTAATTTGCAACAGAGCATTGCTGGCCACGTTGAAGCAAATAATGAAAGGAATCGGTCCTAGATTGCTACCCTGTGGCACACCAGACTTGTTCGTGAGCGCCTACGATACACCGGATCCCGGCTCAGCTTGAAAATGTTCTTGCGCAGGAATGATTCAAGCCACTTAACGAACCGAGATGAAGCCCCAATATGGGGAATATTATTTAACAGTATTTGATGATTGATTCGGTCGAAAAAAAGCTTCAAGGTCCGTGTAAATAACGTCAATTTGTACTTCACGTTCGAGTTCTGAGATGCAAACCGCCGTTAAACCAATCAAATTCGTTGTCACTGATCACCCAAGAACAAAACCATGCTGGTTCGAAGAAATGTTGTTGCGCTTGAAATTCATTACAACAGAGCTTACAATGATCTCGAATAGTACAGGCGCGGTAGACAAATTGGTTATTCCACGATCATTTTTGGCATTATGACGAACACGACTTATAAAAGCCGAAAATATATAGGAGTGCTTCTAGACCTTGGGGAACTTTCTTGTACCAAAGATATGAAAGATTTAATACTAGCTGACCCGGCAAACTTCGTCCCGCCCATTTTTTGTGTTTAATAAAATAATTTCAAACATTCCAAATTCATTGATTCCTTACGATTTGTTTGTAGTCTGCAAATGCACGACGAATGGTCCATAAGATATGAACAAAGTCAAAAGACAAATCGTTTGAAATGATTGGTTTTATCAAAATCAATCTGAAATACCCATATTGTGTAGTATTCAGTTATTTGGTTGTTTTCCAGTAACTTAAAGTAACCAACTTTGAAATCAAAATGGTGTCCATATTGAGTAGTATTCAGTCATTTTCGGCTGTTTCCCAGAAGTTGCCATCTTACATTTCAAATTGGTGTCTGAGGTCAATTTTCAGCTTCTTGAATCATTCTGATTCCGGAGACATTCATATTGGATGGTATTTGGTCACTTTAGGCTGTTTTTCAGGAAACGGAAGTCGCTATCTTATAATTCAAACTTGTGTCTGTGGTCGATTTTAGCTCCTGCATATCATTCTGGTCCCGGGAATACTCATATTGAACGGAAATTGTCCATTTTTGGCTGTTTTCCAGAATCGAGAAGCCATGTTCTTGGAAATCAAAATGTGAAAAGAATTCTGACCTCTGGGCGTCATTCGTATTCGGTCATTTTCAGCTGTTTGCCAGACACCGTAAGTCGCCGTCTTTGAATTCAAAATGCTGTCTGTGATCGATTTTTCGCTTCTGTGCATCGTTCTGATTCCGGAGATACTCATTTTGGATGGAGATTAGCCATTTTTGGCTGTTTTACAGAAACCGGAAGTTGCCATCTAACAATTCAAAATGTTGTCTGAGATCGATTTGTGGCTCCAGTGCATCATTACAATTCCGGAAATACTCATATTGGGTGGTATTTAGTCACTTACCTCTGTTTTTCAAAAACCGGAAGTCGCTATTTTGGATTTCAAAATGGCATTTGGAAACATTTTCTGGCCTCTGGGCGTCATTCTGGTTCCGGAAACAGCCATATTAGAAACCAGAAGTTTCCAACTTAAATTTAAATATAGCGTCGCTTATTACGGAAGTCACTTCACGGTGAAATCAGAGTGAAGTGAATAAAGTCCTATTAGGGACTCACGTAAGTGAGACAAACGTCGCAAAGTGACATCTGCCGTGAAATCTGGGTTATTATGAGTGTCAATGGAATAAGCGACGTTTCGTGTGGAATTATTTCACGAACATTTTGAACGATGAAATGATTCCACGTAGATGGGATAAGTCTTGAAAATTGGTTGATTTGTGATCTAATTCAATATTTGATTGGATTTATTTGTCAGTAATGATATACGAATCAAAATTGAATCTGTGCCTCAAAGCGGTCAAAGTTTTAACTCCTATTTTTTTATTCTCCCTTGTTTTCCGTCGGTCTAGTTCCGCCACTGTTGTTGTGCCAATCACCGACGCCCGGGAGGCGACTCCACCCAGGACTCTAACTTACGACCCGTTGATTAACGGACCGGCGCCAACGGCTTCACTTCCTCATGCGATGGAAGGCGTGATCCCAGAGATTTTTCGCCTCAGAATATCTCCCGGTGTCGGCTAGGATTGAATCTAGACCAGTTGGGTTGGTTGTGAGTGGATTACGCCACCCTACAACCATTGACACCTATGTCGGCATTGGGATTCGAACCCAGGCGACGAGCGTGGTTGGCGGAGACGTTACCAACCACGCTAGGCCCCCGCCCAGTTTTAACTCCTTGACCGATGATAAAAATGCACAGTAGTTCATGAAATTTTCGATACCGAAAAAAAAATTTTTTTTTGATGCCAAAAGTCTTAGAAATGCAGAAAACGTCAAGATCTGGTGTTATCTAAAAGAACGGAAAGAATCGACTTTCTGGACTTGAAAATTTTTGAGCTGGAAAACATTTTCATTTCATTTGTTCGATTCTCAATTTCTCAAGGGAATTTTAGTTAGCGACGTTATGCTTCACTGTACTAAGAATTACATTTCCACTTCGAAGCAAGGAATTAACCGCTCAGTTTGTAAAAACCTACTAGAGTTAACATCAATCAATGTATATCTCACAAATGGAACAAAGAGTACAAAATGATGTCATCTACACCGACCTGAGGCAGCTTTCGATCATATTGACCATTGCATATTATTGAGTAAAGTTTCACGACTTGGAGCATCACGTCCGTTCGTCGAATGGCTGAGATCGTATTTATGTGGAAGGATTCTACGTAAAAAAATGGTTCTCGTGTTTCTTCGCAATTCACTAATAAATCGGGAGTACCGCAAGGCAGCAACGTGGGGTCTTTACTTTTTGCGCTTTTCTTTTAATGATGCTATGCTACTGTTGAAGACTGGTTGTAAATTAGTATACGCGGATAACTTGAAGTTGTACTTGGTAGTCCGCACAATTGACAATTGTCGCCGTTTACAAGCTCTACTAAATGGTTTTGTTGACCGGTGTCATAGGAACTAGCTAGTGATTAGCATAGGAAAATGCGAGGTAATGACTTTTCGTCGAACTTTATACCCAATTATGTTCGAATATCACAATGATGGACTTGAGCTAAAAAGAGTTGACCGTGTTTGTGACCTTGGTATTTTACTTGACGCTAAGCTCACTTTTCATTTGCACCATGCCAGCTTAATATCGAAAGCAAATCGAACTGAGATTTATTACAAAAATTGGCCGAGACTTTAGAGATCCTCACTGTCTGCAAGCGCTGTACTGTTGACTGGTACGACCACTACTCGAAAACTGCAGCATGAATTGGTTTCCTCATCAGCTATCATGGTGTCTAAGGATAGAACGTGTCTAAAAAAAGATTCACCCGATTCGCATTACGTGACCTGCCCTGGCGTGATCCGGAAAACCTTCCACCGTATCCTGATCGCTGTCGATTACTTGGCCTTGACACGCTTGAACGCCGTAGGAAAATTCAGCAAGCTGTATTTGAGCCGTTGCGGAACAGAGTGGCCTAAAGACCATTTTTCCAAAAATGAGTTTTTTACATAAACCGCATCTACTCAAGAAGCTGAAATTAGGAGACTTCGGAAAAATCGAACTTTAGAGCTGATTTATACCATGTTGAAATTTCTTCCGAAACAGAATGGCCATTCTGTTTCGGAACAGAGTGATTTGTAACCTGTTACACGGAATGTAACACGAAAAATGCATGTCAAATATCATGTAATATGTAACATGTTGTATTACATGTAATTTTACACGTTGTTCATATAACATGTAACACTAGTCATTTTATACGAGTTAACGTCATTTTTATTTATGTTTATGTACATAGACCACTCTGTTCCGAAACGATACGAGGATTCCAGTGAAATATATATGAAGTCAAAGTGGTCTGTGTACATTGGTATGGTAAAATCACTTATTTCGCCAAAAAAATGGTAATGTATTCACATGTTAAACCACTTCATAACCTTTATATTGGAACATTTTGTTTGAAAGAATCCGATGAACAGAATTTTATTCAGAGATTTTTCGAAAAAGCTTCTCCTGACAAATTCGCTCGATGGCATATAGACCACTCTGTTCCGCAACGGCTCATTTGTCGCCGACGTTTTTAACGGCGAGATCGATTCATTGTCGTTTCTGTTCCAGTTAAACTTCCATGCTTAGCAACGTACTCTCAGATCGACTGGCCTACTTCAAACTGCATTTCATCGTACATCCTTTGGTTTTCACGAGCCAATCGCCACCGCAATCAGAACCTTTTTGAGTGTTGAAGATTTGTTTCAGTTCGGCGAGTCATCACGAAAGTTTGTGCATAGGTTAAACCTATCAAATATGTTGTAGACTTGGATGACACCCCGTTAAGCATACAGAGGCGAGGCATACGGACGCGAGGCATTGTACGCTAGGCATAATGGACGGCAGGCATACGGACACGAGGCATATGGACGCGAGGCCGAATAGACGCGAGGCCGAATAGACGCGAGGCCGAATGGACGCGAGGCCGAATGGACGCGAGGCCGAATGGACGCGAGGCCGAATGGACGCGAGGCCGAATGGACGCGAGGCCGAATGGACGCGAGGCCGAATGGTCACAAGGCCGAGGGGAAGTGAGCCGGAATACGGTATTATCGTCATCATCATCACAGCCCTCTATCAATAACATGTATTTCGCTTCAGAGTGACATTTGGAAAGCAATACACTCCCCAAGCAACAATTGAAACATAACAAAAAAATAAATTTTGATCATTTGTTGCACTAATGAAATTCCGAGGTTTTAAGAAACAATTTTTGTTACTACGATGAAATTGTAAAGAAACAAGCAACAACTAAAGTTGCATCGCTGCTTCAAAAATCTTCACACCAACAACGTAATTCGCGAGGTTGGATTTGTTGTTGAAACGTGTAAACGGCATTTGAAAACCTAACCTTCACTGAATAGATCTAGTGGGGGGAGCATATAGGTTGCCAACGTGATGCTTGCGAGATACAAAAAACAAACACACAAAAATACTTCTAAAAGTTGCTGTCATGTTCTGAAGCCATGTAACAGTAACTTTTGCTCGATCGTTCGCCTTATATTTGTTTTTGAGATGAGGTTATTTACTGCGTTGTAACTTTTGGGTACTTGGACTAGAAGTCGTCCAAAAAGTGTGGGTCTCTAAAACGAAATGTGATAAATTGCTTTGAATTTCATTATCACGCTGAGGTACTGTTGAATTAAAGAAGCAAAATTAGAACTGGTAATGACCATTAGCGTGATAAGAGAAGCAATATTTAAAACTGAGCCATGAACTTGTAACAGTTTCTACAGCAAATGACGTAAATAGTACAAACGAGAAAAGTGAATAGAAATTGATAACTGGAGTTGAATCCTCAAATTTCTGGAAATAATTAAAGATAAATCGATACACAGACAATCTCTTTCCATTCTGACCATTTGCCGTTTTACAATCTTACCACAACGCCATGAAGTTTTTATTGCGCCCTAGTTGCTGTTACGATGCATCTTCGTAGCTGAAATTTTACCATGCAGCATTTACCATGTTGTTATTAAATTCCATGCATTAGTTCATACACATTGCGGTTTCATTCTTGAAACTTGTGTTGAAACAACGAAAATGTTGCAATTGGCTCAACCTCCTGCGCTTTTTTTGTCATTGTATAAGAAACTGAGATGTAACTGCAACTTAATTTCGCATAAGAATTTGTTGCTGTGATGCACAAAGTTCATAATCGAAACAAATTTTGCTGCTTGGGTCGCGGCCTTCGGCCGACTCGCTGTTCGAGCGAATGGTGTCCTTACTCGCTACCGCTCGTTCGGACTTAACTAAGAGGAAGAAACTCTGTTTGAGTAGACCTAGCAAACCAGTAAATCAGTCGTTTGTGTGCGAGAGGCCGCCGCTTCCGACGGTGGGTCGGCGGCCGGCTCGGACTGCGGAAACCACGACGGTTTAGTGCCGCCTCCTTTCCTTGCCCTCGATTTAGCGTCTTCGCCGCATGATTTAAAAAATAATACTATGCCCAACCTAAACTCTTTAGGAATGTAGTTTCACTTCAACTACATACGTAGAGTAAAACATATCTGAGTTTAATATACAATTGATTGGATGACGCTTTTTGTCAATCATCAAACGTGCAACATATTTTTCAATGGACATTCTGATATGGCTGTTGAAAATTCGGGACACATAATTACGATAATTGGATCCCATGCGATAGTGCAACATCGTATTCGGGCTCGCGTCCATTGGGCCTTGCGTCCATTCGGCCTCGTGCCATTCGACTTCGCGTCCATTCGGCCTCGCGTCCATTCGGCCTCGCGTCCATTCGGCCTCGCGTCCATTCGGCCTCGCGTCCATTCGGCCTCGCGTCCATTCGGCCTCGCGTCCATTCGGCCTCGCGTCCGTTATGCCCTGTGCCAGTATGCCTCGTATCCATTATGCCTCACATCCATTATGCCTCGCGTCTGTATGCCCAGCATACTATGCCTAACATCCATATGCCTAGCGTCCATATGCCTCGTGTCCCGCCCCCATTGACTTGACTCTAATTTTTGTTATTTCAGGTAAATTATAGTAAAATTTACAAATATACAGATATACAATTTAAACCAAGTCCCCACGCATAACCTATTCATTCGCTTACTACCGATCATGTAGAGCTATGAAAAGTTATAGATGAAAATGGCTTCCCTGCGAAACACACAAGACGGTTTAAGGCCACGATGGATGGTGCACAAAGCTGAAGATTTCGAGTAAGTTATCAAGCCCGTTTGGAACACGCAAGGGACTTCAACAAAACGATGTGGTCTTTTCTGCTTCCTGATCAATATTGCGCTTGAAGGTGTTATGAAACGTGCGGCCTTTAACATTGGAACACGATCTGTAATGTTAGAATCTGCTTCGCTGACGACTTCGACCTTGTCGGAAGAAGGGTTGCTGAACAGCACACCAATCTGAAACGTGAAGCAAAAAAGGTTGGATTGAAGAGAATGAAGGTGAATATATCGGAGACGAAGTATCTGCTAGCGGACGGAACCGAGCACAATAGGGCTCGCATAGTCAGTAGCGTAGCAATCGACGGAGATGATTTCCAAACGACTGGTAGTCCTATACCGGCACAAGACATAGACAATACTCGAAGAAGACTCGCAAGAGCTGGCCGTTTTCGAACAATGTGTGCTCAAGACCATAAACAACATAGTCTCATTAAACAACAGCGCTAAACTTCAAATCGGTACATCATAAAGTGGTGGTCTAAAATGTACCTTGTAAATCAGTAGTCTTTCATAATATTCATTCATAATATAATTTGCTCACAGACTAACAGACGTAACATTGAAACCTAGCTCCATCGCCAGAAAAAAAAAACGATTATTTCAAATTTCCAATTCAATAACAGTCATCGCGCGACAACATCGCCTGAGGTGCTGCCATTTGTAGTTCCCGATTTGACATATGCAATTACGCTAGCGCTGATGTTGCGTACACGGCAGCAGATGTTCCCAGTGTTACTAACGTAAAGTACTGATATCATCCGAACGATGATTTTATTAAAAATGTATTCAAAGTGTTCTGTCTGTTAGTCTGTGCTTTGCTCATACAATTTTAATGTGTTCTCTGGAAATGTGTTTTTTGACGTGGGACTACGTCTTTGTTTACTATACTGGGATGCATTCTGAAAAATTGGAAATGAACTTGGAAAGTAAGATCCATATTATAGATTTGATTTAATCAGAGTTAAATAAGACAAAACCATTCATTATGATAACGTAAGTATTATTGGATTTGGTTTTTGAGGATATAGAGTTAATTCTGACTATGACGCATTACGAAAAACTCTTGGTGCTTCTTCAACAAGCACGATATGTATGTGCCTTGTCAAATACATGTTGTTTGCACAAAAAAATACTACAGGCATAATATCGTCAGATATAAACGATATTCTTTCGAGTGTTGTTGAATATATTTCAAAAGTTGATTACCAGGGGAGGCTGAAAATAAAAATATGTACAGTCGCTGAGCAAACACATTGATTCTGTCTGCAGACTCTGTATATTTTGTAACGAAAAATCCCCCAATTACAGTGCTTAGTCCCACGTCACCATTTCACACAACCCTAGGGCTGTATACCTAAACATCTTGGTAACATGATTGTAGTCTGTTTTGAGGCTCAAGGCTTATTAGGAAAAATGATTAATTCAGTTTAATAAGCATTGGGGAGGTTTTACACTTTTGCAAGTACGTAGAGGAAATATTTAATCTTTTTTACAGTCGACTGCATAGGACAAATATGAGCGTTTTCATGTCAAATGATCTGGAAACATGCAAAAATTTAATGAATCATTTTTTATTTGTATAAAACTTTGTAACGTGTTTGGCAAAGCAAATTGAGTATTTTCACAGATGAAGATGGAAGACTCAAGACTAATATGCATAAGTATTGTTGAAAAAATTTAAACAACACGTGTACAAAGTTTCATTCAAATTAAAAATGGTCGATTAAATTTTGACGAATTTCAAGATCATTTGGCATGGATACAAAGCAAAGTCTTGGTGGCGTCGTCACGAATTGATACCTTTTCAATGGTGATAGAGCTGATGGTGGCATGCGACGATGAGTTGGTCCATGTCAAAATAAAACGAAATTGGAATGGAAAGGATAAGGCAAAAAAGAGTTTTCCTTGTTTTAGCCCTTTCGTACTTTCCACCCTTTCTTGCATCGCATGATTTCGCTTGCACCCACGTAGGAATTGGAGAAAGTCTATTCATTGCTAGTATGTGAGTTAGTTACCTGTTATCCTGCTTATCCTGCGTGGGGTTGTGTCGCCTTTGTTTACCTGTTTTTTAACGTAAAATAAAGAAGCTTGTTTCTTAGAGATAGGTTTGTGTTAGTATTAAACGCGTGAAGGTAGAGAATGCTTACCGACGCGACGTATTCAAAGTAATAAGTTTAAGAGGAAAGGAAAAATTCTTATCATCTCTTTTAGATTTGTATCAACATTGAGGGTAGGAAAACCCGATAAGTTAGTGTATGTTCATAAATTATGTTTCTATCTTTGTTTGATAGACTAAGGTAAGGGCTAGGAGATGATTACGTCTCATTTTAGGGCGTATACGAATGTAAAACTACCTAGCCAGCATTTAGAATAGTATTTGTGAACTTTACCACCTAAGCTGAAATTTTGTACATATTTTTTACTATATAAGCTAAGTTTTTTGAGAAATAAATTCTGTATCAGTTTAAGATTGAAACTCATCTTGTTTTCCTGTGCCAAGGATTACACATTCGAACTCTAACTAGTAAAAGCGGTTTTCCTGTGCTAAGGATAACTTTTGTCGACCCGTTTCTGTTCCAAGGAACGTATAAAGAGAGAATCCTTCGCCCTCTTGGTCGCATCAAAAACGCACGTTACACTTTGTGTTACATTCCGATTCGGAACTCGACATTCTGCTTATTATACTCAGACTTCGCAGCAAACTGTTTAGTATACAGGACAATTATTGCGAGCGTTACGATCCTACTGACACTAACAGTCTCTCCCCGGTCGAGACTCGAACCTACGACAACTGGCTTGTTAGGCCAGCATCGTACCTTGGGACCAACTCAGCATGGTTATCGGCGATTTTTTTCCCTCTTACTGCTTGTGTCATGTGAATTCTGGAGGTAAATCTGGAAGAAGTGCATACATCAAACAGGAAAGGACTCAAGATTGAACCTTGAGGCACACCTGTTCTGGTAGGGATTCTATTCTGTTATACAATCACATTATTTTTTATTTATTCTTCAGGCAGACATTTATGGGTAGATTTATTCTTCTGGCAGACATTTATGGGTAGATCTGATTATACCGAAGAGTGATTTTATTTTGAATGGACTCACAAAATTAGAATTCAAATTAAAAGCACTCTGGAACTGCTGAGCAAGTCTTTGCGTTTTACATTTATTGATTACCTGACAGGATTCAAAAGTTTCTCAATAATCTTCGAGAGCTTTCAAAAATGATAGCACTGTTAATTTCACCTCTAAATTATGCTAAAAATCTGAAAAACCGACTTTTCGAGACTTCTGAGCAAAATATTTTTGCGCGAATTTCATAATTCACATAAAAAAAAAAACGCGAAATTTTAGTCTATAGTTGAGTGGACACTATTCCTCACAGTTTGTCAGATCATGCAATGACTCTTAGGTTACGTTAGATATTAAAATGTCATTTTACTTACATATATTTTTACATTTTACTGTAGAAAAAGCTCATTTAGTGAAGTGAGAAGAAGTCATCTTCGCTAAAACAAGATGATTTTTTTTTTGTGTAGAAAAACTGAGTAAACAAAAACTGTGGAAACGTTTTGCAAAAATATCGCGACAAAAACCATAACAAAAAAAAATTTTTTTTTCGCATATCACAAGTTTTGGTAAAAAGTCTACGATTAATATAATTTTTTTCTTGAAGACAATGTTTTACAGCTTTTTTGAAAATCAAACAAGTGCAAGATTCTAGTGATCTAGTGATTCTAGATGATTCTACACGCAAAACTTTTCCTTATTACTTTAAAAGCAATAGCGCAAAATTACCTTTTAGGTAACAAATCCATTACTTAAAAAGCAATAAAATTCTTCCCCAGTTAAGTAACAACACATACTGTCATATATTTAGCACGTGTTATGAGAGTACGACTATCTAATAATGGTCGTTTCAACCACATGCAACGTTTTTTCTGTCGAAAAATGCTCCCTTTCCACCTCAAGTCAAAAAAAAAATCACACACCGTCGCATAAGTTGCACATGTTACACGTTTTTTCAATCTCCAATTCATCCGGTGGGCGTGTATTAGTTCGCTCGTTGTATGCATACGGATTAGCGAAAAAATATGACAAGAGCTGCCAAGCAACATTTTCCCCGTCATAGAGTATGCAAACGTTGATGATTTCAAAGACTTGAAATGCGCCTTAAAATGACATCACGATCTGTAAACTGCGTTAGAGAAAAATAAAAACATTCGCTTTCTTGCAAGCTATTTACAGCACATAATCATTGGTTCATGGAAACTCATTTGGACCTGTTTGAATATACAAAACACGTGCCCTTCCAGAACAATAGTCGCAACTTCGGCAACTCTGGTCAGACAGTATTACATATTTCCATTTCAAGTAAACACTGGGGGACGAAACGAAAGTGTTTCTAATTGGACATTTGAGGTTGACGGTTGAGATTCTGATTATGTGTGGATGAAGGGAGACAAAAATGAACCAGATCGTTGCATCAATACAAATGCAGCGAGTGAAGTCTTGCCAGCACATGCATTGCGGTGCTTGGCTGTATGTTTTCCTGCAAAAACACATACAAGCGTGTGGCCGTCATAATTTTCATTACTTTTTGTTTGTTACTATTTGTGTATAATGCGCAGTCATAAGACACAAAAAGTAATAAAAAATTGCCCAAAAGTAATAAAATATTCCCCGTTTGCGTTGGGTGTAGTGATCATTCGAATCATAAAATTCATAGTTATCATCTTTTGAATTGATAAATGATTACAAATCTTCTGGCCATTCAAACTTGGGCTAATGTTGATAGATACAACAGAGGTCCAGGAAAACTACAATTCCGCTCATATGTTGGAAAATATTGCCCTACACGATTACAACTTTTAGGCAGTCTGATTCCATGAAAAAAAAAAAACAAGTACGACGCTTTTATTTAAAGTTTGATTTATGTACTTGAACCGAACGCAGTCTGGTTTTAGTGATTGTTGTAAATTTGTGCAGTTTAAGAGTGTATCGCACTGCAAAACAGATGAACGAACCAATTGTTTATTTCGCCTTCTACACTGTTATCATTCTATATGGAATTGAATTTATTAGAAATTAAACCTCAAAATCTCTTTATTTTCAGCGGCATTGAGCGCTGATCCACCATGGTATCAATTCGCAATCGTTTATTGTTGTTTGGTTGTGATAATAGTCAAACGTGTTTGATTTGCAAATCGCGTGATAGTGAATTGCGTCTCTCCCATGTTAATGACATTGCGCCACTGGTGATTAGTTGGGACACTCGCCGTTTGTTTACGGAATTCGTCGCCTTATCAAACTTTGATTTATAGAACTGCGATGAATGATCACCGAAATCCCATACACGCAGTCGATGTGATGCGAGTTCGACGTCTGTGCAAATCGTGCAAATTATTTATAGATATTATTTCCCAATTGCGCGACAATTTGGTTTCTCATTCAATTACGCAACAGACACATTGATTGTGCTTCTGAACCGAAACATTTGGCGGCAGCGTAATAGACGGAAATCCTATCAGCTAAATGACGCCAATTAACAATAATATTGACCTTATTTGATTAAAATCTAAAGATAGACTGTGCTCAATTTCATCATTCATTAAAAGAAGGTTCGTTTCTTGCGTAATTTAGTACAAAAAATTGTGAAAACAACACAATACTTCAACTTCCCGTTTCAATTACCCATGTTTAACGTTTTTGTTATAATCCTTCCCACGGTCATAGCTCCAACTATCCATCAACTCTATTTTATGTTTATTTATCGTAAATAAACAAACCGACACTTCTCAGTCGTTTTTTTCCTCTCTCCGCTGCGTTATAACTAGAATATCACACCACCGGTAACGCCAGCAGAACACCGTCACACAGGTGTCGATTTCCGGTTCTCCCAGATGAACTTGATCGCACACCATTTGTCAGCAGTTTTTGCTCGACCGTTTACCTCCCCCGACTGTCTTTTTTTTTTCTGCGAACTCGCACTGACCGGTCCGGACGACCGAGTTTGTGCCTGATCATCATCGTTGGTAAGTAAATCCTACTTTTTACTCCTCCCGGATAGACCTACGTTCGGAGGACCACCGCTGCTGACGTCAAATAAAGTCGAAAAAAATGGCGTTAGCCCTCGCCTTCTAGTGCAGATGAACTTGAGAGGTGAAAACGGCCAAGAAAGCTCCTAAAGCCGGTTTACGGTACAGCGCACTTCACGTACATTCGGGGCACACCAGGAGAGATCATCCGATCAATGATTGGCTGGTTTTGAGCAAAATTTGCACGCTTCATGCTTTCGAATGAAGTTTTTTTGCTTGTGCAAAATATTAGAGCAGTCCAAATTAAGCAAGTCATCGTTACCAGGAGATTCCTGCCCAGACGCCCACTTTCGGAAGGTAGGAATCACGTCAATGCGCGAGGAAGCGAACCAACCGTATTGATCTTCGTTCCAGCATGACTTGAACTTTTCTGGACGAATGGCAGCTGAATGCAAATTAACAGCATCGGATAAAAAGTAGTCTAGATTGGGCAGTTTGGGAAATTCAATTAAAATTAAGCCGGCCATTAAACGTTGCTGGTGTATTGATTTCTATTCCATGTGAAATTAACCATTAACACTTTATACTTTTCAACTTTAAGCCTAACAGAATAAACGAAGTTGGTGTTTCCCCGCTAATTATGCTCCAATGCAAACAAAATTGGCGGTCTCTGTTTAAACGTTGAGCTTTTCGTCTGGTGTTTATATCCATCCACGCACGACCTGTTAATGTTTACGTTTCATTCTGCTAGAAAAAAAAAATTAGTTTGTTTGCCTCCTGTCAACGAAACGGAAATCCCACGAGACTGGCTTAATCATATTCTTCACACTATTGCAATTTGTTGGTTTCAGATAAACAACCTAACTTTTGTGTAGCGTTTCATAGAATAAATTATTGTTCAAGGTGAAGTTTTAAGTTCTTTTAATCTCAATCGTACCGCATCCTTACCCCTCGCGAGTTAGTGAAATGTTCACACTTACGGAGGTCTCCTGATTTGTCGACATAAAAAATTGTTTTTTAACCGCAATCGTTGGATTTAGTACTAGAGAATAACGTATGAGAAAAAAATCCGAACAAACTTTCAATTCCAAATTAAAATCTTGCGCAACTTATTTTTCTATACTTGTTTGTTTATTCAAGTAATGTAACTCATTTACAAACCTCATAGGAAAAACTCAGCTCCACATCGCGTTGATTTCCTGATCCTCTGGGGTACTTGCTTTATAGCTTCCTGAGTTCCGGATGTTTCAATTGTTTTGAGCTCCATCTTGATTTTTCTATCAAACAATCGACGTTTTTTGCTCTGTAACCTTTATGGTAGACCATTCGCTTTAAATTTGCTCAGAAAGTTTCAATAGACTGCAGCTGTGGCACATTTTGAGGATTGTTTCCTTTCGGAATAAACCCGATATTGCCTTGCCGCAAATTCGCTAAAGTTGCATTAGCATAGTTTGACAATGCAAGGTCTGGCAAAAAAACAATGGTTCTTATATTTGAAGTTTTAAACCTATTTCATGCAGATACTTGTTCACCGTTTTAGAATAAATCGAATATTTATTGCCCAGCTCACGATATGATTACGCCGACCGACCAGGCGTTTCCGCCCTTAATTTCGCTCGATCTTTGCACTCTTGCAAAGTGCATTTTCGTTGGGAACCAGATTTTTATTTGAAGGTATTTTCATTCTCGAAGAGTTTGTCAATAATGTATATAACTGTTTTTACCCATATCCAAGATCTTTAGAATAGTGGAACACTTCACTTTTAGATTTTTCTTCATTTCGCCCACAAAAATTGCAAATCAATTTACGACGATCTTCTTCCGACCACGCCTTTTTCCCAAATAATCGTCACTTGACAGAATCGACTAGTCGTGTTACCAGTTATATAAAAGTGGATCTTCATTTTGTGGAAAAGGGTTTTTAGATTTGTGCAGCACTTCAAAATCGTAGACCAATTCAAAAGTTGTTCGGATTTCTTTCCTCACACGTTATTGTGTATATAATCCATTTTTTTTTTGAATTATATTCATAATATTACAGCAATTTATACTTGAGTCGTCAATACAACAGAAAAAAATATTCACTATCACAATCTTCAAACATGTCATTATAAACGTCAATTTAGTGTTCAGCGATACACCAATATCCGAACCGTAATGACAAATGTAGAACTGACTGGAAAACGAGACGCCAAACACTATTCCCGTTGTTTAAAAGGCATTTGTATTTCAAAACAATTACCAGAGTGTTCGAAAATTTCCATAAAGAGCATCTCGTTCAAGATTACAGATAACAATTTCAACTAGGTAGAAGGTGGTTGTGATGTTTGTGGAAAATCTTGAGATGTACCTACATCTAACTATAACCTAGCTCGCGATTTCTTCATCAGGGATTGAGTTGGTAACAGCCGCAACTAATGAGGCTCATTCGAGTGCAATCTATTGTGGGGATGGATGATCCCCTGCGAATAAAAAGAGGAAAATAAAGCAAAAATTATAAAATAATAAAATAAATGATAACAGCTGTTTGCCGCACAAAGCAAGGCGTGATTAATAAGCATGTTAGCCGCTTATCAGTTATTGGCTGTTGAAAAGCATTCGAGCCCCCCAGCAACGACACTGTAGGAATAACATAAAGTTTGTTTTGTTTGCAAACAAATCACTGTTTATTATTGTTTTTCAAACTGTGTATCATAATAATTCATTTTGCATGATTCAAGAATTGATAAAAACTATTCACATCATAACGTTATTTCGAATTTAATCCTTCCCGTCGGAAATACTGCCCGTAACGGCGGAGATTAGATTTCCGCAATTTAGAGGGAACTCATTAGGTTTCATCTCGTGAGGTTAGACTGCCAAGACATGCTTCAATGGTTGTGTTTTGTTCAGTTACGAAGTGTAATTACGTAAAGCTAATGCACATCAGTTTATGCAATCTTCGGAAAAATTGTCCACGTGGAGCAGCAGATCGTGTAACCACAATTGGAATTGTGATCATCGGATGTTTTACCCAAGTTCCGATTAGTTCGTTTGCTGCACACAACACGCGATATGTCATACGATCTTGGAATGTGCGATTCGCGATAATTGAGTAAAGATAATGTCAAATAGATAAAACATAAATTGACGTATTTGCAATAGACATAAAGCTATGAAATAAATTACTAGAGTGAAATGGTATTACAGGCAATCAATTGCGTGGTTCGATTATGACTGTACTTTGGGGAACTTGAATTCGAGGTAATATTGTTTTCAGTTTGGTAATTCACCACCGCAGTGATGGATAGTGAGCTTCCAGGGTGCGACTTACCTAGTATGTGGAACTGCTGTTTTTATTTATAACACTGGTAAACACAGGTTTGGCCTTAGAGCTCAAACTGAAAAAAAAAAAATGAAAGATTATAGCTCTTTACCATTCCTGTGAATTCTGGTGCTCCTAGAACAGATAACTTTTCCAGAGACTTAAATGAGCTGTCTTGTAAACATAACGATAAAGTGACGAATCCGACGAGCAATTACTAGGCTACATTCTGACGCACTTTTGCATACACTATGGCCTCACAGAAATGGTAAAAAAGCTATAATCTTTCTAGAGCAACTATTTTCAGCCTTAAAGTAGCATAATTTTTTCCTTTTGTCGTCCAGTGTATCCCATGAAAAAATATTTGTTGAAATGCACCTACAAGCATTTCACATAGCTCTTTTTTCCTGTATGGACTTCCTCACTGCGACCAGAATCGTTGATCTATTGGGAAATATTCCCGGGTGTCTGCTGTACCCCGCACTTCTATCATTAACAATACTGCTATTGAGAAGTGGCATGCTTAATATTATTTTATCACTGCTTGTGTGTAATGTGATTTTACCCTTCTTTTTACACCCTCACTGTTCTATTATACCGAGCCTCCTTCCTCTAGTTAAATATCGCCAATTTTAATTCCCTGGAAAAGTTTCGTTGTGCGTCCTTCTGGCCAGTTTTATTGATAGGAAGGACTTATTTTTTGTTAAGAGGAAGTCACGCAACGGTATCATAGAATTCAGCGTAAAGGAAGGGTAGTGATAGGGTGGCTGAGAATAAACCCATGCTTAAGTCCTTTTTGACATCGAATGACCTGATTCTACTAAGACTCGAACCATCCGCTTGACAAAGCGGGCTCTATAACCTTTCGACTGCGCAGCTCCCCTCACATGGCTATAGAAATGACATCATGAATAGTAACTTGCCCAGGACATTGTGGGACTTATACTGTCAAGATTCCACTCGTACTCTGGAAGACACTGTATTGTAGTATGTTTTCTATAAATAATAGTGAATAAGTATTTGACGTAAGGAAATTTTCCCACAATTGACGGATAAAATCGTACAGGGAACATTCATAAATGACGTAGCATTCGAAAGGGGAGGAATGGTTTACAGTTTTAAAATTAAATGGCTGAAAATGTTGTCGGGAGTGGTCCTTTTTCATATACCGCACAAACAAAATCGCACAAAAACAGTCGCACAAAAAAAATAATCGCATAAAAAAAGTCGCACAAAATAAATTTCGCACAAAAAAGAGTCGCACAAAAACAGGTTTGAATGTACTCAGATAAAAATTAAAATAAACATATTTTTGTACCGAATCAATCTACCAATCCATAAAACGGATTCCTTTTAATCTAGTCTAGGTTTCTCATTAGGTATGATCCCTAAAACTAACATTCAATTTTTTTCAACCTGTGAGTGGACTTCTTTGAACTGTCGATTACGACAATTATCATATGATGCTACTCCGAGTAAACGAGTTGGGAGAATCTTCACAGATTGAAACAAAGTGTGAATACAGCTGAGAAGAATCACGAGACGATAAAAGATCGTTGTACATAAAAAAAAACACACTTTTTGAGGGTTCAGAGAGGTTTTTTTGTGAGCTGTTAGATTTTTGTTGATTCATCGGTTAGTGAGTTTGAAGAAGTGGACACAATCATTATGAATATGGTATGGGGCTTCTTTGACAGGAGTTTTCTTCACTTGCATTATAAAAAAGCAAAAATCATAACGAATAAAACCCCTAACGAAGTAGTCCCATACCATATGAAACATGAAACGAAACGAAAATTTATGAACATGAAAGTATTTTTTACCACCGGACAGTAAAAGCGCAGAAAAAATCCGATCAGAGAATTTTATAAAATTATATAACCCTTCTGAACTGTCAAATCCCTTTTTTTGCAAGGGGATGACAAATATAAGAGCTATCCGCATCAGCTGACTCTTCTGTGTGTGATGAGACATTCCTTTCAGTCTATAAACCCGATCAGAAGAGCGTAACTAAAAAATTACAAAGTTCTATCAACACGAGATTTTAATAACAGATTTTAATACGATTTTGTATTTTCCCATACGCTCTTGATATCAAAGTTGAATCTGAATGAGTTATAGAAACAAATCCCGAAATGAAGTTGTTCTGAGACAAATCTAACATTTTCTTCGTCTCTATCTAATCCTGTTGTTTATAACAATGGTTGTTATTAAACTGTTCTATATGCTATCTTATTTTGTTAGAAAGCTGATACGTTAGTAACAAAGTTTGATATAGGTTTGATATTAGTAGAATATTTTTTGTTATAATTTCTGTTATTTTAACACCTAACAGGATCAAATTTAAAACACAACCTGAAAGGTTTTTCGCATAACAAACTAAACGCTACTGTTACATTTTTGTTTTGTCTTTCTGATCGGGTAACGCTTGCACAGCAGTGTGTGTAGTTAGGGATGAGCAATTGAATAAGTCGGCAGTGGAATGTGATACGATATAGATTGTGGAACAGTACCACCGTCTCCCGTAGTTTAATTGGTCAGAACACCATGCCGGAGACAGGGAGATTGCGGGTTCAAGTCCCGTCGGGATGCGGTGTATTTTTCCAAATCTGTATCATATTTCCAGTCCGCTTATTTTTCGCACTCCCTACTGCTCATACTGTCTGCTTAATGAACTTGATGGCAACATGCTATCTCTTTCTATGTTGAATGAGTGAAGAGTCTTCCCGACTAAAGTGATAAGTATATAAAACTTTTGCTGGGCGTCTGTCTCGGGGCTTTATTTTTCAATAGGGCTGCCATCCCCTTGTTCTTGGTGACCACTGGAACATTTATCACTCATTCTTTCTAAACCGCAAGTGCTGACCAGAAATGCCAAATGTTTTTGGAAAATGTCTGCAACTGCTCAAAAAACTGGAAAAATCTGCTTGAAATCTGAAAAAAATCTAGCCGTGATTCGAAAAAATTCGCCCGCGCAGGCAAAAGTCTTCAAAAATCTGCACACATTTTGAAAAAATCTGCACAAATTTTTGCTATTTGGTTTTTCGTGTATCCAGATTTGACAGTTCACGCGGGAATTCTGACAGCTGTCAAAGTCTAATGTACTCAGTTAGGTTCGCCATTTCACCATGAACAGACTTACACCTGAACAACGCTTACGAATAATCGAATTTTATTATCCCAAAATTCGTCCTATGTAAAAAATATTTTTCGCGAAAAATTGTGTTCAGTGACGAAGCTCATTTCTGGTTAAATGGGTATGTTAATAAACAAAATTGCAGCATCTGGATCGAAGAGAAACCAGAGGCAATACTAGAATCACCAATGCACCCAGAAAAATGCACGGTTTGGTGCGGTTTACTGGAGGCATCATTGGTCCGTACTTCTTCAAAGATGATCAAAATCGCAACGTTACAGTCAATGGCGCTCGCTGTAGCGCGATGATTTCTGATTTTTTTTTTTGCCGGAATCGGAAGAGCTGGGTCTTGTTGACATGTGGTTTCAGCAAGACGGAGCAACGTGCCACACATCGCGCGAATCAATGGACATATTGCGGAATGAGTTCGGTGAGCAATTCATCTCACGAAATGGACCGGTGAATTGGCCGCCTAGATCATGCGATTTAACACCGCTAGACTATTTTTGTGGGGCTACGTTAAGTCTCTCGTCTATGCGGATAAGCGAACAACAATTCCAGCCTTGGAAGACAACATTACACGCGTTATTCGCGAGATACCAGCCGAAATGCTCGAAAAAGTGACCCAAAACTGGACATTTCGTATGGACCATTTAAAACGTAGCCGTGGCCAACATTTGAATGAATTATCTTTAGAAAGTAAATGGCATAAACCAATATATCGGCTCAAATAAAGATTTTATACAGTTTTGTAATTATAATGCGTTTTTTTAAAGAAAAACCAAATTCTTAAAAAATCACCCTTTATAAGGAGACTCTGACAAAAATCTGCAGAAACTATGGGACGTAGCTGGGGAATGTTGGGCGTGTTTGCCGACTTGGGTAGGCACTACCTACTACAAATTTTCTCGTTCACGGTCAGTCCGGAGCGAAAGGAAAACGGCTTTGAAATACCCTTCTCGATGATTGTCAACCACAGCAGCACCTTCTTGGGGAACTTGGTGTGTGAAATAAAATTACCCTTGGAGCTCACTTCTTTCGTGGGGAAAGTAAAATATGAAGTGCCCTGCCAGTCGTTGCTATCCAGGGTGAGATAAGTCTTGTCGTCCATCATCACCGCGATTTGCCAGGAAAATTAACTTGGCCATCTTAGTCTACCGCTGCCGATCAGTGCACGAGATTGTCGCTTACCGACATATAAGGTCTGTACTCGAAAAAGGTGCATCTTTTCGAGTCTAGGCCTTTTGTCCATGTTCGCCAGCTACTTTTTCAATGTTTGGCCGGTTGCACTGACCTCCAAGCCAAGCACACGCGGCGATGTAACCACTTTTCCCTCGGTCTTCCTCTTCAGCATATTTTTGGAGCCTTTTGTCGCTCAGGGTCGTCGGCCGTTCCGAACCGGACTTTTTTCGATGCTCTGATTGTTGTTTAATAGTGCCGAGATGTTGTAGATGCCAGAACGGGCGTATCCGTTTCCCGTTTTCGACGCGGCGGGGTACCGTTTTTTGAATGCGCACACTTCCGAACGGAGTAGCTACATTGTTTTCGCCATCACTGTTAGAGGTCGACTGATCAGGGATGGACGAACGGCTGATAGAGCTGTAAACTTTTTTCTGCTAACTATGGGTTTCTATGATTGATGCTGCATGAGTAGTTTCGTCAGTGGGTGTGAAGGTAAACTTATGAAAAAATAGCAATTTATGTCCATTTTTTTAATGCAAACGTTATCACAGACAACTATGTAAATCTAGTATCCACGGTTTTTAAGGTTTTCAGTTATTTTACCGATTGCAGGTTTTTTTTTTCTATCTGAGATTTTAGTTATGCTACAATTTTACCCTCCCAGCTGGTGTCGAGGTACGACGCTGGCCTAACAAGCCTGTAGTCGTAGGTTCGAGTATCGCAATTATCCTGTATACTTAACAGTTGGCTGCGAAGTCTGTGTATAACGAACAGAAAGTCAAGTTCCAAATCGCAATGTAGCACCAAGGCTTTGCTTTGTTTTGCTTTTACAACTTTACGATTATCGCGATGTTCCAACTAATGAGGTGCTTTGTGTTCACTTGAATCGGAAAACGATAATATACAGGGTGACAAAAAAGTCCGGTCACACAGGAAAATCTCAATATTTCAAAGAATATTCAGTATTTATTCAGTAACTCATATAGATACTTTACCAGCTTCAGACGTCTCGGAAAGCGGCGCGCACGTGCTCCATCGGCATCTCGTTCCAGATTTTCGTGATAACTCGCTTGAATTGCTCCAAAATTGTTATTTTATAGTCGTTCAGCGTTGACATCATGTATCCCCACACGAAATAATCCAGTGGATTCAGATCCAGAGACGACGGAGGCCATTCATTCTTCGAAATGAAATGAAAGTTTTCCTCACAACACGCCTGAACAACCTTTGCGGTGTCGGATGGGGCGCCATCTTGCTGGCAGCAGTAGTAATCGTCTTCGAACAATAGTTCAGCTTGAGGCAGAACATTTTTATTCAAAACCGTGTTCAGGTAGTACGCTCGTTGATTATGACCCCTTTATCGATAAAAGTGAGAGGCAGTTTACCTCTCTTGCAAATGGCTCCCCAAACCATCACTGACGTCTTATTTTGGAACCGGGAAACGTTCAGCCTGTCCGCAGGAGCTTTCTGGAGGCTCACACTCCAAACTCGAACATTTTGGCGATTGACTGTTTGCTCCAAAACGAACAGCTTCTCGTCCGAAAAAATAATCTCGTCATCTGCGCGCCAACCGAGCAACTCCCGCGACCGTTGGTACAAGAGGTCCTTTGTAGCTTTGGTAACCCCATGAACCACATATTTTTTGTAGGTATAAGTTTTAAATCCTTGCGCAGAAGCAGGCGGATTGATTCTCGGTTCATTTCAAGGTTCCTGGCCAGCTTCTGTGCAGATTGGGCGGGATTCCGACGAGTCCGGTCTCGTATAATCTTTTTCAGCCTTGGAGTTCTCACAGACCTTGGTCGTCCAGATCGTGCCTTGTCCTCGGTGCCTCCGGTCTCTAGGTACCGATTTATGGTCCGGTACACGAATTTCCGGTTGATTCCGAGCGGTTTTAGGTGTTTGAATATGTGTCCGGGTTTGTACTATTTCACATATTCAGCGATAACAGCTGCTCTTAACTCTGCCATGGCTCACAACTCAATGTAAACAAACTGCACAGAAACGAAACTCTGCCACTTTGGGCAGCAAAGTTAACCCTTTCATTTGATATATAGATGGCACCAGAGAGATGCGACGTGTAGGCTACAGGCGACCCCAAAAAAGTGTGACCCGACTTTTTTGTCACCGTGTAGGTATACCCGATTGAACTGATGAGAAAATCAAAATAGCGCATAAGCAAGCAGTAATGAACTCGCTACAGTTAACAGGTTATGTAGTTCCAAATTTTTTTTCGACAATATCTTTGTCACAGTTGTTCTCTTCTCGAAAGACGATACAGAACGTCGCGCTGTATGCATGCCTTCTCGTGAGAATTCTCCTCTGATACGACTTAAACCACCCTTTGATTTCAATACCATTCCAGTTGTTTGCTCTAACCACCAAGCCTCCCGTCTGGAGGAGGAACTTTATTTCTAAGTCTAAGTCACTCCTTCTGTTCTCTTTCATCTTTCGCATACTCGTAAAATTACATATATTGCCCGCTTTACTCAACGAATCTCATTGTTTTTGTACAGCAAAGAAGTCCTGTTGAATTCTGCAGTATTGCAGTGTTTACCTAGGCTACCGATGTTGTACGTAATCCACCACAGCGGATACCTAGGTAACCTACTACGACGGTATTCGATCAGGTTTTTTTTTTTCAATGGGGGGGATTTGTTAGTAGCTAAAGTATTTATGATAAATATTAGTAAATAATGAGTATGTGTGTCCAATCACAAATGGTGGCTTCTCAACACTGTTAGAAATATGTAATTTTAATTGTTAGGATTTGTTTGCTTTCGCAATTATGACTTATCATTCGTAGGGATTTAAACCTACTTGTCGGAAAAGGGGAAGTAAACTTACAACTAACTTAATTGCTAACTTATTGGCTATAAAGAGAGCTTATCGTAGCAATTGCTCGTATCATATTAGTAACTCTGAGCAATTGATGAGTTGTGGAATTCCCATGGCGAAATCCAAACTGTTAATTTGCAAAAATTGAATTTTCGTTGATGTGTGACATCATTCTGTTAAGAATAATTCTCTCAAACAGTTTACTTATTGAAGAAAGCAAACTGATTGGTCGATAACTTGAAACTTCAGCTGGGTTCTTATACGGTTTTAAAATTGGAGTAATTTTTGCATTTTTCCATAATTTGGGAAAATATGCAATTTTGAAGCAGCAATTGAAAATTTTCACTAAAAATTCCATTGTGCTCTCAGGGAGATGTTTGATTAGTATATTAACGATTCCATCGTCACCAGGTGCTTTCATATTTTTGAAATTTTTAATAATTGATTTAATCTCATTCAAGTTAGTTTCAATTATTTCTGCAGGTAAAAAATTCTGGGAAGAAATTAAATCAAATTGACGTGTGACTTCATTTTCAATTGGACTCACAAAATTCAAATTTGAGTTATGAACACTCTCAAACTGCTGAGCAAGTCTTTGAGCCTTTTGTTCATTGGATAGAAGAAAACGTTCACCATCTTTTAAAACTGGAATAGGCTTTGATGGTTTCTTAAGAATCTTTGACAGCTTCCAAAAGGGTTTTGAATATGGTTTCAATTTTTCAACTTTAGTCTCAAAATCTATGTTTAATCTCTTTCTGTAAGTCTTTATAAATAGTTTTAAAAACAGGGTCACGAGAACGTTGATATTGACGTCTGCGGACATTTTTCAAACGAATTAGAAGTTGAAGATTTTCGTCAATTATTGGTGAATCAAATTTCACTTGAGCCTTTGGAACAGAATTATTGCTGGCATCAACAATTGCACATTTTAATGCTTCCAAAGCGGAATCAATATTCACTTCGTTTTGCAAATCAAGCTCATTATTGAAATTTCTCTCAATATGAGTTTTGTATCGTTCCCAATTAGCCTTGTTATAATAAAAAACAGAGCTCATAGGGTTTAAAACTGATTCATGTGATATAGAAAAAGTTATTGGAAGATGGTCAGAATCAAAGTCAACATGTGTGATCAAATCACTACATACATGACTTTGATCTGTTAGCACCAAATCAATTGTTGAAGGGTTTCTTACAGAAGACTATTCGGAGATAAAATAGAATAGTATCCTGAAGAACAATCATTGAATAAAATTTTGCCATTGGAATTACTTTGAGAATTATTCCATGAACGATGTTTAGCGTTAAAATCGCCGATTAAAAAAAATTTCGAACGATTTCTGGTGAGTTTTTGTAAATCACCTTTAAAATAATTTTTGTGCTCGCGTGTGCATTGAAATGGTAAATATGCTGCGACAATAAATAAAATCCCAAGTTCAGTTTGAACTTCAATTCCCAAAGTTTCAATTACTTTCGTCTCAAGATGGGGAAGAGCACGATGTTTGACTCGGCGATGAATAACAATTGCAATTCCACCGCCGGAACCCTGAATCCTATCATATCTATGAACCACGAAATTTGGATCATATTTTAATTTTATGTTAGGTTTCAAAAATGTTTCAGTAATAATTGCAATATGCACATTATTTACTGTTAAAAAATTAAAAAGCTCATTCTCATTGGCCTTCAATGAGCGAGCATTCCAATTTATTATTTTAATTGTTTTTTTTTTTAAATCATTGCTAAATTTTGAATTGGAAACAATTTTAATAGTAAAATTTGTGCCTATTTGAATGGCTTCAAACATTTATTTTGCCTGCAACATGGCGTTCATAAGATCGAACATTGCCTGTTGCAAAAAAGAAAGTTTACCTGCCGTAATAGGCCCCAGGCAGTTGTCATTGGAAAAAATATTTTCGGCAACAATATTAGCTGGAGTAATAGGTGTACAATTATTTTCTAGCGTGTTTTGCTCACCCATATTAACGGTCATTTTCGAACTACCAACACTAGGCGGTATAATGTTCGAACTACCTGTAACCTGTGCATAAGTTAAACGGGTATGCAAAGGAGTAGGTAAATTATGCGTCACTGCTACGCTTGGAGAATTTTGTTTTGAAGTTGGTTTTAATTGAGAAATTGAATTTTGTTTACCTTGCCTTGCCTTAACAATTGCTAAACGGACTGGGCATTGAAAAAAATTCGACATATGGTTGCCATTACAATTCGCACAGCGAAAATTTTTACTCTCTTTCACAGGACATGTGTCCTTTTTGTGAGAAGAGTCTCCACAATTAAGACATTTTTGGTCCATGTTACAGAATTTGGAACCATGGTCATAACGTTGGCAAGTACGGCATTGGGTGATATGCTTATCACCTCCGCCATACTTCCTATAAATTTCCCACTTTACACGCACATTATACAAAGCATGTGCTTTTTCAAAAAATTTTAAGTTGTTAACCTCATTGCGGTTAAAATGAATTATATAATTAACAAGGGAAATTCCAGTTCTCTGACTGTTATCGCCTCGTGATTTTTGTTTCATTAGAATAACTTGGGTAGGGGCTATGCCAAGTAATTCTGTTAAAGTAAGTTTGATCTCATGAACGGTTTGATCGTTGGTGAGACCTTTCAATACGACCTTGAACGGCTTGGCGCTCTTCGTGTCATATGTAAAAAATTTATACATCTTTTCAGTTAAATACTGAATAAGACGATTACGACCCTTTATAGAGTCGGCTAATAAGCGGCATTCGCCTCTACGACCAATTTGATAGGTAACTTTAACGTCAGAAACAAACGTTGAAAGTTCCTTTTTGAAAATATTGAATTCAGAAGAAATAGTTACCACAATAGGTGGAACTTTTTCCTTTTTTAAAGAATTGACATTTTGTATAGTTTCATTACTCATAACTTCCATTTCACCAGCTTCTTGCTTAGGCAAAACATCTAAAGGATTGTCACTACAGACACTCGAAGTGTCAGAAAGAGATGCCTCTCTTTTCCTCCCCGCAGCGATGCGAGGTTTCTTTTTCCGTCCAGCCATTTCAGGTGATACGAAAAAAGTTAAAACAAATGTTAAATTCAAAAGTAGGTAGTCTTGAGAAAGACTGATGGGAAATAACTTTCAGGTAGTCTTTAAAAGACACACTGACAAAACACAAACTTTGAAGCTATAGGCATTCAAAGACCAGTCCACAAGCAACCGAAAAAACGTCTGATCTGTAGGACAGTTCAAGACGCACTGTATTCGATCACGTTCTTTCGCGGAAGCCATTACCAGTGTGATGAACATGGGGCATCGTGAAATGAATATTTGAGCAGTGATTTAAGTGTTGAGAGGAATATGGAAGCGTAGTGAAAAAGGGTTTGTTTTAGGATAAATTTCGCTAAGTTTACTACACTTTCATTGCTAAGTGATTCCATAAGAGCAGGCAAAATAATGTGGCAAAACTCTGTTATTTTCTAAAAGCGAGGATTAACTCAAAACAGAACAACTGTTTAGATATTATTACCACACCCAAAATTTTTATTCTTTTTTTCTATAAGTCAAAATCTGTAGCTTATATATTTTTCTACCTGGTTCGATGAAACCGCTTGCTATGAGCTAAAACTACCAGAAAATTGAAATAAAATGTTTTTGTAATTCACTGAATAAATCTTATCCAGATTTAGTTTTAAACCAATTGTTATTATTCATATTGTAATATAATAATGCAAAATGAGAAAGACATTTTTAGCGTAACAAACGACTAATTATATTTAGTAAACTGTATGTTACCGTTATTGATTGTATAAAACTTCTAATAAAATATATGCCAAAAGTACACGCCCATAGCTGGATTCGTATAGCCCCCTCCCACGCGTTATGCCGTGTGAACGCTTCTGTCGGAGGTAGAGATCGATAGAGCGGAAAGATTAATTATACCGTGCAACAGCTGATTGCTCTGAAAAATGCCTTTAAGTGCACCCGATGCACCGATTACGGCCTGATAGCAAGCAAGCACGCAGAGCTCGGATGGACAATGGCAATCAGCTGCACCTCCACCTGGATGAAAATCAATTGCAAACCAATCTGACCACCGCGGCCGTCCAGTGCTCTTATCGTATTGCTGAATTCTTGCGCAATCCAAACAAAGACGGACTGATTATTTGACTTGGAAGGAAGTACACAAAAGCAAACCAAGCTAATGCTAATTTTAAATCGACCGCTGGCCTGTTACCGAGTTACAGCTATCGGGGTTGTTAGGGATCACGATTCCTTTATCGCGGCAGGCAGTAACAGTTGACAGAGGGTTTCATAATTTTTTTTATTAGGTATTTAGGTTTGTTTTGTTATAAAGCGGCGGGTTTTTCCTAATGACACTGTGAAATTTGCATTCGTTTGTTTTTGTTTTGTTCAGAACGTGGGTTTTTTGACTTTAGACCTTTATCGAAGCTAATGATAATTCGGTTCGTTGAGTCAAGCTTCTGTAACGTTGATAAGAGTTTACAGTGGATTATTATTGGCTATATGAATTGTTGATTTCTGGTGATATCCAGAGCGTGTTGAGCTTGGAAACAGAAACGGAAAGACTTAAAACGATATGATCAATAACTAAATTACGCAAATGAAATAATAATAGGCGAACAGTAAGTTATTTTGTCAAGTCATTCGACATGAACTTGTAAGTATGACCGATTGAACCGTTAAGGAATATGTATCAAGGCAGCGCCTGGACTGATCTTCCACTCTCTTAGCGGCTGACACCAAAACATCATTCGATTGTGCGGCGATTTTGGTTCGGCCGTTCATTCATAGTTACAGTACCGCCACAAAGACCTTATACGATGAAGTAATCGATATACCCCTGGCACACGTTAAGGTAACAACGCCATTTAGCGGTGTTTATCTACCGGTTTAAAAGGAAAGTCTCTGCGCTCGAGCCACAGCAGTTGCGTAGAGTACGGGAAATATTTGCGGCACCCTCGCACCATCAGCAGCAGTCTTAACTCTGCTCTTCCTTCGGCGATGTGCTCGGCACTGGGTCGTTTTACGTTATAGGTTTATAGTCAAACACTAAAATATCTATCGACACTGAACTGAGCTGAACCTATCCGTGTACGTTGACGGCTTCCCTCCGCAGTCACTCGAGAGGCAAGATATTTTCTTCACCACCTTGACTTAGTTTAAACGCTTCAACAACCAACAAAGTGCAGTAGACCTCGGCCAAAGAAATTCAAATAAATAAGCAGACAGGCGGCAGAGATCGGGTCTGGCTCTGGGGTGGAAGTGTGAAAATTCACATACCTGCCTGCCTACACATTCGTGGGGTCCAAAAATTGCAAGCCAGCATGGATTTTGGAGTGGCAGCTTGCGATTATTTAACGCAATCCACCTCGGATGACGGACGGCTCGGCAGCGACGGTCGTGGGGTATTGAACTCGATCTGAACAGACGAATGTCACACTCTCGCGGGCCGTTTCCTCAAGGTCAGAATGTAACGAAGCGGTTTGCGAAACCACTTTGGTAGGTACTTATTTGTTTTGTATAAATTTATTGTGGTTTTCTAGTATTTACAGGGATGATTTGAGAATAACGTAAACGATAATTGGAATCAATTAATTTTTTGTTATATTACAAATAAATTATTTCAGACAAACGTGGTATTTGTTGTTGATGTTACAGAGCCAGTTCGATTTTGGCAACACACCCAAATTTTCTATGTTGCCAAAATTAAATCATGCCAAAAGCGAATGGTTTTTTCACTATGGCGGTTCGTCACTGACTCAACTTGAACGGAGTGCGTGCTTTCCTTTTCACCATTCACACACGATAAAAATATTTTCATATTCGGAAGGGTCTTCCGTATATAATCATCAGACTGGGACACGGTTATATGGAAAAAAGCGATGGTGTTATTTTTTCGCTCCCATGCACTTTTCGTGTTCCTTATGGGTCCTATAACAACTGTGTAACTTTTCAGATCGATCGGTGAAACGCCCGATTTGCGCCCGATTTTCTAAAGCTTCCATACGATTTTATATGGGAAAAACTACTTCTTCAAAACTATTTCTACAGAGATGTCCAGTTGGCTCCTAAAAAATATCAATACATGATATTTATGGGAAATTTTCCTGGGAAAAACTCTTCTGAAGACCGCAAGGCGCTACCTTGCTTGTTAAAAAAGATATTCACCCCAGACTGATTGAATATCTGACGAACGGCTCACCATTGAATTTTACTAGCAATACTGCTGCAGCATGCTGCTGTTGCAAATTCAACCATGTGATGAGAAATGATATCGCTTAAATTTATCTTGGAGGCCTGAAGATACTATGAGCAAAAATCACACTTTGAAAATCAATTCCACGCGAAATTATTTCTCATACTTAAGCAAGTTTGCCATAGCAGCATGCTGTAGCAGTGTTGCTGGAAAATTTCAATGGTGAGCCGTCCGTCAGACATTCAATCAGTTTGGGGTGAATAGCTGTTTCTACAAGCATCGTAGCGCCTTACGATCTTCAGAAAAGTTTTTTCCAGGAAAATTTCCTACAAATATCATGTATTGATATTTATTTAAGAGCCAACTTGACATCTCTAGAGAATAAGTATTGAAAAGTGGATTTTCCCATATTAAGTCGTATGGAAACTTTAAAAGTCGGGCGCAAATCGGGCGTTTCACCAATCGATCTGAAAAGTTACACAGTTGTTATGGGACCAATAAGGATCACGAAAAGTGCATGGGAGCTAACATTTATTTTTTGTCCCACCCTAATAATCATGTAGGTACTTTTGTCTAAATTTGTCTGGAAATAATTATAAAAATTTTTATGTAGTGAAAAATTTTAGCTGCTTGAAATAGTTGCGTAAACACTTAGAATTTACAGCCGAATCTCGGAAATTCTCGGCACCACGGTGTGCTCGATTACAAAAATTAATGCTGTTACATTTTCTCGTTAATCTTTTTCAACCTAACTGACATTTCGAAACGAAATATCGAAATTCTCGGTGAAAAAGTTACACAGTTAATTTGAGGTATATAATGTTGCTGAATCAAGGTATCATTTTTTTGCGGAATTCTTAGTAAATTTCTTAGGTTAAACCGTGGTAACTCCAGCTCCATGAAAAGGATTTCACTTAGTTTTTTTAGGTTTCTGATAGAGTAAGAACTTCAAAAACGTCGGTATTCATTTGACAACCGATCAAAGTTTTTCGTTCAACAGCAAACTGCTTTGCACTTCACTTAACTTTATTCAACACTAGTACTGAACACATTAAAAGTACAAATTTTTAAGTAGGTACTTATCTCATTCTTGAAAAAAAAACTTTAAATGGTAGAAACACATGAGATGAATTTAAAAAAATCTTAAATCTCAACTGAATGCATTCTTATTTGTTTTTACTGCGTTGAAGACAATCAAAAGTTGCCAAATCAGTTTTATCAATACGAAAAAATCATGTTAATAAGTTTAAAATAATCATAGTGGGTACCTAGGTCATTCACGAAATAGTTCTGGCGGCCCGCCACAACCTTCTCAAGAACATCGACCGTATATTATACTACGGTGTAATTTTTCACGTTTTTTTAGATAAACACCAGTGGGAGCTTCCCACGCCTGGATACGACCACCAAACCATCGCCGCTCTGCAACCGCGGGATGTTTATGTGGAACGGGCAGATGCTTATCGACATTGGCGTCCACAGCCGATCATTTTAGACACTGTGCGGCTGTTGCAATACAAAAATTTTCTCAAAAAAAAAAGAAAGCACGAAATGCTGACCTGCGTGCCGCGAAAGTGTCAGTTTGGCTCTATCCAGCTTTTTATTTGCTGTAGCTTCCGTTACCCCGTCAACCTTGCGTTCCTTGTACGGCTTGTACCCCAGGTCCATCGTCATGATGGTGTTGGCAGTCCCAATCGACACATCCAGGTCAGCAGCAGTCTTCCGGATCGAGCGGTTCTTTTTTGGAAGAACTCGCTTTCTTTTCATCTTGATAGGCGCTGGCGTCCTCGCCGAACGCGGCTGCCTAATTCTCAAAGGGTCCTTGTCGGACTCGATCTTCTAGTATTCACGGCGCGTAAGAATTGTGACCTCGTGGGATTTCAACTGCCGAAATATGTTGCCGTGTCGATTACTTCTTGTAAACAACTACGACGTTGCGTTACTCCTGCATCGTGCGCGGTAAACAAACAACAAACGACAGCAACTCGACACCATACGCGTCGATTAGCCCATATATGTGTGGCTAAAGCTAACACCAATACCAGTACACAGAATGCATATGGAGCGTACCTACGCAAAGATGAACAGTTGTGTTCGAACTTATTGAACACCCTGTAGATATCAATAACCCGAATCAACCCAATGATGCCTAATGGCATCATTTGACAAATTGAACATTTCTCAACTTTTAATGAAATTCAATAACATTTCTATCATTCGACAATACCTGTACGTGGACGCAGTAGCTATCCAAAACAGTTAAATAGTACTGTTTAAACACTAAATTTCGACAAAATTATTGAAAAAATACAACACACGCTTACCTGCTCTTATGGAATCAATCAGCAAAGGAAATAAAGTACACTTAACGAAATTTATCCGTTAGTTTGTCAAGTAAACTATTTTTCACAGCAAACTCAAAGAGGTGACAAGAGTGCTACGAAGATACAATGAGTTGGAGATAAACCTCAAAGGAGACAGATCCGCTATTGTATTGAAACAGAGGTTAAAAGACTAGGAAAATATTCGGAGAATACAAATTGGAGACGAATCCCGATTACGTAACGTGACGCGGGTGTTACTAAAGAAGAGAAGCTTAGAGGAGACCGCTGGAAGAAAAACGAAGATTGCCGACTCTGCTTGACGGTTGCCCGTGGCACCAGAATTAAGGTGAAAGCATTGGTTGGAGTTGAATTCCTACCGAAGCCACGCTAAACTTTAAATAAGGAAAGCGGTCGGAAAGTTTTGGACCGGTAGTAGAACGTCGAAAAATAAGGAAAGGTGTACGAAGTCGGGAGCCCTTTCATTTGGTCTCGAGACCGATGCTGGCTTAACAAGCTAGTCGTCGTAGGTAGAGTTTATATATATTCCAGGAAATTGATTTCCCGGGAAACAGGAATTGAAAATCTCATTTCCCAGAATCCGGGAATGATAAAAAAATTCTTAGCAGAGGTAAGATATCAATTAAAATACAATAACAATTTCTAGAATACTTCCAAATCACCAATTCCAGCTCTTGCTACATTTCATTAGAAACTGGAAAAAGCTGATTATTAGGCAGGCATTAGCAAAGCAAAGCCTTGGTCCTACATTCCGATTTGGAACTCGACCTTCTGGGTTTTATTTATACACAGACTTCGCAGCCAACTGTTTAGTGTACAGGACATTTGCGAGGCTAGCGCTACGATCCTTACTGACACTAACAGTCCTTCCCAAGCCGAGACTGAAACTCACGACGTTTGTCTTGTTAGGCCAGCTTCGAACCTTGAGACCATCTGGGAGAATCAGGCAGGCATGAGACGACGCAAGAATTTGCTATATTTGTTATTACACTATAGCAAATATTTGCTCAAAACTCTGTTTGCTCGAACGGCAGCAAAGCCTCGTCACTCATTTTTTATCAAATATATTTGCTATGTCATTAAACGATGCGAGTTATTTTCAAAATATAAACTGTGTGGCAAGAGCAACAGTACAAACCTGTTTGAAGTTCGTATCAGCATTGATTAGAGCGTAGGATTCCGCGTGAAAATTTTAATTGATTAACTGGAACGTGCCATTCGGCGGTTTCCTAGGAAAAAAAAACAAGACAAACCGGAAGGAATTGATAGATTACTAAATAATCAGTTTAATACGACTCAAAATAAGTCAGTTTCAGAGCATTTAAATGCCTACGTAATAAACCTGCAAAGACGATTTTTATGTGAAATCGCAGCCACGACCCAAGTTACATTGATATTGAGTTTGAGTTTGAGAAATCCTTTATTTCCGGTCGCATTGATTTTTTTAATCAATTTACACATATCTGCAAAACGAAGACTTTTAGAGTCCGTGTGCAGATTTCTATTGTTTCAAGAATATTTGCAGATTCTCAATAGTTTCTGAAAATTTTTGTCAGAGTCTTCTTATATTTGCGCAGACTTACTCAAAATGTGTGCAGATATTCGTCCGCGTGAGAGAATTTTTTTTGAATCACGGCTCGTTTTTTCAGATTTTGAACAGATTTTATCGGTTTCGAGCAGTTGCAGACATTTTTCTAAAATATTTGGTATCTCTCATAGGATTGTAGCGTCAGCCACACAATTGAGTTCTAAAGCTATACCAGTTTCTATGTATTATTTGAAAAAAAAAATGCGTTTTCTGAGCAAAATGTGACTTTCAAAAATGCTTACCATTGTCTTACGATTTTTAAATGAAGAATAAAAAACTGCTCAAAATGTCTTAGATGACATTTCGCCCATATACCGTACATAAGCGAACTGTCATTTAAGATATTTCAAGCAGCAAAAGACAACGAGAAACATTTTTTGAAAAACACGTTTTGCTCAGAAAATTACACTCTTTCAACTGATACCGAAGAATCAGAAAACCGTGTAAAATTTTAGGACCCAATTGTCCTGTACATCGAACTGCGAAGTCTGTGCATAATAAACAGAAAGGAATGTAGCACCAAGGCTTTAGTTTTAGAAAGACGGACGAATTACGAAACTCCTGGCGGGGTCATCTATTAAGAACGAAAAAAAAAATCAAAGAACATTTGAGAAAGGTTCGTAATCGGCTTTCCGACGATGCTTTCTTATGATGCCGGGAACAAGAGCGTTGACGGCCTTCATGTTTATTTTTCTAATGCATCTCTTGATTCTACCAATCAACTGTTTGCACAGTTGATTTCCTGTCGTTTTTTGCACCCAAGGAAATTAAAATCCCAAAGGAATCTTTGATTAAGCGACACGGAGGCAGATTCGTTTGGTTGCGTATGTGGTATTAATAAGAATTTGGGGTACACTTGAACCATGATTTAGACAAGAAGGAAAATGTCCTTTATTGTCACAACTTCGGCCGGTATTCCATTACCGTTTTGGCGGATTATTGCTGAGAATTGCAGGAAATTCTACACAGTCGAAACCGAAAAATTTTCACCTTCAAAATGGTACACCGTAATTTTTTGCCAAAATTGTTGTGCAGTTCAGTTAGAATTGTACAATGAGCTTGCGGAAAGCTTTCTGTTTCGACGCCATTTTGAACAAAAATGTGCTTGCATAATCAAAACAAAAAAAAAACTGGCTTAAAGAGGAGAGTGAGCTTACATATATCGTACTGTATCAAATTTCGAACTGATGTAACTTCTTGCACTAAAAAATCAACGAAAAATGGATTTTCTCTTCGATCTTAAAGGTTTAACATGTTGGTTATTTTATTGTTGTTGCAATTAAATGCTATTTATATAGTTTTGCTTATGAAATTAATAAAAATTCAGAACTCGGCTATGGTTCAAATTTCGAACACTTCAATGTAATCACTAAGGGATAGATAGGCAAACTGTCTCAACACTGACTGTCACTTTTTTCAACGCCTGCTGGTTCCCTGGGAGTGGTCCTACAGTACAGAGCTATACATCACTGGGTAAAGGACATTCCAAGGAACGAAATGGCATATAGTAATTATACTTTTGATTACTCTAGCTTTAACAATGTGACTTTTATTCTAAAGTGTTCGAGGTTTGAGACTGTTCGAAAATTGAATCAAAACGGTACATATCCTCATTTTTCTCTGAGTGTGTTTGTTGTTGATTAAAAGAACCTTGAAAAAATCCAAAATTTTAGTCGTCACCAGTTAGGTGGGGACGGACGTTCTGAAGGAGAAGGTCCGAAGAGATATGTGTTAGCCTGGTCAATTACACAATACAGTGAGGTGACGGCCATTGCGCAATAGTTCTATTTCCAAATCCGCTGCAGGTCTCTCTCTCTTTCTTTCGCATTTATGCAGTTCCTGACTGCCCATACAATCCTAACATATTTGGCAACACTGTGTTTACAGGCGTCTGTGTTAACAGGACTGTCAAAAGTAAACTTTTGGGCGCTTTTGGATTTTCTTCACGCCGGGACAAGTCTTAATGAAATTATTTAAGTCGCTTGTGAACGTGTCGAGTGATATCAACAGTATTTTGAATTAAAAAGGCTTGTAAAGGAGGTAAAACTGCATGCGGTCCTCAGAAAACATAGAAATATCTGAAAAAAAAGTGTTCCAGAGTTTTGAAAAAAGAGAGTTTGGCCGCCTAGCGGTCCTCAAATCCACTGAACTCTCTTGTGCAAATAATAGCATTTTGAAAATAATTTAAATTTCTTTGCCGAAAAAATGTAATGTAATGAGGACGTAAATTTTGATAGAATTTGTATTTGTTTATATGACGACTGAAACGGTTAGTTTAATGGGTTTATCGGCTTGTGTATACTAGCAAAAACGATTTGTTTTTTCTTATTCCGACAGTTTCGGTGACTTTATCCTTGAAAAAGGTGAAATAAGGTGATTAAGCCGATAAACCCATTAAAGATAGAATTTGTAGTTCTCAAGCCATTATCAACGCTTTGACTGATTCAAAAGATTCATAACCCCTGGTGCAGGGTAGAGAATTGAACTGGTACGCGACAGCATTCACACGACAGCAGCAAGATTTTGTGATTGCCATTGTGGAATGAAACGCTACGCGACAGTAGCCGCTCTCGAGGTATCATACGTTCTGCTGTTATCTCTTGCTTTTTGTCACGAATTCAGCATGAACAACAATTCTCTCGCTCACTTGTCTTCATATTGTAGTCATTGTGAAGACAATCTCTGGCTCAGTGTCATTGCCTGTAGCAATCTGTGCTATATATGGCATTTATTACGAACTGAGGTGGATTCAATTTACTTAGCATTGATTTTTTATTCGGGTCCGCGGACGATTATTGAATTTGTAAGATTCATGCGTTTATTGTACTGCTCTTTATTTGAATGTCAAATGCCTAATTTAAAAAAAAAATTACCTACAGCGAACTCTTTTTGAAAGAAAAAGTTCACAAACAGAAATAATAAAATAAATATAATATCGGGTCACGGGTTCTATATTCTATCGTATATGTTGTGTCGTACTTGTAACTTTTTCATGTACGCGATTCAGCACGAACGGCTGCTAACTTAAATATTACTTTGCTCTAAGATATATGTAGCTTTCACAAGCATTCGTGTTTCAAGTTACAACCAGTTTAGATCCAAACTAAAGACGAAGTTATTAAGATTCAAATCTTCTGGTTTACACGATTGATGATATTCTTCGGCAGAATACAGAAATTATTTATTTTCCATTATATTGCTGTTCTAAACTGTCGCGTTATTCCTAATTATTGTCATTCGGAGAGTGCGACAGTCGAGATGTCGCCCGGGCCGAAGATCGACACAAAAGAGAATCGCTAACCACCCGTGTTGGCTTCTCGTCACACGATTCTCTCAAATAAAGAAGCGTACAGTTGAACGCTGCTGTCGAAGTCTGCGAGTGAGGCAACAGTACTTTTCGATACGGTGTCATGCAGAAATGTCAACTGTTCGACACACTGCCCTGGTGTCGCTCAATATATGTGTTTATGTTAGCTAATTGAAAACAAAACTGAAATTTTGTGAGCGTTACTTATTTTACAATTTGTAATACAACGCGTACGGTTTCCAATATTGAACACACTAAAGAACACACTAAAGAGTCCGCAAGGTGCTAGGAATCATCGATTTTTTTATTTTTTTTTTTAAGGGGTATTTGTTAGTAGCTTAAGTATTTATGATAAATATTAGTAAATAATGAGTATGTGTGTCCAATCACAAATGGTGACTTCTCAACACTGTTAGAAATTTGTAATTTTAATTGTTAGGATTTATTTGCTTTCGCAATTAGGACTTATCATTCGTAGGAATTTAAACCTACTTGTCAGAAAAGGGGAAGTAGACTTACAACTAACTTAATTGCTAACTTATTGGCTATAAAGAGAGCTTATCGTAGCAATTGAGGATTGCAACGATTTTTGTCGAAAATTGTTAATAATTTTATTTGACATAGCTTCTAATGGTTCAACACCAGTAAGTCTATGTAATTCGAGTGTACCAAACCAAGGAGGACGCTTCAAAATCATTTTCAGAATTCTATTCTGAATCCTTTGGAGCGTTTTCTTCCAATCATCGATTAATACTCCCTGAATTGAGTGTCCAACAGAACACCCAAGCCCGTAAAAACTTCACTGCAATGTAAAGAGGTGTCAGTAAAACGATAGTCTGCTACTCTGCAGAATTGTTTTTTATGCTGGAAGTTAATCACGGTACACTCTGGAATGCTCAACATCTTGTAGTTAAGATTACACCAGTCATTGGACAAGTCAATCAGCGCCTACAGTCTGGTGCAATAATCAAAAGTCAAGCAATCGTTGTAGAACTTTAGTAACATCATTGATGAACAACAAAAAAAGCAAGGATGCTACGCTGATGAACCCCGGAACTGTAGGTAAGAATCAAAAATAACCAGATTTGCGAAACTGCAACTATATATTTATTAATTTTGAAGGAATAAACATTATTTTCACTGACATCATCAGTTGAACGGGTAATTACTGAAAATTCTGCTATTTTTCAAAAATTGTTAAATTTTTCTGAATACATAGGATAACATAATGGTTACCGAAGAAGTTAAATGTGAATAGTGGTACTGGTAACAATACTATAGAACATTCATGTTTCTTTCTCCAGTTTTACGTACAGAAATTGCACGAAGATCATTGAAGAAAAATTCTACCAGCGATTGGATTTTAATTTTATGGAATAGATTTTCTCTAAATTTATTGTCTGTCTTACTCTGAAAAGAATTTTACAACACAAATCTTTTCCTTGGAACTTTCAATTGATTTAAATAAAGTATCGCTCCAAAACGCACTTTGTTCACTTGATATTCAATCCCATACTCATTATTACAGAGTATACTCCAATATAGTAAACCTATTACAAAATTGGTTCAATTCTGATAGCCCTAGCCGGTTCGATGGTAAGGGTCAAAGTCAAAAGTCCTCCCTTTTGTCCAACTAATCCTCATATATTAGAGTGATTTGAGTACCTAATTCCATGGTGAAAGTAGGTAAAATAATAATAGTTGGACTCTAATCGTTAGGGAGTTTCCATTGTGTCATTGTTGGACAGCATCAAGAGAAATCGGAAACATGAGATCGTTGAGTGCAACTGACCATCTCCTATTTATTTTGTCTACTTAAATACTCAACTCACTGAGGAAGTACCAGTCTAGTCGTGCCGCATCACCTTAGTAAATAAAGCTTCTTGTGACTGACTCATCAACAGACAGACAGACCTGTGACTTTTCGTAGCTTATCAATTACACTTGATACGCGTAGGGTTTTGTTTCGGATGTTGTGACAGATAGTGAAAATAGTGAGCAATTTTTTTTTCATAATAATGTCTCAGTACGGTTTTATTTTTAATGCTTCCTGATGTTACCAATATCAATAGCGATATAGATTTAGTACAAATGTTGCCTCACGTGTTTTTTTCCTGCTCTGTTTAGTGTTATTATTTAATTTGTTGACAAAAGACAAAAGATGTTCCGCTTTCACTCTATCGAAGGATGCGCTTAGATCCTTAAATGACTATTTTAATGCTCCTGTTTGTTTTCTGCATTTGCAATACGTCCCAGAGTAGAGGGATGAATATCGTCGGGCTTCCCGCTGGGAATTGCTAATTGCTTTTTATCTTGCTCGTTTAATCATGGTGTGGCGATCGTAAGGATTCGTGTTATTGGTCGATTCAGCAACAGTGAGGTTATGGCTTGCAATCTGCGTCAATTGACGCGGATCGCGCCATTCCGAGGGAATGAGTTTTGCTTTTTTTTATCTGTAACTTGGTTTCCTTTCTGTGTGTTGAATTTCTCTCTACTCTAGCGATCTAATTTGCCGATAAAGGTTTTTGCGTAGTAATAAGAGTAATAAGGAGTGATTGCTACGGTAATCTATGGTTTATTTTTGGCATATAATTTGCTAAAGAAGAACAGTATGTTTTCGATTAATAGTAAGGCCATACAAGAAGACACATTGCGTGCAGTACGGGAAGCTCAATCGAGTTGGTCATGCATGATAATGGCTTAGGTGGGATGATCGAAAATGGAACAAACAAAAAAGTGTTAAATGTTTTGGGGAAAAAACTTTCAACTGCGTCGGAAAGAAAGTCTACAAAGAACTTCGCAGTAATTACAAGGCCAAATGAAGGAAAAGAATGTGTGTTGGGAAATATGAAGGTCAGTTTTTTCGAACATGTTTTGGTGTTTAATATGAATAGTATGTTAGTAATAATATGCTATGAATCTGAGTGTATAGGGTTAAGAAAAATGAACGGCTAGTGAGTTATTGGAAACACGTCATATTTCGCTCATTTTAGATTACATTTTCCGGCGCGAAACTTGTTTTTCCGCTTATTTTTGTAAAATCAACAGAAAAGGTCCCCCCCATTTGGTTCGGTGGTTTTGGTTGGATGTTATTTTACTTACACAAAATATTTCATGTAGTAAAAAAATTCGTTTATACCACTTCGAATTGTTTTTAGCAGTAGTCAGTGTACCTATATTTAGAAATATTTCAATATCCACTGTGATAGAAAGAAGTTACATTACTATCGTCAATGAAGGAGTTTACTAAATGTTTATTATACAAGTTATATCATGCAAGTAATGAACACAGGATCGAAATAATTTGAAATAATTGCTTCTACGCTAAATATAACTGAAAATTTATGAGACAGAAATACAAAGTTTTCTATGACTAAAAACCAAAAACATGCGATGGTCTTGTGCTAACAGATTCCCATGAATCTGCCAGTGGAACCATTATAGCACAAAGACCGCATCTACTGTATCAGCAAACTATTAATCGAAAGCAACTTGGCTTTAATATTGTAACTGATCAACCACGGAACTGCGACTGCACATCCCTCTGCTCCCACCGAAAGGAGCAAGAGGGATACGCGTGTCGCGTCACTATCTAACCGCTACTGAACTTTCAGGATGTGTACACTAAACGCTGCCCTGTTTTGGCTGGCTGACTGGGTATAGTAACGTAAACCACTACAAACTATACTAATGGTAATATGCGCCACGTGTAGTAAGTACTTAGTATTCGAGTAGAATTAATTGCGTTCTTAGTTGACCGGAAAAGTTTTTCTTCAAAGTTACTACTGTGGAAAAACAGACTAGATTTTGGTTTTGTTTCTATCACTACAATCTAATGGATGGATGAGAATACTACGAAATTGGTAAATAAACTTCCAGAGAAAGTTATCGGAACAGTTAGTCTTCCTCCTGTTAACACCCGGTAATCGATCCGAGAAATCAGTGTCATCTAGAGTAATTGGTTTGTCTGAATAACATATTTTAACGTTTATACTAAGTACGTATTAGAATAGGTTCCACTACGGTTAGAATGGTATGTTTTATCAAAGTATCGTAGTAAAGTCGACCTTAATCCGAACCGAAGAGCATCCAATTGCACGTGTGATTCTCTAGCTTATCAAAAATTAGTACCCGGATATTTTCCGCAGATAAATCTTAAACAATATGTCGCCATACTTACGTGATAGTGTAAATTCATTGTGTTTTCTAGAAGAGATTCCTATCGAATAAATAATTGTTCTAAAACGCTGAAGCGTCGATCATATCAGGCGCTGTCGGCAATATTTGAACCTAGGTAGGGTAAACGGTAAAGAACACCTCCGAACTTAAGGACTAGACGTCGGTACATTATACATAGATATCCATACATAAAAACTTAATCGATAACAATCACATACTGATTTCATTCCAAACTGCTGTTTGTCCGTGTTAGATTATAGTTGAATAATTACTGCGGCGTGTGCTTAGCGATTACACGCAGGTCCTGCTCAATGATCGGAATCGTTGAGTTCGTTCAGTTCAACGCTTTGATCCTCGAGGCTTCGTTTGATGTCCGCGAGGGTGCTCATTATTAGTTGCTGTTTGGTTTCCGCATCGAGAGCTTTATCACCACCGTTAGCCACCGTTACCTCTGTCGCTTGCGCACCGTTACCAACTGGTTCGTGTTTTGGATGTAAAGCGTTAGCAGCGTTTTCCTGATGTGATTTTGCCTGACGCTCACGACGCAGTAGCGATATTTTGTACAGCAAAGCTTTTTTCGATAGCTCTAAGAATAAAAAGCAAACGTTACATCAGAATGGTATGCAGTGAGAGGATTAATAGCAAAAATGAATAGACAATCGGTTATATCATATATTTAGTATTTTGTGAAATAATATAGTCATTCAATCAGTTATAGATAAAACAATAAAATAACTTTTAAATTAAAATTTGCACAACATTTACATTTATTTTAATATATCCAATAAAACCCTCAAGTAAATTTTAAATTACTATTTGACTAGCTATACGCACAGGTAAATTTGCTGAATATTTAATCCTAAAAATGAAGTACTACATAGGGTCACAAATAGGAAAATATTGAAAAAAAAATTGTCAAACAAAACTATCGACAAGTTCCATAAAAAAATCGTGGTTATCAGCCATTACAATGCAGTTAAAATTTAAAAGGATTGTTTTTTGCCTAACAAGTTTATTTCATTTTCCAACAATTACATTCATTGTTTTAAATGAAATGTAAAAATGAATGCTTAATAAATCTTAATAATATCATTCGTTGTTTTGCTTTCGTCTCGATTAGACGCAAATTGTTCATCTCCGTTTTAGTTCGCAAAATAACAATACACGAGTTATCGTACGGGTGTTTTTTTTTTTGTCGATTAGTTCTTGTGCTGCGCGATAACAATAGCCTGCAGTTTATTGGCAGAAACATCTTCTGCACACTGGTAGGGGCAGGCTACCCCGCCAGTGATCTGATACGCAGCTGATATATCAGCAAGAATAATTCTCCCGCACCGCTGTTACCCCGCTAGCAGCACGGACCACCATACGATCGAGAGAGTGGAAGTCAACTACAAGTGGCATCTACAAGGTCGCGTGTAGGATACGGCCACTGTGTCACAACACGAAGCTGGATCGTGATTGTTTGTTCTGCGGAGACGCTCGATTAATCCTACTATCAGCCGTGAGGTCGTGACTTAGACGTTCGGTGAAGTATTCACTTTAGAATTTTTATCATTATTATTAATATTATTATTATTATTGTTATTATTATAATTATTATTATTATTATTATTATTATTATTATTATTATTATAATTATTATTATTATTATTATAATTATTATTATTATTATTATTATAATTGTTTTTATTTTTATTATTATTATTATTATTATTATAATTATTATTATTATTATTATTATTATTATTATTATTATTATTATCATTATTATTAATATTATTATTATATTTGCTATTATTATAATTATTATTATTCTTATTATTATTATTATTATTATTATTATTATTATTATTATTATTATTATTATTATTATAATTATTATTATTATTATTATTATTATTATTATTATTATTATTATTATTATTATTATTATTATTATTATTATTATTATTATTATTATTATTATTATTATTATTATTATTATTATTATTATTATTATTATTATTATTATTATTATTATTATTATTATTATTATTATTATTATTATTATTATTATTATTATTATTATTATTATTATTATTATTATTATTATTATTATTATTATTATTATTATTATTATTGTTATTATTATTATTATTATTATTATTATTATTATTATTATTATTATTATTATTATAATTATTATTATTATTATTATTATTATTATTATTATTATTATTATTATTATTATTATTATTATTATTATTATTATTATTATTATTATTATTATTATTACTATTGTTATTAGTATTAGTATTACTGCCTTTTTTTTTCATTTTGATCCATTGTAGTTTGAAAAATTGTTTTTAAAATTTAATAGCAACTACTTGACCCCCCCCCCTCCCCACATTCGAATATTTATCGTTTGTGTGCGGTAGAGCGTAACGCTCCCGCAAAATGGACGACATGCAGGTGCAACTATTCCTGGATGTGGAAACAAATGGGGAAGAGATTGAGATCTCCCCCATCAATTCCCCTCTACCTTCCCCGCTACCTAGCCCCGTACCAAGGGTACCGGCAACACGGGTGAAAGCTTACCCAGATGCTTCGAAAGGTCCGTTCGTAATTTACTTCAGGCCCATAAAGAAGCCTCTAAATATTATTCAAATCGGCAAGGATCTGGCAAAACAGTTTTCGGACGTAACCGAAATTACAAAGGTTAGACCGAACAAACTGCGAGTTGTTGTGAGTAGCTTGAAGCAAGCAAACGCAATTGCTAGCTACGAGCTCTTCACGAGAGAGTACCGCGTGTACATCCCTGCCAAGGACGTGGAGATCGACGGTGTGGTTACCGAAGGAAGCCTCACGGTCGATGACATTTTGCGTCACGGGGTTGGCTGCTTCAAGAACCACCTGATTCAAGATGTAAAAATACTGGATGTCAAGCAGTTGCATTCAGTATCCATCGAAGAAGGGAAGAAGAAATTCTTCCCTTCAGATTCCTTCCGTGTAACATTCGCCGGATCCGCACTGCCGAACTACATCTCTTTGGACAGGGTTCGTCTGCCTGTACGCCTGTTCGTACCGCGGGTCATGCATTGCCATTATTAGCAAGCAGTTAGGTCATACAGCCACCTACTGCTGCAGCAAGGCACGCTGCAGCAAGTGCGGAGGCAATCATGCTGAGACCGCTTGCAGTGAGAATACTGAAAAGTGTCTTTACTGCGAGGAAACTCGGCATGACCTTTCGGCGTGTCCCGCGTACAAACAGCGCGAGGAAAAAATTAAGCGTTCCCTCAAGGAATGATCAAAGCGCTCTTTCGCAGAAATGCTGAAGAGTGCTGAGCCACCCTCGACAGGAAACATCTTTTCCTTTTTGCCAACCGATGAAGGTACATCTGACGATCCCGTCGAAGGGTGTTCTTATGCCATGCCAGAAGGATCTAGGAAGAGGAGAATGATCAACTCACCTAATCTTTCTCGCAAAGGTCGCAAGATAACCCCTAGCGGAATGACCAATAAGCCAACACAAAAAGGAAGCGGTGAAGAAAAACCGAAGCAAGTACCTCCCGGTTTTAAAAATGATCCTCTTTTGGTTAGACAAATGGGTCGAAACAAACGGGTTACTTTCAGATACTCAATTTGGCTTTCGCCGGGGCAAAGGAACGAACGATTGCCTAGCGTTGCTTTCTACCGAAATTCAACTCGCCTTTGCTCGAAAAGAGCAAATGGCTTCTGCATTCTTGGACATTAAGGGGGCTTTTGACTCTGTCTCTGTTGAAGTTTTAACCGAGAAACTTCATTCGCAGGGACTTTCACCTAATTTGAATAAATTTTTGCTCAATTTGTTGTCAGAAAAGCATATGTATTTCTCACATGGTGATTCGACAACTTCCCGAATTAGTTACATGGGTCTTCCCCAGGGCTCATGTTTAAGCCCTCTCTTATATAATTTTTACGTCAATGACATCGATAAATGTCTTGCAAAATCATGCACGCTACGGCAACGTGCAGACGATAGCGTTGTATCCATTACTGGAAGCGAGGCTAACGATCTGCAAGGACCATTGCAAGATACCTTAGACAATTTGTCTGAATGGGCTCTTAAGCTGGGTATCGAATTCTCTCCGGAAAAAAACTCGGCTGGTCGTTTTTTCTAGGAAGCATAACCCAGCTCAACTGCAGCTCCTACTAACGGGTAAAACAATCACTCAGGTTTTAGTCGCTAAATATCTCGGGGTCTGGTTCGACTCTAAATGCACCTGGGCTTGCCATATTAGGTATCTGACACGAAAATGCCAACAGAGGATTAATTTTCTTCGTACGATCACCGGAACCTGGTGGGGAGCCCACCCAGGAGACCTTCTAAGGCTTTACCAAACAACGATATTGTCTGTAATTGAGTACGGGTGTTTCTGCTTCCGCCCCGCAGCAAACACACATTTGATCAAACTGGAACGAATACAATATCGTTGTTTGCGTATTGCCTTAGGCTGCATGCAGTCGACCCATACGATGAGTCTTGAAGTGCTAGCGGGTATTCTTCCGTTGAAACATCGTTTTTGGAATCTCTCTTACCGGTTGCTAATTCGATGCACAGTTATGAACCCATTAGTAATTGAAAATTTCGAGAGGTTGGTCGACCTTCAATCTCAATCCAGATTTGTGACTTTATATTTTGACTATATGGCTCAAGATATTAATCCTTCTTTATACGATTCCTCCAATGTCGCACTTTTAGATACTTCTAATAATGCTATATTCTTCGACACTACCATGAAACAAGACATTTCTGGTATCCCGGATCAATTGAGACCCCAAGAGATCCCTAAATTTTTTTCCAATAAGTTTAAACATGTTAGTTATAATAAAAGGTTTTACACTGACGGATCTAATCTAGATGAGTCCACTGGCTTCGGTGTTTTCCACGAAAATTTTACCGCCTCCTACAAACTCGATGCTCCTGCTTCCGTGTACGTCGCAGAACTTGCTGCCATTCAGTACTCTCTTGGGATTATCGAAACCCTGCCCATAGACCACTACTTCATCTTCACAGACAGTCTCAGTGCCATTGAGGCTCTGCGATCGATGAAGACTGTGAAGCACACCCCGTATTTCCTGGGGAAAATACGGCGGTTTTTAAGTGCTTTAACAGATAAAAATTACCGGGTTACCTTAGCGTGGGTCCCTTCTCATTGTTCCATTCCGGGCAATGGAAAGGCTGACGCTTTAGCTAAGGTGGGTGCTATTGATGGCGATATTTATGTAAGACCAATTGCTTATGATGAATTTTATAGCATTTTGCGTCAGAGAACACTCAACAGTTGGCAATCATCATGGAACTCAGATGAACTGGGACGGTGGCTACATTTCATTTTTCCTAAGGTATCGACGAAAGCATGGTTCAAGGGGTTGGATGTAGGTCGGGACTTTATTCCAGACTCCAGACTTATGTCCAATCACTATACGTTAAACACGCATCTCTTTCGTATAGGGCTTGTAGACAGTAATCACTGCGTTTGTGGCGATGGCTACCATGACATCGAGCATGTTGTTTGGTCGTGTACCGAATACTGTGGTGTTAGGTCTGAGCTCATAGATTCCCTTCGGGCCCGAGGAAAACAACCGAACGTACCCGTGATCTCCAGTACATGACACAGCTATACGGGTTTATAAAAAATGCTGGCATTAAAATTTGATTTCTTTTATCTATTTGCTAGAATACAATTTCTGTCACAAACTGAAAGAGAATGATACACCCAGCTGGAGACACTAAAACGAAGACTCGGCATCTCTATGTTTACGCAGACACCTCAGACCAAAACTGCTCAAATAGAACATCACTGGTTAGCCTCGTACAAATGAATACATTCTGTAATATAAAATAGTTAAAAACAAAATTGTAACACCCCTCCTCTCACCTTAAATCCCCACTAGCTCGTAGTCGGCCGCGAGAATGAAAAAAGGACTCCCTCTTTTCCCTGCTAATTTAGAATTAAAAAAAATGTACTTGGCTCAGTTAAACATAAATTGTATCGTGCCGTGTCAAATAAACTATTTAAAAACTAACTAAATCTTAATAAATGGATAAGAAATTCAAAAAAATCACCGGCTCTTACTCTCAGTTACGATTACTTAGAAAACAACAAAGATAAAATGAAATAAATGACTTAGAGCGTTGCAAAAATGTACAATTTTTGCTGAGTACTTTATGTTTTTTATGGTGACCATATTCATGAAATAAACTTGTAATCACCATCAGCAGCAGCATTGCAGTTTTAAACTATTCGTAAAACCCTTCGAAACATCAAATCATGGAAGTAAATAATGATTGAACTGTGGGAACTCTGTCCTTTTTTGATGCTGATATAGAGAACACACAGTACAGTCAGGTTTTTTTTACGCGGTTTTTTTATACGCGGTTTTTTTTGCGAGTTTTTTTTACGCGGATTTTTTAATTAACGCGGTTTTTTTTACGTGGATTTTTGAATTATCGCGTTTGTTTTTACGTGGATTTTCGAATTAACGCGGTTTTTTTTACGCGGTTTTTTTACGAGGTACGTATCCCCCGCGTAAAAAAAACCTGACTGTAAATGGTTGGTGTCTATTCATGTCGTCTGTGCTAAGAATGCTCGAATGTGATTCAGCAATGAAGTAATAATAATATTTAGCATATAACAAAATTTTGTCTATTCAACAAACATATTGACTATGGTTATCCATCATCACTCATGAAGCAAAGCCCAGGTACTGCATTCCTTCTGGAATTTGACCTTCTGTTTATTCAACACAGACTTCGCAGCCAACCGTTAGTGTACAGGACAATTGCGGAGCGATCCTATTGACTCCATCGGCCTCTCCCAGCCGAGGTTCGAACATGAGACGGCTGACTCGTTAGGCCAGTACCTCGAGACCAACTGGAAGGTAAATCAATCATCACTCAATGAACAATTCAATTACTTGTTTAGTAGAAATTGATGTTTTGAAAAACATGTCATTTGTAATATTCGAAAAATCGGATTTGGGGTAAGTTTCGTCTGCAATTATTGATTTTAAGTCATAATTTTAAAAATTTGATAATGCGTCGGTTGCGTCCTCAAGCTGTGGTACGTGAGATTTGTTTATATGTTATTCTAAACCTATAAATCTTAAGTACAAAAAAATCACAGGAGGGTTGTGTGCAAAGCCACGACCGCAAGAAAACTTTTACAAGAAAGATAACCTGGCTGCTTGCGTGTCAGTCATTTTGAAATCGGATTTGTTTCGTATATACCGCTTGTTAAGCACAGTATCAACAAATCACAATAAACATCAAACAAACTGCTGTGCATTTGCAGCAGCATCAAACCTCAGTTGCAGTTATTAATGACCATTTATTATGCTCTTCCAAATACATTTTGTAGTCTTAAAAAAGGCCGATTGCTACAATTGCAATTTTCATTCAATTGTTGCATAAATGCTTCATGGTCAGATAGCGTGCGATATCCGCTCTGACCAGTCTTGTCCACTTACTCATCTTTGTGCATTTATCAACACATAAATTGCATCATATCAATTTTTTAGTAGGCATTGTGATGAACAAGAAAAAAAGCACAACCTTATTGAGCGATGCCTTTGCGTGTAGGGAGTGTGGAATATAACTACACACATGAGTAGGCGAGCCAAAGCTGGGCGCTGTTGAGTAAATTTACTGTGTCTGGGCTAAATTTATCATAGACCTGCACCGTGATAGTAAAAAAACTCAGTGAGCATAGCACAGTGAGTATAGCGCAGAGCCCTACGGAAACGCTACAGAACAGGTTATTAAGAAAACAGACAGAAACGTTTACCCAGCTAGAATTTTCATCATAGTGCGCTTATCAATGAGCAATACATGTGCGCTATCTACATTTTATCAGTTGCAATCGGAAAAGTCTCTCTGCGGGAGCTTCATGCGCTTTCTTTTTACAATACAAGCTTTCTGATGTTGCGTATTTTGCTTGCTTCACACAGTGTGCATTTGCTTCTGTGCAAATTATATGAGCCTCTTTGTTACACACGATGAATATGCCAAGACTGGCTCTGACATAATAAATTTTTCGAACGTTGTGGAATGATATAATTGGAAAAATTGGTGTGGCTGAATTATTTCCATTTATACCATCCTACAACGTTCGAAAAATGTTATTTCGTATGTTGTTATACTCATGTACGAAAAACACATCTCATTCATTCTGGACCCGCCTTTATTTTCAGTTCCTACAGATTTTCTCAGTTTCGTAACACGGATGTACAAAAACGATTTCTTGTGGACTTTCTGTCGAGCCGGACCGATAGAGCTCTCATTAAGGCAACAAAATAATATGTATTGTGTCGTCTTGTGCGGCTTGGAAGAAAAAAATGTTCCGGTCTCCGTGTCGCATGGAAGCAAATTATTGCGTGTTTGATATTGTCGATGGTAGACATGAGTATGAAGGTCGAAATTCTGCTGGGTTGTCAAACTTTAACCGTCTTCTTCAAGACGTTACATCATTGTTAATGAAGTGTTGTGAATTTTCTAAAACAGACTCAGCATCGTGAGCAGAACGTGCCGAACTTTTCTGTTTGAAATCGATTTGTTTCGTATATACCGCTTGTTATGCACAGTATCAACAAATCGTAATAAACATCACACTGCTGTGCATTTGCAGCAGCAACAAACCTCAGTTGCAGTTTATTAATAACCATTCATTATGCTCTTTCAAAATATTCAGTAGCCTCGAAAAAGGCCGATTGCTACAATTGCAATTTTCATTCAATTATTGCATAAATGCTTCATGGTCAGATATACCCGCTGCAACTGCTACGCTATTCGTAGCCATGCAACAGTTGTGGCCGCTATACGCTGCCATTGGTATCCGCTGTCCTTGCATCAGCTGGCCCAGCTGCTATCGATGCTGAGATCCGCTGCAACTAGTGCGCTATCCATTGCTACGCCACAGCTGTGGCCGCTATCCGCTATCGCTGGTATCCACTGCACTGCTACTGCTAAGGGATGACTGCTCAGAGATCAGATCAGAGGTCGAATTTTTCGTTTTGACAAGGCTTGACTATTTTCAATAGTACAATAGTTTGAATAATAAAATTACAATTATCTTCATTTGGGAAGAATCTTAGAAGATTTTCCAATCTATTGCTGTAAGAACAAAGGAAATCCATCGAATACAAACCGATTTATTAGCATTTGAAATTGGACATATTTTTCACTTCATTCGGTTTTAGATTTTCATTTCACATCCCTATGTAGCCGAACTTCCTGAGAGAAGTATTCTACTTCAAAAATCACATTAGGAGCAATTGATTGGTAGTTTAATAATTTTTCTGATGAGCGATTCTAATTCATCAACAAAACCAGACACAAGCACTCCGCCCAAAGAAAGATGTCGACGAAATCCTTGATACAAAATTTTGAACAGTGCTCTGGCATTTCATAATTGGTTGGTATCCATTCATGTTAGGGATGGGGAAACTATCAGTAACTACTGATAATTATCAGTAAGGAAAAATATCATTTACTATCAGTTAAGTTTTTCACTTAGGCGGCATCCATAAATTACGTAACGCTCATAAGGGGGAGGGGGAGTATGCTTGGGCGTTACGATTTGTTACACAGGGGAGGGGGGAGGTGAGTTCAGCGTCACGTAACGAAAAATCTCTGGAGAGACTCTCAAAAACGAGCATTTTTATCAAGGAAATCCTTCTGCAGCGTTACGTAATTTTTATGGGGGGAAGGTGTTGGCGTTACGTTTCGTTACACATGGGGGGGGGGGGTCCAAAAATTGGGTTTTTTGCGTTACGTAATTTATAGATGTCGCCTTACTGATATTGTTTGCATTTTGACGTAGAATTAGGTCTTACGGCTAGTCAGTTTCCAAAGGATTTGCTTTATTCTAAAAGCAATCCCTTGGAAAATAGCTATGCGTCCATCAAGATGCGGAAAATTGTGATTTTATTATGCTGACTAATGTACTATAGGAAAATGTAGAGTTGTTGAACCAGCAGAGCAGCAGCTGATTTTAGCGCAACAAGGCCCAGCGTTCCACACGAACCAACCAGTTGACTGCAGCACTGTAAAGCATTGCTAAGGGCATCTTCAGCGGTGGTCTATTTTCGAAACAACTTTATACTAGATTTACACCAGCGAAATCTGAATAGAACCAGCACAGACTAACAGACGTAACACTGGAACCTAGCTCCATCGTCACGGAAAAACGATCATTTCAAATTCCCAATCCAATAACAGTCTTTTCGTGACAACGCCGCTTGGGGCGCTGTCATGCAATCTCATACATATTTTGTGGTTTCTAGTGTTACTAACGTTAAGTACTGGAATCGTCCGAACGATGATTTTATTGAAAATTTGTTCGAAGTGTTATGTCTGTTAGTCTGTTGAACCAGCTAATATAGACCAACTTTTCGTTCTCCGCACCGGTGTTGTATATCTTGTTGCTTTAAACCGCTGACATCTGTCACACTGTCAACAGTGTCAGTTTATGAGACTTGTTTTAATAAAAAGCACTCAATATAACAAACGGTAATTCGATAATTTTTACGTACAAAACGATTACTTTGGCAAGACACTTTATATCCACAAGACTTTATGGATTTGACGGTTCGACCCGAGCGTCAATGACATTTCTCAGGATGGATTGGTATGATCTAAAATTTCTGCTCCGAAACCCTACTTGGTTTCGGAGGATAGCGAAAAATATTTGATCGCGTAGATGTTCATCTTCCGTTTTCGTCTCATCAATCTTTTAAAATCTTGCAGTTCTTCAAACTTGGTTTGGGTTTTGAGGATATTGGGTGGCATTGCGCAGCTCGATTCGAACGATTTTCGCTATTTTCGAGTAGGTCACACACTGCCAGTTATGCTTCAAGCTTAAAAGGACCAGTCATTGTCATTTGTCCTGCGGCTCATCTAACCCGTAAAGTCGAAAAATACGAAAAACGAAACATAACGCCCCCAGCGATCATTTAGTTTTGTTCGAGTTGCTCGGAACGAAATGCGCAATGTCACCATTTGAACGTTTTCAGTTCAGTGTCTTCGAGGAACATTTTTATGGCCTCTTAAGTTCTCCTCTAGTCCCAATACAATTAAGGCGACAGTTATGGTCTTTCAGAATTCCCCCTTTTGCTGGTCGGTTTCCTTGATGCCAAAAACGACAAACCTGTTCATATTCTGCTTCAGAAAAGCCACAAAAATGAATTGTGAGTTGTCATAAAAAATCTTTGTTTTGTTTATTCCCCAACACTCGCAAAACGCTTATATGGAAATAGCCAAAAATGAGGTGTTCAATTGAAATATGACATTTTACCTACCTATTGGCAGCGTACAAAGGGTTTCAGAACGATCTATTTCTTGTTCCAAAAAGTGACAAAAATAGACCAAAACGTATACCAGTTTCAAATTTTTTCAATTTAGATCTGGTATAAAACAAAATTTACACCACCGGTGCAGCAGTGAATTTGAGTTTGTTAAAAAAAAATAGAATAAAACAACGATTTGGACCACCGCTGAAGATGCTCTAAATATGTCAGAACATGTTAGTAATTTTGTCCGGATTTGTCGGGATTGAATCTCTGAACTAATGAATTGATAATCTTAGCCGAAGAGTCAACGCAACGTGATTTTTTGTGGGAGCGCTCTATACTCTATACATTCGATAGCTCTCGTATCCGGAGCGAATTAAAACAATTGTAGGCGATTGATTGAATTTTATTAGAATGAACAAAACAGAAACGGACTTAAAACATGTTGCTTTTTCAATTTCTCTAATGTAATCCCAAATCATCAAACATATGCAATATCGTCAACGAAAAATAATGTCAAACCAACGATGCTTAAACTAAAAGTATAGCTGCATAAAAGCAACACTAACAGCGAAATTTTCGATAATTATAGCTCATTTCTAACTTTGTCATTATATCGGTGATTTGAATGTCCTTGCTTAAAAATGTAATGCAAATTACTGATAATTACTGATAGTAATCAGTAACGAGTTGGAAATTACTGATAACTCAGTAACAATTTTTAGTGATAACTCCCACCACTAATTCATGTTGTCTGTGCTAGTAATCCTCGCATGTGATTGGTTCTTGTTCACCTAAATTTGTTCTTGAAACTTTTTATCAATTTTCAGCGCTGAGCAATGAAATAGTTGTAATAACTAGCATATTACAAAATTGTCCAACATTTTACCTATCCAACAACATATTGGTTATTGTTATTCTTCATGTGGTCATGCTGATAAAATCGTTTGAATTCTGATGCAACATTTGCCAGTTTCATTTCCAATTTCACAGAATGCATCCCAGTATAGAAAACCCACGTCAAAAGTTCTGGAACAAGGCTCTAACATTGACATTAAAAAAAGGACAAAAAATGCCGATTTGTCATGTGTTAACCTTCATACGCACTGACGAAACTACCCATGCAGCATCAATCATAGCAACTCATGAGTCAGCAAAAAAAATTTGAAAGCTCTACCAGTCGAACTCAAACCGTGATGACAAAAACAGGGAAGCTACTCCGTTCAAAAGTGTATACGTTCAAGGTAGGTACCCTGCCGCGTCGAAAACGGACATCGTGTGGTACTTTGTGGACGTCGGATACATCCGTTCCGGTATTGACCCTGCACGATAAAAAGCTCCAAAGGATGCTGAAGAGGAAGACCGAGGGAAAAGTGGCTACATCGCTGTGTGCGTCTGGCTGGGAGGTCGGTGCAACTGATCAAACAGTGAAAAATTACCTGGCGAACATGAAGGAAGCGCCAGGAAGCCAGGAAGCGGCAGTCTCGTCCATTGGTCTCGGAGCTGCAGGCTATGATGCAGCGGCAGCGGCTGAATAAGACGGTCAGGTCAATTTTCCCTGCGAATGACGACGTGGCGGTGGTGATGGACTGCGAGACCTATCTCACCCTGAATAGCAGCGGCTGGCAGGGCACTTCGTATTTAACTTTCTCCACTAAGGAAGTGAGCTTCGAGGTGAAATTCATTTCACACACCGCGTTTCCCAAGAAGGTTCTGCTATGGCTGACAATCAGCGGAAAGGCATGTCAAAGCTGCTCTTTTTTCGCTCCGAACTGGCCTAGAACGGATGAATTTCTAGTAAAAAGTGCCTGCCGGAAGTTGTCGTTCATTGGGAAACACCATAAGGGTGAAAAACACGGTGTTCTGGCTGGATCTGGTGACGGTCCACTACTCGAAGCTTTTGTTGGAGGAAAAAGAGTGGCTGAAAATCGATGTAGTATCCATTCCAAGTCGACGAACCCGCCCAACGTCCCTCAGCTGCGTTCCATCGAGAATTTCTGGGCTAACCTGAAGCATAAGACCTACTCCAACAATTTTGTCGCGAAAACTGAGGAGGAATTGATAATTAAAACATGCACGCTCTCAAAGGCTTAGAACTTTTTTGCAAGTAAGTTAATATAATTAGCTTCCATAGATAGGCTTGTCATTCTCCTCAATATGTGTAAAGCAGAGTGAATATTCACCATTCAATCCTTCACTATACCCAGCATGTATGCTGCGTTTAGCAATATTTTGCCCCAAACTACTTCATTCTGCTTTGTGCTGTGTTTCTACCGCTCGCAGAAAATAATACACTTGCTACTTATACCAAAGCTGAGCGAAACAAGAGAGGTGAATCACTCTCTTGAGAATGCACAGAAGTAAACCGCGGTGTTCACTCCTGAGATAAATTCGAAAGCTTTCGAAGGAAAACACGCATAACGGGCGGCTGAATTTATTTTTTCATCAGTCTCGAGATACAATGCAACCAGCGTAATCTACATTTTCATATACATCTTTCCCTTATTTGATAGGGAAACTGCTTCATTATTTATCTCATTAAGCCGATATTCACGAAAAATGTACGGATAAAACGCCAAATTTTCATGAAATCATTGAACAAATAAACCAAACACATAAATACTACGCTCTAACAGCAGGTTTAGAAAATTGTTCAAGGAAAGGGGTTGTTTCAGACTTTTCGAAGAACCTTTACCTTCGAGACATCAAATTAGTCTAGGTTCATGGAAACAAACATCAAGTGACCTATTGGGACGGGGAGACTCTGTCAATTTTTTTTTTGAATATTGATACAGGAATATCACAGGGAATGGTTGGTGTCTATCCATGTCGTCTGTGCTAGGAATGCTCGCATGTGATTGGTTCATTATTCGCGTAAATTTGTCCTTGACACTTTTTATCGATTTTTACTGCTTTGCAAATAAAAAAATAGTGATTACTAGCATATTACAAAACTGCTAAACATTTTATCTATTCACCAAAATACTGATTATTGTTATCCATCATGTAGTTAAGCTGTTATTATCGTTTTAAATCTGACGCAACATTTGCCAGTTTCATTTCCAATTTTACAGAATGCATACAAGTATAGAAAACAATGACGTAGTCCCACGTCAAAACTAAATTGTGACATGAAGAATGAAACAAAAGTGTTGGTCAAAAACACAGGTGGTAGAGATTGGAGGGGGAAAAAAAATGAATAAGAATGAAGTATCGTGTTTTTAAAATAACCAAACTATTACAGGAACAGTGAAGCGCCAAATTTGTAGTTGGTAGTAGTGTCAAATAAACAGAACAGTACAAATAATGGTACAACTTTGGATCAAACGACAAAAATGGCCAAACTCACCCGGATCGGCATCGAGACTGCGCTGAATCTTCTCGAACGTTGAACTGCCGGTGTAGATTTTTCTCTTTAGCGGTTCACTCTGGGGACAGTAGCTATCGTAGGTGAGTGTGTTTCCGATGTCAACCGATCGGAAGGACATCAGTGGCGACTTTTGTATGCCCCGTTTCATATCTCCCTCGTTCAGTGAACTGGAGTACACTATCGTTTTGTCAGCAGGAATTGGAAGCTCGTTCGCGAAGGAATCACCATCGCCAACCAATCCGGCAGAGTGAATCGTATGCCTGAAGGTGTTCAACTGTTTCCCTGTAATGTTTTTCCTCGCAGAGGAGATAGTTTCTTTATTGGATTTGCTTTTGTTGTGATTTTTGTCCAGATTCCGGCTTAATTCGCAGTCCGAATCCGAGTCAGAGTCGAAGTTCAGCTTTGGACTTTGACTGCGGAATCGTCTTCTGGTGATAATTGGCGACTTTGGAGGTACAATGTTTCGCTCGTAGGTTACTGCTTGTGTAGACAATTTGGCACTTTTCAGGTCATTTTCATTATCATTCTGCCGACGAATCAGTTCAGAGCATTGATTTTGATTAATGAAATTAGTAACGTGAGTTTTACGTGGTATAACCCGGGAGTTCCGGGGGCTGTTCGGAACCGAGAGTGACGTTTCAAAGCGCAGAACTTCCAGCCGTTTGTTTATTATGACGCCTTCGGTTGGATTGAGTTCGGCTCCATTTTCCGAACATCGCTGCGAGCAGGTTTTGGCGAGTTCTCGCTTAAGGTCTGCTTCGCAATTGCGTAGAATTTCTACTCGTTTGTTCGCTGGTGGATTGCAGATTCTTCTCGGACTGCAGATTGTGGTCGGTGGTTCTTTGGTTTCCTTCAGTTCTTTAACACTGTTTGTTTTCATCGAAAACAGAATGGTTTCGGCTTCGTGTATCAACTGTTTGTACTTCACATCGGCTTCGAGGTCTGCCTTTAGAAGTGCCTTTTCGCTTTCCGAAATCGCGAGTATTCGACTGTGAAGTGAGTGCACTTCGGTGAAGGTTAGCGAGTTACATCGGTTCGTTAAGGGAGAGTTGCGACTTGAAGATCTTTCTTCGGACTGATTTCTTCTCAGCGACACCGGGGTGCCACCAAGGCTCCTGCAACCTCGACTAACAGCCACATTTCCTACCAGGGGGGCACCATTCGTTCCTTCCAAATGCTTCTTCCGGGTGCGAACCAGTTTCTTTCGTCGCTTTGAGCCGCCATTTTCGCTGTTTCGCTTGCTGCGGCTTCGGTGCTTCGAGGAGCATCTCTCCGGGAAGTTATGATAGGAACAGCTGCCAGTGTGTTTGTAGTTTTCCCTGTCGGTGACTTCCTGCATCGACCCGGTGTCAATAAAGTCCAGATCCAGCAGGTCATCCGTGTCACACTCGTCACCCGCGTCCTGCCCGGTGTCGATATCTGACGGACAGTCCGTTGGATCGGAATCGCTACAGCTATAGAATGTTAACAGATTTTAATCAAATGGTGCCTCGATGTGCAATAAAGACTGATTGAACCTCACCTCAAGATATCAGTCTCTTTCTCATAATGATAGCTCTCGTCAAATTTACCCATCATTTCGTTCAGGGTCGCATCCTCATCGCTGTCCAGGTTCGAGCAGTAGGTTGTTGCCTTGCTATCCAACCTGGACACATCCGCACCCTTTCGGATACCCTTCGGGGTAACTATCTTCTTGCTGATAACCTTCTCGGTTGAGGAACTGGATTCCGAATCGGAGAGAGCGTTTGATTTCCTAGAATAGTGAACAAATAAATACGACCTGTTGTCACTACCATCCAGTTCAGTAATTGCGTACTTGCAATCCTTCTTGTTATCATCGGTGCCACTGCTCGACTTGATACCCGAGGATGTCGTCGAACCCGAGTCTTGGTCCGTCCTCTTGAGACTGGTGCTGGCCAACGATCCGTCCAGAGTTGTAAGCCACGGATTGGTTCTAATCCGGCAACGTTGTCTTGGCGAGGGAGCTGCAAAAAAGCGAAAAAAAGAAAAACGATTGATAGAGCGAATCATGCATTTTCCTGTTATCATCGAGCTTATTATAGCCTAGGGAGCAATTGCCTGTGCGTCGTACATTCTATACTGCGATAGTGCTGCATCCCGAGATTTTTCTGCATTATGGGGCTCATTGCAACTGCATTTGGCACAGTCTGATGCTGCTGTTGTGATAAGAAGCCATTGTTGTTGCTGTTGTTGGCGGCATTATTATTGCAGCTGGCGCTGAAATCGTTCTTAAGGATTGCCATACCGGTAGAGCTGTTTCCATTCACAACCGGTCCACTACCTTTCACCAGATCGTACGATTCACTGGAGCACTTTCTTGGAGATGGCTACAAGAAAAAGGCAAGAAAAAGGAAATGATGTTATTTTTGCGCGAAATGGAAGTCCCAGATCGGAAACATAAAGATAAGAGTCGGCTTCTGCTTTTCATTTCACGGGTTTGAACTGTTCCGCAGCGAATGGTCTCGACGGTGCATTTTCATTTTACGTTCATTGTTGTTTTTTAGTGCGGTTACTGCCTATTGGTGAACTGTGCAGATGAAATATAATGTTGAGCGTTATGAGGGTCACTGACTGATGGTGTTCATGATTCTTATTACCGCTATCAAGCTGTTTGCATTGTATAGTTGAATTTTGTTTGGACAATAAAATGAACATTTTGCTACGAAATGTTAGCAAAATTGCACCACACAAACATTTATGTTAAGTGAATCTCATTTTTTCAAACTCACCAAATCCTCAACCGCAAACTCGACATGTTTCTCTTCAATCCGGTTGAGACCGCACTTGAATTTGTTTCCATTGTCGAAGCCGCCTCCTGCTGCTCCTCCAGCGCCGACTCCTGCTCCACCGCTGCATGCCGTGAGTCCTTTCGGAAAGTAGTGGGTGCCAGTTCGGATGTTGATGTAATACTCCGGTGTGTAAGAGCAGCCACCTGAAGTGGGGGGAAACAAAACAGTGCTTGTTGAGTTTGATTCGTTAAATTTTCCGATACTTGTTCATCAACTAACGAACCGCTTCTACGGTACGTACGGATACGGGCAGGTTGAAAGAGTTGGTGAAGAGAGTTCGCAATTGTGTCATAAAATTATGCGGCACAGACGGGTAAATGCGTGTCAATGAGGGAAATCGACGATTTTTATGCTCTTCACCGGCGGTGATGTGGCGTCATACGTTGAACATATTTTTTCCGGTGAATGGAGGAAGGAGCTGCTGTTTTTATTGGGCCGTGAAATTTTGTTATTATATTGTCGCCATGTCTGCATCTAATATGACTTATTGATGCTGTGGGAAAGTGTTATTGGGTTTGGGAACGTACTTTGATATTAGGAAATGAGTGGTCCAATTATTGAGGCATGCTAGAAGGTGCTTTCATGGGACATTTTTCATGAATTAATCTATTGCGCATTTCTCAGTCAGTAACTTATGATAGATCGATTTTGTATTAAAAATCAATGTGAATTGTGTCCCTATTTGACGTTCTCAAGTTTTAGGGTTAATATTTAATTTCAAGTTTGGTTCTCAAGTTTTGGGGTTAAAATAGAATTCAATTAATAAGTTCAACACTTCAAAAATGTGAAAGCGAAAATCAACAGGCGAACACTGATATTTACATTGATTACGGATAGTGTTGTTCTGCTAAAAGTTTAAGCCTTTTACGGAATCACTATTAACTTTTATTAATTTTAGAAGCAGATGCGTTCATAGCCAATTAGGTACCCATAACACGATATAAAGATTGTCATCGAAAATATGAGTGCTCATGATTGGCGGGAGGAATTCTTCCGCCCCGTTATTAAAAAGGAAAGCCGTCAATTTACCACCAACAACAATGGCTTGAGACTAGTGAACTTCACTTCGAACGGATTAATAAACCACGTGGAATAACATCCACAACGCGGCCAGTGAAACCGCGCGAGAGATGAAAGCCACGGCAATGGGAACCACGCGTAGTGGGTGGTTTTATGCTGAGTGTCTTGTAGTGTTGAAACAGGCTTCATCGCCATTGAAAACGAGAATACTACGATCGCGTCCTCACGAGGTGGAGCAATGCACACTGGGAAAAAACGGACCCAAATTCCCACTAAATTAATGCCGCTGAGCTGGCAACCTGAAATATAGCATTTGTTATGTAAAATTGGTCAATAAATCGATTGGTGATAGTTTCATCCTGTGCAGGGCACGGGAAAAGGCCTATATTCCCAAAAATACTCAAAAATAGGGAGAAAAGGGGCAAAATTGACCATTTTCCGTGCCCTGCACAAAATGAAACCATCACCAATCGATTTATTGACCAATTTCACATAGTAAATGCTATATTTCAGGTTGTTAGTCCAGCGGCGATTATTTAGTGGAAATATGGGTTCCGGTTTTTCCACTAAAAAATCGCCGCTAGACTGACAACCTGAAACTTAGCATTTCTTATGTAAAACTAGTCAAAAACCGATTGGTAATAGTTTCATTGCTTGCAGAGAACGGAAAATGGTCTATTTTGCCCCTTTTCACCCTATTTTTGCGTATTTTTGGGAATATATGCCTTTTCCCGTGCCCTGCACAAGATTAAACTATCACCAATCGATTTTTTGATCAATTTTACATAAGAAATGCTATATTTCAGTTTGCCAGCTCAGCGGCATTAATTTAGTGGGAATTTGGGTCCGTTTTTTCCCAGTGTGCAATGGATCACTAGGCACGACACGAAGAGCTTCTACACGCAAAAGTTGGAGTGTGCGTAACCAGATCATTTATGAGCGAAATTTGCGCATTTACTGATTAAATTTGGAACCAGTACAACGCATGTGCGTTGGGCATAACGCATTTGATGCTCTAGCGTATTTTGAATGTATTGCGTAGCTCCTAACCACTACACTTATAAAGCATCAACCGATGTTCAGTAGGCTGGCATCGTTAAAGCAGTGCAGCCAACAAGCAATAGTGATAAGTTGGGTACTGAAGAAATTATCGTCTGAACGATTCACTTTCATAAATCAGGTGATTTGAAAACATCATTCAATCATTAACAATAAACAAAAACATTAGATTTGTCCAAAACATTTTGCATTGATTTATGACTCTGGTTTTATTCACATGCGTTCGGTTCTGCGTTACTGGCACCAGCGTCAATAACTTCTTCGGCAACAAGGCTCGCTATTGGCTGTTTCGGTTGCTGATGATTTCTAGGGATGCACGAGACACGTTGATACGCACCGGCTCGCGAAGGTGAAGAACGGTTTTTTGAGCGCCTCGAAACTGATCGTTCGCCTGAAGCCGAAGTTTACCGAGACATTACGAGTTTTGTGTATATGATACATATTCTGATTTTGATCTCTGTCAATGTATTCCTTGTACAACGTTTGCGTTATGCGTATCACGCATTTGTTGAGCGAAGTCAGAGCAAATTCTGTGCGAATTGAAAGGACACATTGGATGATTAAAGCTTGAACTTTTGCGTGAGAGAGCGATTAACGGAACCAGGAATTGGATCGTGTCAGTTCCGGTCATGTGTAACGAAAAAGCGGTAACCTAATTACCGATAGGTCATAGGTGGCCAGACGTTGGAAACAAAATTTCGAAGTGATTTTGAATGGCGAGGGAGGTAAAAAAGTTGTCGCGAGGAGAGAAACGAGGTTGAATGGACAAGTTGTGGATCCACTAAACCACAAAGCCGCTATGAAGGACGGCTGATCGGCCGAATTTTTCCAATTCAGTAGCGTGCGACTGTATAGTGCAACTCACCAGATTATTTTGATGGTATGATAAAACTACCTGCGGACTGGTTGGAAGGACTCATATGCCTTATCTATGCAACTGTCAAGGCATAAACCCCCTCAATTCCTTATATAAAATTCTCTTCCATTTCCTGTTTCATAGAGTGAAACTGTTGCAGAAAGTCAGAGTGGATTTTCGAGTGAGGCAATCTATAACGGACCAGATATTCACCTTGAAACAGATCCTCCAGTGTTCTCGTTACGACTTCAAGGCAACGTACGATTCAGTGAAGCGCCATGAGCTTGAGCCCTTCTTCGAGCGCGTTTATGATGATCTGAAGCAAGGGGATGGCTTTACGAACTTGCTGTCTGACAAAGTGTTATCTTAATTTTTTGTAATCACTTTAAATTCCAGATTTTTTTTTTAAATTTTTAAATGTGTTTTAAATGTATTATTTTTCAAGAGTGGCACAACTCACAGTTTTTGCTTTCATTAGTTTTTAATGGCAAACGATCCTAATACTATTCCCAAGGATCAATTTGGTTGAGTAATAATCTTTCAAGCTAAAATTCAAGCGAAATCTGCTTAACAATATCTTACAAGCTGTGAATCAATAAAATTGTTTGTTGGGTTAGATCTCATCCCACAAGGACTCGTTACAAAATTTAAAAAAAAATCCAGGGTTTTAGGTAGCTGTGCCTTTAGAGCTTAAATCCAAATTCACATCTGCAAAACAGATGCAAAAATCAAGTTGTACAACTTGCTCGTAATATGCACATGGAAGACCTCATTAGGAGAATCGCTCCTATATTCATCTCATCGCTCTCATTTGTCCAATTCACCTTCAAAATGAACTGTTTTTTTCTTCAAAGGAAAACTTCCGACTATTCGACTAAATCGAGGGGTAAAATTATACTTAATAAATAGGACAAATAAGGGCGATAAGATAGTGTTAAGATGAAATGTTTTTAGCGATTTCAAGCTAGATTTCAAATAAATTTCTGCTTGCTCGTGAGTTCTAGCCACTTTTGTATTTCTTAAAGTGTAGTGAAGAATAAATTTACCATTTTAAGTCTTCACTTTTTTACGTAGAATCACGTGTTACGGCAATATAGGAGTACAAATCTGAAAAACCGAAAACATCGCGAGCGTCACAAAATTGTCTACTTCATTTAAAAAAAACTCATCAGTTTGAAACGCATTTCCTTCATTGAAAAATTAGCTATGCATTTACCAAAATGTGATTATGTCACGCTAACTATTGTACTATTAAAGAATGTTGTGCCTTGTTAAACGCATATTTCGACCAGAACAGAAAACGAGGACAAATATCAAATGAAACGCTTAGTGTCACTCTAAATCTAACCAAACATCCAATCAAGGTAATCTTTCCCAGCACAGCCTAAACTAAAGTCCAGATACGATTTGACTTTGTAAACGATTTGTTGTCATTGTTGTTGTTTTGCAACACGACAGACCCATCGGAAGTTCGAATCTCTGTGGTCACGTATAAAAGCTAGCATGCAAAAATTAAGTTTTCATTGTATAACCTGCAATTACTGTAGCAACAAAATGGTTTACTGGAAACTAGTAAAACTCGAAGCTTTTCACAGCAGACAGACTCACAGACACAAAGGAAATAGCCGAACCGCAATGCACAGCTTTGCTAAACTCTAGAGCACCAAGAATTATAATCATCATATCTTGACATAAAATAGTTTGTTGTGCTTACGATTGTTCCATAAACTTTTATATGCTGCCTCAGAGCACAGTTGACAGTAGTTTTAGTTAGTCTACAAAGTGTTCGGCTTGAATTTTCTCGTGAAGCTATAAATTTTAATGATAAACCTTGTGAGCGAGAGAGGGTTTAATTGTAGTACACTAAGGTCGCTTTTTACGCGGACTCCGGAATTAACGCGGTTTTTTACGCGGGTTCCGGAATTCACGCGGTTTTTTTTACGCGGATTCCGGAATTTACGCGGATTTCGGTTTCTCTTCACTCGGATCGCAGAAATAACGCAGGGTTTTTTACGCGGATTCCGGAATTTACGCGGTTTTTTTACGCAGTTTTTTTCACGCGGTTTTTTTTACGCGGCATGTATCCCTCGCGTAAAAAGCGACTTTAGTGTAGTTATTGTTTTTCGCCAAAAAGTTGCTAATAGTGATAAAAAGAGTTAGGTTCCTAAACTTGTTATTTTTATTTTTGATCAGGGAAATGTTACCTAAATTTCAAAGAACATCAGAGAAATCTATGTTGAAAACTTAAAGATTTCAGAGTCACAGATTACAATTCTATTTCAAGGATTTTTACGCGCCATTTTTAATGAATGTAGAACTGCGATCACACATATTATATTTTTCAAGGTAAAACAATTTTACATTACTTCAAGAACGTGTTTGTGGCCAATGAAAGGGCCGATTGTAATCTGTACTGTAGCAGCAGGAATGAAACAATTTACTTCGAGCTAGTGTATTTCGTAAAAGCTTCAGTTTAGCTTAAGTTTCGGACTCAGCGTGTTTGGCTAGCTCTCCTGGCAACAGCAAACGTACGAAAGTTTGAATTTGGCTGCTTTGCCGCTTGTCTTCGGTGCTATCTTAACGATATGCTTGTTGACGATTATACAGTTGACAAAAAACTAATTCGTTTTGCGTACAAGGTTCCTCTTACAACCTTTTACGAATTCTTTCATTCGACCACCTACGCTGCGCCGCAAAGTTGGTGCGTAAGTTCGTTCCGTAGGTGTTTAAGACAACCACACGGGTTTTTTCATCATCACATCACTATTCCCTTTGTTCATCATCACATCGCTATTCCAGTCAATCGAACTTGTGAGTTACAATGTCTGATCGTGGTAAAGAATATAAAGGCCCAAGGGAAAAAAAATACTACAAGGTATACAGCCCTAGGGGTTGCATTAAATGGTGACGTAGGACTAAATGTATATATTATATGCTGCGATAAACTGTTCATAGACAACACTACCGTTTATATTTGATGGTCGTTATTGTAAAACTAACGATGGATGAATACATGAAAATTTTACACTAGTAGCAGTTGCGAAAATTCTCATAACTCTTATCTTCAAGCATCCATAGTTCTGAAAAGAACCGATTCCATGATCTTCAGTTAGAAATTCGTGAACGCTGATGATCGCACCATCGGTAGCATTGAATATTTTGCTTTACCGCGCATAATAAAGTTTGCTCTCCGCTGTGCCCTCTAGTAGCTGTGCCAGCAAAATATCCTGCAGCGTACGATGGTAACTGTTGCTGCCGTATGCAAAATAATGGTAACATGTTCCGCAGTGCCTGGAAGTTGACTCGTATGCAGCTCTCGTTTCTCAATGTCGCGTACCTCCAACAGCTATACTGCACTCGCTATTGTGTGACAAACTAGACTGAAGCTGAAGTTTCTACACGCAGTCTTTTGTATCGAGTTCAGCGTAGATTTTTACTATTAGGGCGTGACCACACAGCTAAGAGAAAGAGAAACAAAACAAAACACTTTGTTGAGTCAAAATATGTAGGCAGTGGAATCTATTCCGTCCATGTTATTGTTATCCGTGCTCGGGAAGCAAGGGAATAGCAAGGAAAATGTATGGGAAAGCTTGACCTTGGAAGTTTTCACCGTTTTTCACCATTAACACTTGCGTAACCGACCACCCCCCCCCGGAGCCGAAAAAATTAAAATTCGTTTTACCTGCCATTCCGCAAGATCTGAACCGATTCAGATCGAACCTTTTTCGAAAGATTACAAATTTATCATAGTTTTTGGGACAGTAGGGGACATTTCGAAACTTTCCGTTGTTCCGGATTTATCGAGAGGAACCGTGGGGTAAGTACCCTTCCAGAGACACAGGCTAAATTAAAAATGGTAGCGAAACCTTGCTTGCGACATATCAAACTTTTAGTTTTTGCAAAACAATACTATTGGCGATCGGTATTTGGCCACTATCTATCCACCGCCATATAAATGACTAAGCATGAGCATGAGCATGATTGACCGCCCGCGGTTGCTACTCCGTTATTGCCAGATCAGCTGTAATTACACAGAGAACCAACGGAAGATGTTTGGGACTAACATCCATCCTCAACGTGTAAAAACTGGTGACGTTAATCTTTGTATTAGGCAATACAGGCAAACTTCGATATAAGGTACCCTCGTTATAAGGTACCTTCGATATAGCGTCACTCGATATAAGGTATATTTTGCCTCGATATGAGGTACATATTTATATTATGTTACATATAACTCCGAAATTGGTATGGAAACTTCTATAAACAACATACTGGTTATCTTGTCAACATTTCTGCTTACTATTGATTATTTAAAGAGTGTCCATAAATTACGTTACACTCAGCGGAAGTTTGAATAAACGTACAAGAATTTAATTTTGCCGAGAAAACATGATATAGTGTGGATGGGAACGGGGGAGCTGATAAAAAAATTAACTTAAAGTTTGATCCCTGATCAATCTGTGTGAAATTTAAAACATAATGCTCAAAAAATGTTCCAAGCCCAGTTTTTCTTTCATAAACCGCACTTGAACACTCTCTCAGCTGAAACAAGTTTTGAATTAAAAAAGAGCATTTTTATCAAAAACGTCATAGAACCTAGGAAAAAGTTGAAAATATGCTGAAAGTATGTTCTGCAGAATAATGTATTTCTCAAATATAAACAAATGTCTAGGAAATAGTAGGCCTTTTTAATCACACCCCAAAAAGTTATTTGGTATCTGTTTTTTAGACATTTTGAGAATGTGCGTTTATGAAACTACCTGTATGTGGTCTATTTTCATGAGATAGAACCAAAGTGTCTACAGCAAAGATTTTCTACATAAAATTACTTACAACTTTGCTAAAGATTGCATTTTGATTCGATAAGTAATAAAATAAATAAAATTATCGTCTCACTTTTAAGCAGATTAATCAAGAATCTAAGGAGGTTGACGATCACGTTTTTCACGTTTCAAACCACTATTCAATATGCATTTCTGGGCCACTTTCATGTGTAATGAAAATTTAGTTCAAACGGCCATTTTAAAATTCAACGAGGGAAATGCAAGTTTCGAAATCCTAAGAAACAGAGAAATAATTGAAAAAGATCTCAATCCGTAAGCAGATATTCATGGTTATTATTCATTGAACCAAAAATTAAAAAACAAGAAGAAAAAAAAGAAGTATTTTCGATACAAAAATATGTATGTTCGTGAATAAATGGTAAATAAAAACTAATAATAATAACATAACGGCTTGATTTTTTTTCAATTTTTAATGCTCTAGACTACCTTTTTTTTGGACGCGGCTGAAAGTCTTAAAAGCAAGAAAAAATGTGATTTGAATTGTATTTAAAACAAGTCGGTTCACACTTATAGTTGGTTACTATTTCCAAAATAAACCATACGTAGACAAAAGACAACAAAATAAAGTGTTTGAAGCCCTATTGTTGAAAATGTTTCATGATTCGATATAAGGTACAATTCGATATAAAGTACAAATCAAAATTCGAAATGTACCTTATATCGAAGTTTGCCTGTACCAGCGCCGGCCGCATCCGAATGCAGGTCAAAGAGGGTGTGTGTATAGGAACATGTTGACGTGATACTTGCTTTATTGCACCGACATATAAATGAGTAAGATGCATTAAGTCGTTCGCTTGCTATAATCGTTTGAAATCTGACGCAACATTTGCCAGCTTCATTTTCAATTTTACAAAATGTTATCTAGTCCTACGTCAAAATTAATTTCGTACTGGGCTACAATTCCCGGTAGGTAGAATTCATCGACTACTGCGAAATGGTCACCATTTCTCAGGGAAAGAAGGCATACTTCGATTAATTTCTAGCTTTGTAAAAAACTAAACCAACCGCTTTTTTGAGTACGACCACATATTTTCAATTGAAGCAGTAAAAACTAGTTTTTGCCTCTATTAAAAATTCAAAATTTGACATGACATTTTCATCGAGCGTGATTCAGTTTCACCCACGATGTGTTCCAGCAACCTTCAACAATATTTGCGCATGATTTCAAGTCAACGCTTCTCTTCAAGTTTACCAATTCTTTATAAAAAAAAAGAATCGAAAGGGAATTAAATTGTTTACCGCTTTACACCATCAAATTGATTAACCACCTGAATGACCAAGTAGTTAAAAGGTGCCTAATAAACAAAAAAAAATTATCAACTCCAATCGAGTGTGCTCCAAAACCAATTGCAAAAAAAACATTGAGATGAGATGAGATGGACTTTTCGAGGTGATTTTTTCGTACAATTTCAAACAATTTATATATAACTTTTCAACGTCTTTTTTTTTTTCAAGCAATATTTTGGATATTTGTTTAATTTTTCTGGTGTTTCACACTGATTTGATCTAAATTAGAACCAGTGTTGCTGATTATCACTTCATTACACTCAAATACGTTGTCTGCAACCAGAAGTACTCAGTTCAGTGGCAACGAAGCATGCACTCATAAATGAAACGAACGCGTTGATTGTCCCGTGCCATGGTGAGTGACTCACGTATGAGAATTTTTTTTTCTCTTCGCACCATCTTCGCTTCGGACCCGATCAGATCAATAGGGAAGACAGAGGTTTTTTTCCGTGGTAATCTCATCACTTACCATTCTTACTCATCACTTATCATTCTTACCAACGTTGCCCGTATGCCAGATAAATCTGGATTTTGCCAGATTTCTGTTTGCGCGCCAGACAAACAGATAAACCTCAGAATCTGCCAGATATTTGTAAATGAGCCAAATATTTGCCAGATTTCATCCGCGTCGTCTCGCAAAAAGGTCATTACTGCGAGATGGACCGTGCCTGGTCATCACTTTCAATTCTGCCAGGAATTTTATCCAAGAATGATGAGTGACAGATTTTTGCCAGACTTTTTATTTTCGTTTTGCCAGATTTTATTCAAAACTTAGTGGCAACGCTGATTCTTACCAAAACCAACGGTGTTTATTTTCCTTTGTAAACGACATTGGTCTTTCCCCCGACGCTTCGTTCGCTTCGTTAGATTCGTTCGCTTCGGCTGTAAGTCGAATTGATGGTGAGGTTACTTTTTACGGGTGGCCGAATGTGGTAACTCAGTGAGTTACAATAGGAGGAGAAGAAGTAAAGGACCATTCTGTGCCGAACACGCATCAGTACTGGACGTGTTTGGTGATCGGTCCGATAGAGTATAAAACAAAAGACGTGTGAACAAGTGTTGGCATTGTTTGCCTGGTCGAGTGAAATAAATCCGGGTTCAAGGTCGTTCCTTTGTGCAACTGTTTCGCATCGTGACTGCCAGCTGGTGCGTAAGCCGATTTGGCTGCTGGCTGGATTGTGCTACAGCAGTGGACGAGACACAAACGAGGAAAAAGAAGAAGCCATCAGTGTCAGCGAGTCGTATCGCTGTGTGGAGTGATCTCACACCTGGCTCGCTGCTGGTGGCTGTTTGGTGCTGCTGTATTGGTGCTGCTGGCTGTAACGGCTGCTACTTCGAACGATCGGACAACCAACCTTACTGGAAGGGAGAAATAAAAAGGTACGTGTTCTTGTCAGCGCTAGTGCGCTAAACATAGCGCGATGGATGTAGATCCCTCGCCTCCCGCGCCACCATCCCCGAACCCCTCTGACCCTGACCCTTCTGTTACCCCCTCCCCTGTTCATTCTTCAGTCCCCCCTCGCCCCAGGCTTTACCCAGACGGAGCCCAGGGCAGCTATACTGTTTATTTTCGGCCAAAGGCAGGACCGAAATCGAAAAAGTTGAACCTCTTGCAGATTTCTAAAGACCTGACGAAGGAGTACAAGGGCGTGACCGAAATTTCCAAGGTCCGGCCTAACAAGCTCCGTGTCGTGGTCGGTAACCTGAAAGAGGCCAACGATATAGCTTGCTCTGAGCTCTTCACACGCGAGTATCGCGTTTACATACCCGCACGAGACGTGGAGATCGACGGTGTCATAACCGATTCGAGTCTGTCCGTCGAGTGTATACTGCAAAGTGCCAAAGGGTGCTTTAAAAACAAAACCTGTCCCGAAGTAAAGGTGCTCGACTGCAAGCAATTGCGGTCAGCATCGATCATCGGTGGCAAAACAGTATACACTCCGTCAGACTCGTTTCGAGTTACGTTCGCCGGGTCTGCACTACCAAGCCACGTCTCGATCCACCGGGTTCGTCTCCCTGTGAGGCTCTACGTGCCCCGCGTCATGAACTGCCTGAATTGCAAGCAGTTAGGCCATACAGCCGCCTACTGCTGCAATAAGGCACGTTGTGGCAAGTGTGGGGAGTCTCATGCGGAAGATTCTTGCAGTGTTAACGCTGAAAAGTGTATTCACTGCGGAGAAAATCTGCATGAGCTCTCGACATGTGCGGTGTACATGCAGCGCAGGGATAAAATAAAACGGTCTCTCAAAGAGCGTTCAAAGCGTTCCTACGCTGACATGCTGAAGAAGACCGTTACTACTTCTCCCGTTACTTCGAACCCCTTCGATCTGTTGCCCTCTGAGGAAACCGATTCTGACGATTCACCAGCGGGAGCATCTTACGCCAATCCTGGGGAGTCTAGAAAGAGGAAAAATATTTCCTCTCCTAAACTTCCCAGAAAAGGTCCTAAGATTTCTCAAAGTGAAATGAAAGTTACAAACAAACCAAACAGTGCTGCGGAAAAACCGAAGCAAACTCCTCCTGGGCTGGCAAATTTAAAGTCCCAGAAGGAGTTCCCAGCACTGCCAGGAACATCTAAAACCCCAGTTGCTCCTTTTACACTCCCAGTTGATGAAACAAACTCTGGATTAGTGAAATTTTCTGACATTGTGGACTGGATTTTTGAAACTTTCAATGTACCCGATCCAATTAAAATTTTTCTTACAGCATTCCTCCCAACAGTTAGATCATTTTTGAAGCAGTTGACTGCCCAATGGCCTCTCCTTGCAGCGATTGTATCCTTCGATGCCTAATTCAACTGCGTATATGAAGGATTCTATCTCTGTCTTACAGTGGAATTGTAGAAGTATTTTACCAAAAATTGATTCGTTTAAAGTTTTGATAAATAAAAACAAATGCGATGCATTTTCCCTTTGTGAAACTTGGCTTACTTCAAATATTGATCTCAACTTCCATGATTTTAATATTATTCGCCTTGATCGAGACACCCCATATGGAGGAGTACTTTTAGGGATTAAAAAGTGCTATTCTTTCTATCGTATTAACCTCCCCTCGATTCCAGGCATCGAAGTTGTCGCATGTCAAATGACAATACAAGGTAAAGAGCTTTGTATTGCCTCAATATATATTCCCCCCAGAGCACAGGTTGGGCAACGGCTGCTCTTTGATTCAATAGAACTTCTTCCCTCGCCACGTTTGATTTTGGGAGACTTCAACTCTCATGGCGTGGCTTGGGGTTCCCCATACAATGATAACCGCTCCTCTTTAATCTATAACCTTTGCGATGACTTCGACATGACTATTTTAAACAACGGTGAAATGACACGTATCCCGAAACCTCCAGCGCGCCCAAGCGCTTTGGATCTATCCTTATGTTCGACGTCGCTACGGTTGGATTGCACATGGAAGGTAATCCTCGATCCTCACGGTAGCGACCATCTGCCTATTCTTATTTCAATTACTAACGGGTCAACTCGCATGCGACCAATTGACATTCCGTATGAACTCACACGAAATGTCGATTGGAAGTTATACGAGGAAATGATTTCAAAAGCGGTCGAGTCGATTCAACATCATTCACCACTTGAAGAATACAACCTCCTCGCGGGCTTGATTCTCGACGCCGCGTTGCAAGCCCAAACGAAGAAATATCCCGGCGTAACGATCAAAGAACGGCCTCCCACTCCGTGGTGGGACCAAGAGTGCTCCGATGTCTACACGCAAAGATCCGACGCGTTTAAGGCCTACCAGACGGGAGGTATACCTGGCGACTATTTACGGTATTCGGAGCTTGATACCAAGCTTAAAAGCTTGGCTAAAGCAAAGAAACGTGGATATTGGCGTCGGTTCGTGAACGAGACGTCGAGGGAGACATCGATGAGCACTCTTTGGAACACAGCCCGAAGAATGCGGAATCGCGTAACGGTCAACGAAAGCGAGGAGTCTTCAAGTAGGTGGATATTTGATTTTGCCAGGAAAGTATGTCCGGACTCTGTTCCTGAGCAAAATATTGTTCGCGATGCGTCTCCGGGCCACGACGCGATAGAATCACCTTTTACGATGGCAGAACTTTCAGTTGCCCTCCTGTCCTGTAACAATAACGCGCCTGGATTAGATAGAATCAAATTCAACTTGTTGAAGAATCTACCCGGCAATGCCAAGAGGCGCTTGTTGAACTTGTTCAATAAGTTCCTGGAGCAAAACATTGTACCGCAGGATTGGAGGCAAGTGAAGGTGATCGCCATCCAAAAACCAGGGAAACCAGCTTCTAATCACAACTCTTATAGGCCGATTGCAATGCTATCCTGTATCCGGAAATTGATGGAAAAAATGATACTCCGTCGTTTAGACCACTGGGTCGAATCAAATGGTCTACTATCAGAAACTCAATTTGGCTTCCGCCGTGCCAAAGGGACGAATGATTGTCTTGCGTTGCTTTCAACAGATATTCAGCTGGCGTATGCTCGTAAAGAACAAATGGCGTCTGCGTTCTTGGACATTAAGGGGGCTTTTGATTCCGTTTCTATTGACATTCTTTCGGGTAAACTTCACCGACAAGGATTTTCTCCAATTTTGAACAATTTTTTGCACAATTTGTTGTCCGAAAAGCACATGCATTTTACGCATGGCGATTTGGCAACTTTTCGCATTAGCTACATGGGTCTTCCCCAGGGCTCATGTTTAAGCCCCCTTCTTTACAACTTTTATGTAAATGACATCGACGAATGTCTGGCAAATTCATGCACGATAAGACAACTTGCAGACGACAGTGTAATCTCTGTTACAGGAGCCAAAGCTGCCGATTTGCAAGGACCATTGCAAGATACCTTGGACAATTTGTCTGCTTGGGCTTTACAGCTAGGTATCGAATTCTCTCCGGAGAAGACTGAGATAGTAGTTTTTTCTAGGAAGCATGAACCTGCTCAGCTTCAAACACAATTAATGGGTAAAACGATTTCTCAGGTTTTGGTACACAAATATCTTGGTGTCTGGTTCGACTCTAAAGGCACCTGGGGTTGTCACGTGAGGTATCTGATGAAAAAATGTCAACAAAGAGTGAATTTTCTTCGTACAATAACCGGACAATGGTGGGGAGCCCATCCAGGAGACCTTATAAGGCTTTACCAAACAACGATATTGTCTGTTATTGAATACGGGTGTTTCTGCTTCCGCTCCGCAGCAAACACACATTTGATCAAACTGGAGCGAATACAATATCGTTGTTTGCGTATCGCCTTAGGTTGCATGCAGTCGACCCATACGATGAGTTTGGAGGTTTTAGCTGGAGTACTACCATTGAAAAACCGCTTCTGGAGCCTGTCTTCTCGTATTCTAATCAAATGTGAGGTCTTGAACCGTCCCGTGATTGAAAATTTTGAAAGGTTAATCGAACTTAATTCTCAAACCCGTTTTATGACATTGTATTTCAATCACATGTCCCAAAATATTAACCCTTCTTCGAATATTCCAAATCGTGTCGACTTATCAAATACTTCTGATTCTACTGTGTTTTTCGATACATCCATGATAGAAGAAACTCGTGGAATCCCGGATCATTTACGCGTGCAGCAGATCCCCAAAATTTTTTCCAATAAATATCGAAACATCAACTGCGACAATATGTACTACACTGACGGATCACTTCTTGATGGGTCCACTGGCTTCGGTATCTTCAATAACAATTTAACCGTCTCCCATAAGCTCGATAATCCTGCTTCTGTTTACGTCGCAGAATTAGCTGCAATTCAGTACACCCTAGGGATTATCGAAAAAATGCCCACGGACCATTATTTCATCTTTACGGACAGTCTCAGTTCCATTGAGGCTCTCCGATCGATGAAAGATGTTAAGCACTCTCCGTATTTCCTGGGGAAAATACGGGAACATCTGAGTGCTTTATCCGAAAAATCTACTCAGATTACCTTAGCGTGGGTCCCTTCTCACTGCTCGATACCGGGTAATGAGAAAGCGGACTCTTTGGCTAAGGTGGGCGCAACAAACGGTGATATTTATGAAAGACCAATTGCCTTTAATGAATTTTTCGCACTTGTACGTCAGAATACGATCATCAGTTGGCAAAATGCTTGGACCAGAGGGGAATTGGGAAGGTGGTTACATTCCATAATCCCCAAAGTATCGACGAACCCGTGGTTCAAGGGGTTGGATGTAGGTCGGGATTTCATTTGCGTGATGTCCCGGCTTATGTCCAATCACTATAGATTTGACGCGCATCTCCGTCGTGTTGGGCTCGGGGAAAGTGGTATCTGTGCCTGTGGTGAAGGTTATCACGACATAGAGCATGTGGTTTGGTCATGCCCTGTACACCGTGACGCCAGGTCTAAATTAATAGCTTCCCTGCAGGCCGAGGGTAGACAGCCGGCTGTTCCTGTTCGTGATGTCTTGGCGAGCCGTGACCTATCCTACATGTCCCTTATATACGTTTTCCTGAAATCCATCCACGCCCCAGTCTAGTCCCGTTCCCCTCCGTCTACACCCAACAAAACGACAAGAACACGTTTGAACCTTAAGCACAAAACCAGCAACCAGACCCCGCACAATAGAACCAGGACCCAAGGACTACGAGCCTCTGTCCCAACTCACGACATCGTGGCTCAGCAGAATGAATCCATACATGCCATTCGACGATTATCAGACGACCATTGAACAACAAAACACTGATTGGAAATCCCATGCTAGTTTTAAGTTAGACTTAATTTCAGCTCGTAGTCGGCAGCGAGGATAAAAAATTTGCTTTAGTTTTTAAGTCATCAGATATAATTGGCGCCGTTAAACATTAAATTGTATTTGTGCCGTGTCAAATAAATGTTATGTGAAGAAAAAAGAAGTAAAGGATAGAATACACCCAAACAGTTCATTAAGCAGTGTTATTCGCACATGATGATGCGATAGGCTGCAGCTCTAGTACCAAGTCACTAGTGAGCAGCGACGATGATGAATCATGAATGATTGTTGTTCTATTCGTTGGATGCTGATTCGGATATACCGGTTCTTTTAGCAGGCACAGGTTATGTTTGTGTGTGGCAGGCTTTAAGCTGTATGAAATTTTTATTGTTGTGTTAGATTTCGTTTTAGATATATTATATAGATTAAACTTACTTTCGGTTTTTCAATCAGCAAATAGAACAAATTATTTTTATTTTTATTTTAGCACTAGTGTACTATTTTGTGTTTGTGATTTCCCTCTTATATCCAACGGCGCGTCTAGACTGTTTCGCTGCTCGTGGCAAAAGAAAGATTATTTGACAACCGGATCCTGAGCTAGGCCTTTCGATGGCTGACAGTTAAGCCCTAGGGATGAAGTGTTGAGGCAGTGCACCCAGTTTGCAACAATTGTGATAATCAGCAACTTTGATTAGAACCATTCTTTGTTTTTTCCTGCCTTAAGATTTAGAATAATTTTCAATTGTCACCGTCATTTTTTTGTAAACAATAAGAAAGCAAAATATTATAAAAAGAATTTGATAGATTTTATTTACTTTTTTTTAAAGTTTTTTTTTAAGTAGAAGATTTACTCAAGAATTAGGCCGTTACAAATTTTATTTTCATTTTATGTCGCCCCCCCCCCCCCCCCCCCTTCAAAAATCTTGAAAATTGGAAGGGGAAGAAAAAAAAGCTCAAACCGTTTTGTTCATTTCGTTGGTTTTCTGACAACATAAATGCTTAATTTAGCAACAAACAAGTCAGGTGGCAGCGAGAGTGTCGTCGAAAGGCAAGCGAAATAGATAATAATAATAATAAACAACATTTATTTGAGTGCAAGTTACGAACGTCATAACTTGCACACAAACTTTGATCAAAGATATTTCTTTTTTTTCGTCTCGGTGTTATTTATTTTTTGCCACCCCCTCTGCTAACTTTGATAACCTTGGACATAAAAAGAATTCGGAGTTTGTATCAGCCTTATTACATGAAACCGCAAATAATAAACAATATAATCGCAAAACTAAACAAAAAATTAATAATTTTTGTGTCAGCAAATGCATTGAGAATGTAACGTTACAAGTTTTTTTGGCACAACGTTGCAAAGAAATAATAATGTTACTCAAAGATTTGGAAACAATTTCACAACAATTACCGTTTACAAATTACGAATTTCACAACAATTTAAAAATTAATGATGGTATAAAAATGCACGCAGTATTTCATACAATTTTCGGAAAATGTTTTGAATATTTTGCTGAACAAAAAATTAACAAAATTGGTTAGTGTGGAAAAATCCCTCTTTTTTTTAATTATTAGAAATTTGCAGTGATAAAATATGTAATAATCTAAAAAGGTTTCACATGACATTTGTATACTTGTTACCATTTTATTCAAAATATTTTATTTGATTGTGTTTCAACAATTCATATAAACTCATACCATTTTCTTACGCTTTTTCAAGAATATCACGATTGATAAAGAATGAAGTCTTTCGGATCAGACAGTGTTTGGAATGCGAATATTTCTTTTCTAGCTACCAATGTTTTAACTTTTTTTAATCCTCAACTGCTGAGATCGTATCACTTATCAAGATTAAAGTTAGCTTGCAATCAATAAAGAGTCGCAAATCATTGTGCTATTTTACGGGCCATCGAAACAATTCACTGCGCAGGAAGAAGCATATTTTCCGCATGATTCGAATAATTAATTTCGTTGATCATTCCATTAAAACCAAGCAAATTTGAACGAAGCCAAGCGTCAGCGCCATCATTAAGATATCAATCACTGCCGTGCCATTATTTTCTAAATCATTAATATTCGAGTCACGTTTATCGATAACAAATGCTTCTTGCAGCACTGCGGTTTTTCATCAAGATATTCGTCAACAAGAATAGACATTTTCCAGCTCATAGCTCACATGGCACAGATTGATTGAATTTTTGAAAAGTCAAGTCATGTAATGGAATCGAATAAAATGCCATAATGCTCTCAATCCCATTTCCGCTCGTCAACAGCAGTGGAAAAAGGTGGGCTTATTCGCAGCTCGCCTACATCTTGACTTCTTCCACCGGCGATTATCAAAATATTCGGAATCACCGTGAGCGTAGCGAAAATTCATTGAAAACTCAAAATGCTGGGGCTTGTGAAACACCGCAAAATGAAACACTCCCGAGAAGCCGCGACCACGGGTACGACAGTCAAGTCATGGACGGTCTCTGTTTGCGTTTACTTCCGAAACAGGATTATTGCGCAATATATAGCGATTTTTATCGATTTTCCCATGATGGTAGAGCACCACCGGAGGGCGTTTTTTGTCACCGAAGCTTATTTACCGTTGTGCTTCCATTAATGCTGCAGACGCTATCTGGGGCCTGGTAAGCAGCCAAAAGGGAAGTTTTCTTTCCGGGGGTGATACTTTGTGTGCAAGAAGATCAACGGAGAGCTTAATCAAGTATCATTACTACTAATCATCGATTGAAGTTGGTCGGATTTTATTGCAACGATGACAACTTGGGTTGTTTTCATTTTATACCGATACCACTAAGAGTTTCTAACTGTCATGGATCATTGTTAGGTTGGGAGGATTTTGAACAAGAGTGGCATATTTTCCTAGCAATTCATTCGATTTAGTTAGTTCCATAAACGTTAAAGACAGTTGCCCTGTTAAAAACCTCAATGTTCCGTCACATTTAAAAAATGAGAATCAGAGCTTAAATGCTCTTGTAAGTTGCGTTTTTCCAATGAGACAACTAAACAAGGACTGATTATGGATTATTTTTTTCTGGCTTATAAAAAATACGGAATAGAGAAAATGTTTAGAGAATTAATCGTGTTAAAGCCGAAGAAAAGAAATATTTATAATTTATATAGTAAATGACAAACAAATACAGGAAAGACAGCACTCAGAATTAGAAAGAAAAATTAGCAAATAAAAACCACAACCCAGCAACTGTTTGGAAAGGGCGGGCAAATTACTGATCAACCTGTTTGTGCACTGTCCCCGCAAGAAACTCGTTAAACTTTCTCCAACCGCTTTTCTTCAAGCAAATTGGTCGCTGGCAAGAGCGAACCCTTTTTACGTGTCGCCTTCGGCCTTTCATCAGGTTCATTATCGTACATTCCAGTTTTCCCACTTTAGGTTCGTGCGCTGCCTCGGGTTCTTTTTGTACTTTAACTGCACCATTGGATCCCGATGGATAAACTCACAACAGCAGCAGCAGGAGAGCGAGCTGAACAGCAGCACGGGATGTGCCAAATTGAAAATAAATCAAATAAGTCTACTTATACCGGGTCAGCAGCCACGTTTTAGCTATACATCCTATACTAACTACATCCATTGCTGGGTTAGGTCACAATTTGACCACATTTTGGGTTACCGCAGAGGCCGCAGTACACAACAGAAACCTCACAGAATACATAATAGAAACGATAATTTGCCCAAACTAAGGGTTTGGGTTTGTGTACAGGTAGGATGCTAATTGAATTTGCAGCTTGGCACCGGTCGAAACAGTTCAATCATTATGATGAGCTAGAGTTGGATGTGGGACACGCAAACTATTTTTGGGTTGGCCTAAATCCATTTAATCACCTCTATTTGTTCGACCCAAAATAATTTCGCCACTTATGTAGGGTTATTTCACTGATATCTTTTGTTGACTAGAATTCTCGACCGCGGCAATTTACACTTGCTCAGGTTATGCATTCTGTACTCCATCTCAGGGGCACGTGACTTCTTGATCATAGCGACCCTAATCTGCTGTTTATCCTTGGGTAAAACAATACCTTCGTCGTACTTGTTGACATCCTGGCCTTCGGCACATTCCGCACACTGCTGGGTGGTAAGAACCTGTTCTATACGCACAATTTCCTCCGGAGCATGGGTGATTGGTCTCCTGAGGGAAGGATCTTCACAAGTTACAGGACTGGTGTATACCTCCGCCAATACTGTGTTCAACCTTTTTTCCAGTGTAATCAGGAATCGTTTAACATTCTGTTTCGTCGCTTTACGATGATCTCCAAGTAATTTAGATACTTCTGCTCGATCATAACCGATAATTTCCAGAATCTCGTCCAGCTCTTTAAACTGATCTAAAAGTTCTGACTCATCATCCTGTGTAAATTTTTCCAATTTTTTCGTGGTCTGACACTCCTTAAGTAGCTGCTCATGAAGTTGCTTGTAGCTTTTCTCCTGCCGATTTTCATTCGCTTGTTTTTGATCCTTCAAATCGTCCACCTTTTCATGCAACTCCTTCAGCGTACAATTCAGTCGTTCAAACTGAAAATTCAGTTCGTTCAAGTAGTTGAAATGGGCAAAAAACGCATCCTCCTGAATTTGATATTTTCCAATCAACTCCGTAACATCCTGCACCTTGCAAAATTTTTTCGTTTTCTCGATAATTCTAGTATAAAGCTCAATCTTGCGAGAGTAGTCCCTTTTCGCCGTATTCCTGCGGTAAACTTCCCGCGGGTCCAACTCGCACATTTCCCGCAGAAAACCTTTGCTCCGAAGAAACTCATGATTTTTTTGGTCATTTTTTATTCTCCTCTGCAGCTCCAACATTTCCTGCCGCTGAGCTTTCTGCTCCCTCGCAGCGTATTCTTTAAGGGAATCAATTTTGCGGCACAGTTCCTCGCCCTGATTGAAGGCCAAAATAGTGCGCTCAATCATATCGATCAGAAACTTTTTATCGTATGCCAGCTGATCGATCATGCGTCTCCACTGCTGATGGAAAAGCCTTCTCGCAATCAGCATGTCTTCAACCATTTCTTTTAGCTTGCGATTTTTGACCAAAATAATCGATTCTCGTTTTTTCATGTGGTAAAGTTTATCTTTTAGTGTGGCAAGCCGTTTCTTGGCCTTCAGAACACGATTGTAGTAGAAATGATCCGACTGAGAAATTTTCTGCAGATCTTTACGCTCCTTTTCCAATCGTTTCATCTGCGACTGGAGGTGCAGAATCTCCGTTCGAATTTCCGCTATTTCCAAATCGAGCTGTTCATATTTACGTACATTTTCTTCTACATGCTGAAGCTGGCGTTCGTATCGGGTCACGTGACAAGGAGCATAGGCCACTTTCAGTTCCGTTCTCTGTTCGCACCGTTCCCGCTTCAGATGTTTTAACTTTTTCTCCAGGCATCGCATAATTTGAACATCTTTGGCAGCCGGCCCGGCATTGGCGATGTTCAGGTATTTTCGTTGCAGCCGAGTTATTTCCTTTTCGAAAGTTTTGTCCAGCTTGAGGCGCTCCTCGGGGGGCAGATTTTCGTCCACTTCCGGTGCAATCAGGAAGGCTTCCTCCTTGGGGTTGGACATCTCTGATGGAATTTAGGAGTGGTTTTTCCCTGCTATGTTTCGATAAATTGATAGCAAATGCTCAGTGATATATTTGCTGACTGCTGGCTTTTGGTTTCATGGCCTATTTTGCAGATTGTTTCATACACTTATTATTATTTATTACAATAGAATGCGCCTATTTTCTGTAGGTACTCCAACGATTATCTATGTTCAGCAGATGTTAGGTATATAAAATTGCAGTTCAGAATTCACACATTTCTATGCGTCTAACAAACGTTGGATTACAGATCTCTTTTTTCGTCACATGTCCGGTTATTAATAAGTATTCATGCATTACTGAATCCATCGTTTTACAATTACTGGTCTAAGTAATAAAATCTAAGTCGTTTGATTTTCTAAGGCTTATAAACCACTACCAATTATCAGAACAGTGAATTGTCGATCGCTTTTGTTTTCGAACTCTGATCTAAAATTGTGGTTTAGATTGGTAATAGCAAAAAATCAAATAAGCTCAATACCTGTCCATAACTCGGATTCTTCGAATCACCATTTCAAGCTTAACTTCAGATGCATGTAACTCCCTCAATCTTGATCCGATTTTAAATCAACAAACTTCATTTTGATGGAGGATTTATGTAATTTTTATCATTTTTTCAATGTTTCTCCACGATACGACCAATATTTAAATAAAGTTTAAGACATAATGCCGGAAGGCCAAACAACCTATATTTAAGAGTTCATGTGTACCGTACATTCTTGTGAAAAAGTTGGAAACGATCGGATGAACAACAACCTATGGGAAATTTACCGTACTTTTTGAATTTTTGGGTCCCGGTTTACACATTGTTGCTCCGAAGGATGAATAATAGTTAATCCCAAATCCGTTAAACGGGAAAAATATAGCGAACGTACTTTGACGTTTGATTTCTTATATTACCTCGAAAGGCTCGAAAATATAGCGAACGTACTTTGACGTTTGATTTCTTATATTACCTCGAAAGGCCTATTAATTACCTTTAATTTGACGTTAAAAGATTCCAAATTGGTCAAACGTCTTAGAAGTTACAAGTTTCTGAAAAAAACATCGTCTATTTCTGGGCAGCCCCAATTTGAAAAGGAGCACCCTAAGGACCAAACAAAAAATACGGGTCAAAGTTCTTCGATAAAGAACAAATATACCCATGTTGAGCATGATTTGAACAAAAAGGAAATCTTTGTCAAAGAAGGGTCCAACGTCATTTCAGGTGAATAACATTTTCTGACATTAAGAAAAAGTTCAGCAGCTCAAAATTGTTTTTTTCTTCGATTTTTGTTTAGAGACCTGCCACTGTACAATGGCTACACTTTTTTTAGTTCTAACTTAAGTTAAGTTTTAACGTAGAATTACGTCTTCCAGCAAACAATCAGGGATAGGGGTGCAAATTTGGTTGTTATATACCTTTTTGACCGAGAAAAAGAGCAAAGTTTGGATTTTTTTAAGCGTGTAGCACCTTTTTTATTGAATAAAAGTAGTAATTTTCTGAGAGTTCAGCTGTTCAACAACAACAACAAAACACGTTTGTTCATAAGAAATACCAATTCCAATCCCTATTGTTAGATCTTTATGAAAATTTGTAAAAATTTTCTCAATATGTTGTACTTAAAGATAATGCAATATTTGTTTCCGATTTTTTTAAAGTCAAAAGGTATATAACCCCTTAAAATCCAGCCGACGCTAAAGTGCTTCATGGTTGCTTTGGAGAGTTTTGAAAAACCAATTCCAAGATCTTCTATCGAGTAACAACCTTTGGCTATTCGTGAAATTCCTGTAATTTTTCGATTTCACGCTTCCTTAGAAGAAATCTAAATCAAGAATAATAGAGTTCCAGTTGTAGAAAGTGCGCTGAAAACATAATTCGCATATGTGCGTTGTGTCCTTTTTTTCCTCTCTGGATTACTTTTAACTCAGACCGTCCGATCTACAAAGACGCTGTGTGTCTATACACTCCCCCCACAATTATGGAACTCCCACAATTACGGATCACTTTTGTGTCTTATGTTATTTAACTTAGTTAAACTAACGGTTCGAAGGCATTTTTGCAGTAAAATATGCCATATTTGCTAGCTTTGAACACAGAAAACATCGTTCTTATTCCTAGATTGATGTGTTTTCTATAAGCGTGAAATATTGTCTTCCAGAATCTATCAAAATATTTGTCGTTTTTCTCAATCAGCGTAAGTAGCACGCTAATCATTCATAAGGTTCATATATGATATAATCGCTAATTCTCGTGCAAAAAATAACTCATACACAAAGATCAAGGTAAGTTCTGCACGATTCATCAAATATTGATGGTTGAAAATGATTTTTCTGTAAAACCTAGTTATTATATAAGTGTTCCATAATAGGGACCGAGACAAGATAGTTCTCTATAAATATGGATCACTTCGATTCAAATGTGATTTTTAACCAATTAAAACACCCTCTTAACATTTATTGAGTTCTAAGCGAAAGCTAGACAGTGCTGAGCCTTTGAAAAATATAATTTCCAAGGCACGAGGGACAGGAAAACTACGTAAAGCGGGAAACTGTTATGATGTACCGTATACAATAGTTCATTGCTACCTTCGGGAGCGACAGACCTGGACTCTCGATCTAACTGCAACCTCAAAAGCCACATAAAATGTGGCCAGGCCATGCGGGATCTTTAATATGATTTGAAATATGTTATTTCTTCAAATCACATAATTTGAATAAGGTTTATTGAATGAATTCGTTGCCAGAAGCTGTTTTCATTATGCTGATCCATAACATGATGCGAACTGTTTCATAATTAGATCCGCTCTTAAAAATGATCAATAATTGTGTATTTGGTGAGTTATGAAATAAATATATTTTCTGAGAAATATTCACAAAACATGGAAATAAATACTCAATGAAGTGAAAGATTACATATTTCTGTGACTGAAAACATTTATAGATTACTTATAAACAATAAAATTGGTCAGAAATGATTTTTTGCATTCATACATCTTATTAAGTGATCCATAATCGTGGGGGGACTGTATTATCTATATATTCTAAGGCATAAAAACCACTCCCAATACTCTCGTGATGGAAAAATACTCAGAAAATTCGTACTCATAAAAGTAAAAAATTTGATTTGAATAATCAAAGCTAACTTATGTTTTCCAAGAACCAAGTGTCATTGCGGAAAGATCAATTGGGAACCATACTCAAGGTTCTTTTGAAGCCATGAAAATCCCAGCGTGAATTTTTTAAATACTGTTGATGCTCCATCCGTATAATAAATAGATCCTTTCCTAGAAACTTTTACCGGTAACCCAATACGCGCAAGTTCAAAGTATCAATTTCGACTTATTAGGATCCAATTTTCGGTACGGAGTGTGATAAGTGCTGCCACTTGCTTACTATACGCAGTTTCCCTTGTTCGAAACCAAAACGTTATGACGAAACACGCCGTTAAAGTATTTTTACGTGTATGCTATTTGCCCCTTGGCTTCCCAACGAGATATTTTTTCGGCATTATTGTTTCCGAGTAGAAAGAAAGTTTCGTTCCGAATTTCGGAAAGGGAAAGTAAATCACATTAGCATAAACCGGTAGCAAACGAACCGCTCCACTTGGTTTTTCCGGCTTCCGCTGGTTATGGATTGGACCCAGACGTGATTGCGGATACTCTCGAAGGCACTCGGGTGGCGCCCGTCGTCGGCGGTATGGGGGTATGAGTGTTCTTCAGGCGTCCCCGCCCAGGACTGCTATGCTTTGTAAGAAAGTTTTTCGTACAAGAAACAAGAAGAAATTGGCAGAAAAATATGATCTCCAGTGGGAGGGTTGTAGGAGTCGAAATGGCTGTTTACAGCTTCATTTTCGTTTGTGTTGTTATGCGGTACCAGCCTCAATCATCCGAAGGGGAAAGATAAGGAGGCTATAATAACCCAACAAATTACAAGCGAATTACCATATGCAAATCACGATCACTGTGCCGAATGTCAGCCGACTTGAGCTGAGAGGCTGTCATAAATTTTGCATTAGTTTGAAACTAGGATACAGCCATGATTTTGCGGGGGAAACGGTTTGAGTTTTTGCTTGTTTTTCGTGACTATCTTTTAACTTTCAACATTATTTTAATCGCAATGATTGCTCAACAAAGGATTGAATTGTAATTTGTCACTGGCATTGAGATTATGTTCCTAATATTGTTAAGAATAATTGTTTTTCATTAAAATTTGCTAAAGACATGCTGTTATTAATTTACCAAATTTCATATTTCGTTCAACTTCCAGGAGATTCGAACCTCCAAATCTTGCGGATCAATAATTAAAGTAACATGTTCAGTTATACCACAATAGATCAAACAATGGTCGCAGTGGTTCAGTCTGCTACAAGGGAAAACATGTTCAGTTTGCATTTGCAGAAACGTAACACGATTATAGGAAATAAAAAACATAAATAATCGCGAGCTCCGCATGCAGTGTAAAGTTTAACGACTGTTGCTAACATTAAAATCAATTCGAAATTTCTGAGAGGACAAACCTCACACCTCTCCCTTTCGGCACCCTGTCTTCTTTTGTATTTTTACGAACCCTGTGAACCACAACGCCAATCGCCTCCGTTGAAGGTAGCTAATAAAGGAACGATAACTTCATCAAGAAACAATTTGACCCACGCGAACTGTCCGAGCCGAAGGTACACGTAGCTAGCGGATACTTACCGGGCGATGTGCCATCAGTTGAGTACCCAGTAGAGTAAGCACTTTCCGGCGAGGACAGCGTATTATGATGGCCACCCGGATGGGGTGGATGGGCGTGATGCGGATGATGACCGGTAACGGTGCCAGCTCCAGTTGGGTTTTGCGAGTGGTGAGGTTGTGTTTGGTTCTGAGAACTTTGCTGCTGCCGTGGTTCTTTGTGTAGATGGTAAACGATTCCGGAACCAGATGGTGCAGTGTTCGCATTGGTGCTGTTGTTGTTATTTACGTGATTCAGTTTCCCAGTGCTGTTGGTGGCAGTCGAAGTGGCGGCCGTGGTTTGGTCGAGCGAATTTCTATTGCCAGCCAGTTTGTGAAATTTGCTGGTGAAGCTCGATAATGTTTGGGCATGGTTGGAACTGCTGCCGACGTTTGCATTTGCGGGACACATTTCAAAATTGTTGTTATTGTTATTGTTGTTTGGGCCGGTAATAAGGCGATTACTTTTGGCACCATGCGGAATGTTATTGGCGGAAGGTGCATTGCAGACTGCGGACTTCAGATGACTTATCGGTGGTGTATATTTGCTTCCGCCGTACACTGAATTATTGTTGATGGTGTTGTGTTGCTCGTAATAGGTTCCAGTATTACTGAACTGCTGGGGAATCTGATGTTTACCAGTTAAACCCGACGGTTTCACGTATTTACTCTGGACTTCGTATCCATTGCTGCTAACACACGTGTTATTATTGTTACCAATCATGCTGTTGTTGTTAATCATATTGTTGTTCGAATTGATTGAAGATGACGAACTGGAACTAATTTTTATGTGTTGACTTTTTTTCAAACGGTTCTGTTCAATATGTTGCAGGTCCTCCAGCAGCTCATTGCTGGAACTGGTTGCAGTAGAATAGTTCAATGTGTTCACCATCACATTTCCGTAGCTACCGTTGTGTGCTGAGTTTATTACTCCCGTCCCAGCACCACCGGGTTTCCGATAGCCTTCTTCCTTCATGCTGTACATCGTGTGACCGTAGTTACTGTCAACACTTTTAGAATAGTTCCCGCTGCTGTTGATTTCCGAAGCGCTATGTTTGAGGATACTTTTCGGCGAGGAAATCGTACAATGCGAAACCACTTGCTGTGGTGCAAGGTAACCGTTCGCAATATAGCTGCTACTCCCAAATGAGTTCACCGATGCGTTGTATTGGTAGCCTATTCCCGCGGGAAGCGTTCCATTGCCGTATACTGGAGCCGCCGATTGATTGCGGTTGGATTGATGTTGCAGCTGATAGTGAAGTTGATCGTCGGGTTTCGGTGATAACGATGGAGCCTGATCCTGATTAGGAGATTGCCAGCCGCGTCGACTTTTGGTCTGTAAAGAAAATTATTCGGAAAAGTTTAGTTGCTTTGAATTCAGAACAAGATTTTCTCTAACTATCAAGAAGAGCCATGAAAAAGGCTTACACAGCTGCCTAGTTCTTAACAGTTATAAATTTCCTCTGTAAAACCAACCAGGAAAGTTCCCAAAACAGCCCGAATTTAAAGATGCAAACGCATCTCGCAGCTTAAAAATTCAACCGTATTAAACTAAAACTTTTTTCATTCCTCCTTTCCCCAACGTAAAAACTTTTTGCTCGGCTCGGCAGCGCCTACATTCCTTTCGTGGCGAGAAAAAACTTTTCCACTAACCAGTTGCCTAGTGAACGTGCTAGGCCATCCTCTCTCTTGGAGCCGTAGATTGTAGAATAGACGAAAGAATAATGTTGTTGCTAAAAACCGTCAGCACATAGGCGTACTTAGCCTAATTTTTTATCCTGTCCGTGTACGAATGCACCTTTTGTATGGCCAGTAAAATTTGACGAACTTTCCTTGCGCTTCAACTAGCAGCGCCAGTCAGTAGTGGAAAAGTTTTTCGCATCCGCTGTTGCCGTTGGTATGCGGCAGTAAAAGGACGTTTAATATTTCAGGAGGATTGTTTCACTCTGAATGGTTGTTGAGATGCTGAGAGATGGCCTGTTTGAGTGTGACTATTAGATTTATGTTTTAAAACATGAGGATATTGCATTTCTGCAAAAGCTGTTGATTTATTTAGTTTGGAAAGTGGAAAGAGGATAGTATGTGAAACAGTTTCTGCTTTCTCAAATTGGTCGAATCAACGGTTCTGGAGAGTATAGGGTGAAAACGAGGCAGCCAAATGCAGTGCTATGAGAAATTGTTTTTCTGTTTTATTGTATCAAGTGCTAAATTCATGTTAATATTGACAAAGTAAATATTTCATACAACATCGTGTTCCATTTAGATCCAACGCATGGAATATTTATTTTCGTTGCTTTTCGGCAATATTTTATTATTACGTCAGCATTTCTAGGGTATTTGTTCCATTATTTATCCCATCAAACCGACGTTTGTGGAGAATGTACACATGGTGAGTCGAGAAAATTTCCAGCTCGAGAAGATCCTCGACCTGATCGGAAATCGAACCCGACATAACAACCGTGTGGGAAAGCAAGCCGAGCGACATCGCTAACCACAGAACCACGAGGAGTACACCGCATCTTCAATATACTCTTTAATATCCACAATCTACTATAAAGATGAGCGTGGCCAGCAACGGTGATTGTCAGGTCTGCTTTAGCTTAGATTGGTTCATATGTTACTCTCAAAAATTGTTCCTCATGCAATCTGAGTGGAAATGATAGCCAACAGCCTGCAATCTACAAAATGTACCATGTTTACGGTAGCGTAGCGCTATATCGTTTAAACCATTCCTGTGAATTTGTGTGTCCCTAACGTTTGCGGTAAAAAATGAACAAAAATTGTCGATTTTTCATGGGTTTACCGTTAATTGCACTGACGAAACTACTCATGCACCATCAATCATAGCAACCCATGAGTTAACAAAAAAAAAAAAATTGACAGCTCTATCAGTCTAACTGTGGTGGCGAAAAAAGTGAAGCGTTGAGAAGTGTGCGCGTTCAAAGAACGGTACCCCGCCGCGTCAAAAACGGACATCGTGCGGCACTTTGTGGACGCCGGGTATGCCCGTTCCGGCATCAACAACATCTTGACACCTTTGGACAACGATCAAAGCATCGAAAGAAAGCCTGGTTCCGGACGGCCAACGACCTTGAGCTACAACAAGCTTCGAAGGATGCTGAAGAGGAAGACCGAGGGAGAAGTGGCTAAATCGCTGCGTGCACTTGGCCGAGAGGTTGGTGCATGCGGTATACCAGTGAAAAAGTATCTGGAGAACATGGACATACATATCAGGAAGCGGCAGTTCCGTCCACTGGTCTCGTAGCGACAGCGGTTGAACAAGATGGTCAAGTCGATTTTCCCGGCGAATCGCGACGTGGCAGTGGTGATGGACGACGAGACCTATCTCACCCTGGATGGCAGCGACTGGCAGGGTACTTCGTATTTCACTTCTCCCACGAAGAAAGTGAGCTCCGACGTGAAATTTATTTCACACACCAAGTTTCCCAAGAAAGTGCTGCTGTGGCAGGCAATCAGCAAGAAAGGGATGTCGAAGCCGCTCTTCTTTCGGCTCCTGGCTCGCTAGCCGTGAACGGGGAAATTTATAGTACCGTGGCTGCGGGTAATTCCGCGCAGCACATTTTTCCGCGCACTCCGCTCAAAAAACTGTTTTTCAACAGCAAATTTCACTACAACATACCATGGAACGGGGTGAAATTGATCAATTTTTATAACAATTTCTATTTAACTAGCTTCATGTACCTTTTTCCCGAAATAGTATAATTTTAAAACAAGTACTGGTATGTGCTTCAGTAAACCTCTATGGCTATTGGTGAAATTTCTATCGTCTACTTCATGAAACAAATTCGATAATTATAAAGGGGCTATGAGGTAAATTGGGGTGAAATTGATCACTATGGAAATCCATACATTCTTTAGGCAATGTGCTTTTTTCGATATGCTAAAGGTAAATGATGATTTCTGTACTGAAAAATATCATTTACAGCTGGTTTGGAAATGAAAATAACGATATTTCAGATTAAAATTTGTTTATTTTGGTTCACGAGCGGCTTGTTGCTAAATTTGCTCTTATTTGAACGTTATTAGACAGATTTCAATTCGGTGTTGGAAAAGCTCAAAAACTAGCCCGCAAAATAAAATGCTTGTGGTTTCCTGCGAATTCATCAGTATTTCATTACTGGTATGGAATGATCATTGTTGAAAATTACATTTTTTGAGCTTTTATCAAACTTTACTCACTACTCTAAATTTAACATAATTAACCTTCAACTGAGATTACTTTAGATAAATTCAATACTTTTTTTGTTATTTGGAAACTTGTTTGATCAAATTTGATTGAGTTTTGACTGAGTTAGAAGAATTTTTCGAAAATATGAAAAATTACACCGGGCAAGCAGGGGTTAACTTTGACAGGTATGTGAATCATGCAAAAGTTGAATTTAAGGACACGTTAACATTGCCTAGTGTTGTAAGAGCAATATCTTTTGATTAATATTTTTTATCACGAATTTTCAGGTGATCAATTTCACCCCACTGATCAATTTCACCCCATTCCACGGTACCTAATTTCTGTACTATCATAGCAGGCTTTTCTATGCACTTGGTAAAGCACACAAATTATTTGTTGTTAGTGAAATTTACTGTTGAAAAATAGTTTTTTAAGACGAGTCGCCCGCAGTCACGATTCGCCCTACCGCAGGTTAATGTAAAGCTCTACTTAGGGCTGTACATTAACCCACGGCAAGGCGAACCGCCTCCGCAGCGCAGGACGCGCCAGTATGTTGTTGGCCTAACGCTCAGCGCTATCCAAGTGTTGTCTCGCCATTACTTTCGCTCACACTACCACGCATGTTCGTCTATGTCACACGGCTAGCTTGCGCGACGCACAGAGTTTACACTCACACTTACACAATTTTGCTGGCCTTGCGATTTTGTGATTTCAAAACCATGATAAATTTTTCATGATGCATCAACTTCGCAGCTTCCCGGGGTCTGGTGATTGGATTGGAAGCACCTTTTTCACGCTAAGACATCCACAGAGCCATCTGGAAATCACCTGACCATCGAACAATTTGCACAACCCGCAAGCTGCCGAGAATTACGCGCTCTCACTCATGAGGCACTACATTCAACGGAGCAACTCTGCGCTTCGACTCTTGACGATGGGTAGAGTAAGCTACACTCGGTCATCGGAGAGGCCACATCCACGGCACTAGGTGAGTTAACGTCGAGCCGAAAAAATTACCGGTTTGACGGGCAATCTCAGCAAGCCATGGAAAAAACTAGCTTGGAAACACGGTGCTCCCACAGACCGTCATTATCAAACAAAAAACACCATCAAAACGGTGAATGCCAGTTTATTCGTGATGATGTTCTTCCCCAAGTAACACACGTTGTTTTAGAACAGTTGAGATAACTCCTCTAATACAACCTTCAGTTATAGATTTCAGTTAACATTACCTTTTCCATGACATCTCTATCACCAGAAAAGCGCAAAAATTGAAGGCTACTATAACAAGTACTGGTGCTATATGAAGTATTATATAACTTCATGAAAGCAAGCCAACTTGTTAGACTGAAGCTGCAAAATACATCTCGAGTACCAATGCGGTAAAAAAAAAAACATGGAAAACAAGTTATTTTCAAGTTGTAATTACTAGCTAATAAAAACATCGTTGACGCAAGCATAAAACTTCAAAATAGAAATATTGTAGAACAACGCTGCTTGATATTAGGAACTACAAAGGAAAAATAGTGATTATGGCGTATCGAATATTCACCAAAAATAAACAATAATATTAGACCAGCTATTTGACGCTTTTAATACAAAGTTCTACATGCGCGTCAAATTTCATGGTGAAACATTGCATTTTACTGCTGAAAAAATTATGCGGCATTCATTGGATACGGTTTTCTGTTTGTGAATCAGTGGAAAATAGATTATTCATTACAGAATGGTTGCTGATTCATTTAATTGCGAAGAGTCTCAATTTAGCCCAACACCGCATGAGTTTAGTTCGTAAACAACTATCTGGCATCTCTTTCTTACTTGCCTAGTAAATCGCAATGTCGTTTCTTTTTTCCTGGGTTGATCTGCACTGACCTAGTGGAATAAAAAAACTCGCGCATTCATGGGTCAGAATTCGCCACACCGGCGCGCATGCGCAAATGTATTGTTACGCGCAGTGCAGCTAGATCGAAAATTCTGTTCGTCAGCGGCTTTTTTAATTAATTATAAATTGATGATAAAAACAATGTTCAGCCTTTCAAAATGAATTGTTTCTGTCGCTTGAGTATTAAAATTGTTTTCGTATAGTTTTAACGTTATCTAGACATAAAATATAACAAAACTAGAAAACGTTGTTAGATATACGGTAACAAAAATTGGCGTGACATTGGTTGCACTGCAAGCGTTTTGTTTACATTTCAATGGCGCATTTCGATCCAACTCAAATAGTTTGAATAAAATCGTTTAAATAATTTTAATAACAATATTATCAAGTAATTGGCTGCTGAATACTAAGACCAACCAAAGGAAAAGCACTTTACAGGTACGTAAATTACTATTGGGCGTGTAATATTGAACTGGCGCGGCTGCCTCGGCTGGACATTTTTACACAGTTGTTATAATAGGGAAAACATTTGGAAGACATTATGAAGACAATTGTCTTTTATGTCATAGTTGTTGCTTGCTGAACTCATGTTATTGAAGAACATTTCCAAAACCAGAAAAACGAGCTTGTTTTCAAAGTGTGGTTGAATTACTGATGAAGAACAACTTCTCACAAATGTTTTATTTTAAGTTGTTTTCTGTACTGTTTTGATAACACATGAACACAACTTAAAGACAAGCAAAGGCAGCTTATATTTATTAATCTATGAAATACACTCATGATATAGAATAATATCTCCAGAGCAAGAAAATAACAACACAAGTTTTCGAATGCGCTTATAGTACTCTTATATGACTACTGTCATTGAGAATTATTTTCTAACAAGTTTTGTGTGTTACTTGGGTCATCTCTGGGTAAATTTTTAAAAATATCGTTGATAGCATTTTTGAGTTATGTCCATTTTATATTATAATGGCCGTCATTCTTGGGATATTCATACACACTAAATCAGTAATTGGTTTTAATCTCTTTGTAGGTATAGATATCTGCCTACCTACCAGCAATTTACATAACCAAAAAACAAGCCTAAACTTTGAAGAGGGCGTAAATTCTTCATTTCAATATAAATTATATTAGTGAGAGATTGAGCGCAAATACACAATACACAATAAACGATAGATAGATTTTTTTTAACTCAGTTTTACGGTTGCAGGACTCGACTACCAGTACCGAAAATAGAGTTGAAATAAAGCCATTACCCAAAAATATACCTTCAACTACGCCACTATGATACAGGCAAATTGATTACACGGGAATATACTTCGAATTTAGGAATCAACGTTTACAAATTGGCATAATGATCGAGTTTGGTGTTTTGGAGTTTACAAAGAAAAATCACAGGAGGGTTGTGTGCAAAGCCACGACCGCAAAGTTGAAGTAGAATACTTTTACACAGCTCTACTTACGGCTGTACATTAACCCACGGCCGGGCGAATCGGTTCGCGCCGCTTTTCGCGTTTAGCCTGGCAGAGGCCTAATGCGCACGGCCAACACAATAGAAAGGTTTGTTCACATTGAAAATTAGACACGGCTTTACTGGAGTAAGTGTTGACAAATGCATCTACCGCTAATACCGTCGCTATCGTACGAAACCGCGTCGTTTCATGTGGGGAATAATATCAACAACGAAAAATGACGCGCGTCTAAGCTCACCCGAACTTTTTCGCCGTGCCGCTTCCATTTACTTCCTTATAACATCCGCCTCATGGATGTACCGGCTGCACCTACCGCTGAGGCTGTTACCATACTGCTACTTGGTACCCAAAGCTATTAACTCTTAAAATTAAGTGTTTTATTTGTCCTCAAAACAACAATTGTTCAATTACATATCGGATATAATGCAATCGCATCTCTGTAATATTACCGACAGTAATATTCTTCTGAACAAAATGATCCAAATTTTCCATTAGAGGAAGTGCCGGCTGATGTACGGCAAAAATCTCGCCCGATCGCTTGCGTTGGCGTTCAGCCTGGCAGAGGCCTGAGACGTGGTCACCAACCACAGGGCAAGTGATTTGTTTAATTTGAAGGCAACCACAGGCGCAACCCGCTGCTATCCTCTGTTACTGCTGGGTGCTGATATCTGCTGCTACTGCTGTCAACGTTGTGGACAGTCCATCCAGCTCACCATCCGATTGATGAAAGTAGCTAGTTTTCCCAGAAACACTCTTTTATAGCCGAAGGGTGCTACGAAATAGGCCACGCCTTTCAATTCAGTTTTTCCATTCCCTAATGTTCTTCAGACGAATTATTCCACAATTCGCATATGATTTTTGTATCCAGCGAATAAACACTGATGGTGCTCTCACGCACGCAACGGTTTTAACCCGTATCTTATAGCGATTTGTAACATCAAGCGATTTCGTTTGCTCGCTGTTGCGTGTTGCATCATGTTGCAACTTGGCAGCTGGGAGACAACGAAATTCTGTTCATGCTGATTGATTGAATCGACTACATATTAGCTCTGCAAAGTCGAACTAACTGCTTTTGTGAATGCGTTCTAACAGGGCAGTTTGTTATTCAAAGCTGGAAGTTGGAATTAAGAACACGAACAAGATGCACTGTGGAAGCTATTTCACATTTAGTAAGTAAGACGGGTGCGACAGATTTGAATTGCTAGGATCCAACACAAAATGCTTGCTTGCGTTGTCAAAAATTATTAACTTTCAATGACTTGTTTATTTGCCTCGAAGAAGGCATTTTGATTTTCAAAATTAGATTTCCTGATGGCAATCTTCATGTTGCCCCAACAGTGGGGGAATAATGGCAGTCTGGCGACACACACTGAGAAGAACCGCGCTGCTTCTGAGACGAGGTGACCAACCACAGGACAAGTGTTTAATTTGAAGGTAGCCACAGGCGCGACCCGCTGCTATGGTCTGTTATTGCTGAGTGCCGATATCTGCTTCAAAAATATCACCCTTGCTGCTTCTTCTTCCTGGCCACGCTAATGAGATGGACAAAATCTATTGCCTTAGGATCACTATGTACCGAATAAAATTATCAAATTAATAATTATTAAATGATGACATAACTCGTACTCCCCTCCCTATTCCACTTTACTACGCCACTGAGATAAAGCAACGTCTCAGATGATACAGTAAGTCGCAAATCCCCGTCCATACTCAAAAATCTTCGTATACAAAATTTGCCCAGCTATCTTAGAAGACGTTTTCAAGTTTACAGAGTATAAATTACTCGAAAACCCCTGATTGCAAGTTTTCTCAGTAATCGGTTCAGTAGTTTCTGAGTCCATAGGGAACAGGCAGACAGATAGACAGACAAACAACGATGCTTACGATGATTAAAATTTTTACAACGCAAACTTTTGAAATTCCTGTAAATTTTCAGTGCCTACTACAGTTTAAGGTTTTTCTTCATTAATCACAACATAATTTGAAATAAACTTTTGATTGCTGGATTATATAAGTTCTATTAGGATGAAGAGGTTACACCCTTTTCAAAGCTCAGGCTTGTTTCTTTGTTATGCAAATTACTTATAGGTAGGCAAAATATCTATGCCTACAAAGTACTATTAAAATCTGAGAGATTCAAACCAATTACAGGTCTAGTGTGTATGAATTTCCCAAGAATATCGGCTATTTTGACATAAAATGAACATAACTTGAAAATGATATCAACGATTTTTTTTAAGATTTACCCTGAGATGAAAAGCATCATAACTAACAAACTGGCGTTTACCGTTTTGATGGTAAATTCAATTTGATAATATCGGTCTGTGGAAGCACCGTGGGAAATGTTGGGCTATCGTCACGCGCAAGTTTTACGAGAAGGTAAACCAATCCCGTGAGGGCTACACACCGAGTCCAGATATGTGTGGAGAGAAGGAGGGAAAGCTGATAACAAGCTGATTGCAACGGAAGGAGGCGGAAGAGAAGGTTACCTTGAAGTGCCTAACAGTGTCCCAGTTTCCGATATTCTAAAGATCAAACGGAAAATTTGGTCACTAAAGAACAAGCGAGCCGCAGGCACGGCAAAGAGACACTGGCAACGGCACTCCACTGACTACCGGAGAAATGGATGGAAGGAAATGTATGCCCCATATTAAAAAGGGCGATCGACTACAATGCAGCAACTACCATTGAATAACGTTGATCACCGCCGCCTACAAAGTCCTCTCCCAAATTCTGCTTCGTCGTCTTTCTTCCCTAGCAAATAAATTCGTAAGGCAGTACCAAGCAGCTTGACACAAGCACGCGCTACTGCGGATTAAATCTTTACTCTCCAGCAGATCCTTCAGAAATGCCAGGAGTACAACGTGCCCACGCATTATGTTTTCGTGGACTTCAAGGCTGCGTATGATACAGTCGATCGAGACCAGCTATGGCAAATAATGCACGACTGTGGTTTTCCGGATAAACTGGCACGACTTATCGAAGCAACCTTGAATCGAATTATGTCTTACGTGTACGGAGGCACTCTCGAACCCCTTCGAAGCGCACAGAGGACTGAGACAAAGAGATGAGCTATTTTACATGTTGTTCAACATTACTATTGACGGTGTAACCCGACGAAGGGGTATCGAAACAAAAGATACGAATTCCAGTTAAGGTGGTCAATTCATAGGCTTCGCAGACGACCTCAACGTTATTACGAGAAACTTTGGGGCGGCGGAGGCAATCTACGCTAGACTAAAAGTGGATGCTAAAAGAGTTGGACTAGAAATTGATGCGTCGAGAACGAAGTATATGAAAGGGAGAGGCTCGACAGAAACCAACATTTGCCTCCCAAGGACGGTGATTAACCCAAAGTGGTAGATGAGTTCATATTCTTGGAATCTCTGGTAACAGCCGACAATAACACAAGTAAGGACATCCAACGACATATGCAAGCTGAGATTCGGGTCTACTTTGGCTTTCGCAAAACGTTTCGGCTCTGTACGAAACTGACGATGTACAAAATCCAGTTTAGACCAGTAGTTCTCTATGCACTTGAAAACGTGACGCTGCTTATGAAGGACATACGCGCATTGGACGTATTTGAACGGATAGTCGAAGGTTGGGAGGCTGCGATGGGCCGGACATGTCGCGAGGATGCAAGCGACAGTGTATCAAAATGGAACCAAAAAAAGAGAAAACTACAATGCGCACTTTTAATATGGGTATATTAGATTGTAGCAAGCATTGTAGCAAAATCTGATCAGCGTGCAAGAGTAACAAAATTAGCGATGAAGATATTTTGAAAGCTTTACCAAAGATATATGATATGATATACCATGCGTATGTAAGATATAAATATTGCTTTTTAATTTAATTTACTCAGTGCAAACAGAGTATCCATGTCATCCCATTTCTCGTGATCGTAGCAAGTTGCATAAAGTGCTTGTTTCGGATTTTACGATACAGCCTAGGCCTTCGAAAAGTCTACACTCTGAAAAGCCAAAATCCTTGAATGTCGCGAAAAACCTTCCTTTTCATACAATGCAAACCACGCCAAGCTTTGATTCAATTATCGTATTTGGTTCATCCTTTGGAAAATCATCTTTCAAATTCATTCTATTTTTTTAATAAAATCGGACTTCTTACGTTGGTATACGATTTGTGGCTGACTGGCATAAGAAGCATATAGTAATAATTAGTATAACAAAGGTTTCTGTATCGCTGAGTGGAATAATTAGGGTTTTTTTTATCGATTAATAAGCTTGTTGGCATTGTTAAATGGGTATCCTTATGCTTTTCAAATAGCCATAGATCAGTATCAAGTGTGATGTGTTACGTTGGGCGACGATACTACGGACTGGGCCCGAACAAACAAACTGTTACTGTTTAGCTTTAAAAAAAATTGTTATAATGTAACATATATAATCAATGCGGTCCGGAACCGCTCTGACCGACTCACTGTATTTTGCCATTTAATCATTTTGCCCACTCCAATTGATTACAACTAACTTACGTGACTCTGGATGGGCGAAACTTCACTCCGCCTAGCAGGGCTTCCGATAGTTGTGCCGCCGTCCGCGGCATACGATGCTCCCTTAGCGTGACCATTCTGGGCGGTTAAAATGCCAAAGTTGCTGCTGCTGTGAATAAAATGGAAGAAGAGAAAAAGTAACCCTATAATCAAGAGCAACTGACCTCGCTTATCTGTGCATTATATTTTGGGCCGGTTAGACAGCGCCAAGATCTTTACAATTAACGGTTGCCGTTTGCCGGAAAAAGCAGGGCAGATGCTAATTGTAACGACCGTGCAATGAATATCAATAAAAGGACTATTTTTTACAAGTAGTGACTTACTCATTTGTTGTGCGAAAATTTAGGATAGACTCGAGCTGAGTAGCAATATTTTGAAGTGAAAAGGGACGGTTCCCGTAAATCGATATACCCTTATTTCGTTGGAAGTCAGAAGCAAGAGAAGAAATTCCCTAATCGAGTTGAATGGAGGCAATATAACACTTGGAAAGTTTTCTCGTTCGCTTGAAAAATCACCGAGCGCGCGTGCAAAAACACGGACAGGAAAGAAAAGGTGAAAACTAATTTGGAGATCAATTTCGTCTGAAAGGTAGATAAATTCTTCCTCTCAGTCTTCTTTCTCTAACGTGTAATTCAATTTCTTAAAAACTCGTCGTAAATCACGTGAATGTCAGAGGGGCCACAGTGAGGCTGGCTAGGGACTTGGGACACGGGTGGGACCTTTCTTATCGGTGCGGTCCACTGTCCACAACAGGTACACATACGTGCAGGCTTCCCATAGAGCACCGGCTCCTGTTTTCCCAGGACAAGGCGAAGCTTAACTGTTTATTGCTGCCTTGTACGTGGCTATTGTCCGGACCGGTAGCAATAGGAACGGAGGCTAATGGTTCTGTCCGAGGTGAACGCTTCGTGTTTGTGTGACAGGAACGGTCTGTGAAATCATGTTGCTAAATTAGTTTTCGAGAGTTTTGTTTTCTCCGCTGTTTCTTGGGAAACGTAAGTACTTTAATTGACCGTAGCGAAAAAAAAAAAAAATTTAAGACAGCATAATGCGGCCCGATTTATACTCGAATGCCGGATGTGAAACTGACTATGTATTTTTATAAAAAGAAAAGCGATGTATTTTGAAGGTGAGATTCAACTACTGAGACATCATACTGTCCTCATCAGTGTAGATTTCCCGTATTGACTTTGATTTTGAGTGCGACGGTTATCACCTTGCTACCAAAAACGATAGCCATTAAATCAAGGAGGCAAGAGAATCCACGGCGAGTGTTGGAAGCAATAAAAATGGTAAATCTCAACACCCAATTGTCGAACTTGAGTATTCCTGTCACGTCCTTTCTTGTCCTGCCAGCTAAGCCAATCGAAATGGAATCTGTCTAAATCGAGCCTTTTTTGCTGCTGTAGGTATAATAAAACATGGAGGCATCAGCAGAGGTAGGATACATGACTTCGCACCGGTGAAGTTTTATACAAACCGCACGTACCATGAAACATGAAGTCTTAAGGTTTTGGCAGACGGTGGCTTTGCAGACAGTCTTCGATACAATTGTGTGTGGATTGGCACACGCTGGGTCAAATTGGCACTTGGATCGTTTATCTTATTTTATGTTTTATGTGAACAGTAACAATGCTTTCACCCTCATTCCTCTTCAAAGATAGCGTTAACAGTTTATGTGGGTCGTGCATTCGAGAGTGTGTTGATATTGAGCCATCTCGTACTGATGGCAAAACGCCGAACCGAAGACAATTGTTCACAACTGCCGTCTCATCGCTGACGCGTGAGGGAGGAAAGCTCTCGAGTCAGGGAAGTAAAAGTTTCTTGCCAACCGCTTTGCGATAGCAACTTGTAAATGCAATGTGCTATCTTGCTGCAAAGTTACTATAAATAAAATTCCAGACAAGTTGTCTCGTATCCGCTAGACATTGCTTGTGTTCTAGTTTTGCTGGGAATTGTTTCCTGGGTGAACTCGATAGATTTGGTTCACTGAGTGTAAAAATATGAACATATTATATTGTTTGTGTATGAGTACTGACACATTTTTCAGATTTTAAAGTGCATAGTCTGCCAGAAAATTAAATTAAAGAGGTTGCCGACGGTCTACAATAGATTACCGTCGAGTTACTTTGTGGATGATTGTTCTTTTCGAATATATTTTTCTTAGTTAGGTAATCAAATGTCATCAGTCAGACCTTTTGCCATCAAATGGAACAAATAAAGGCGCAATATCATGGAAGACTTGGCATTTCTCGCTAAGGGCCCATGTGTCATAAGTAAACAAGCCGCAATTTCACGTTTTTCGATGAATACAAGCTTAATCTACCCGTACAAATAAGATTGTTTGATTAAGAGTAAATTCTTTTATCAATAAATCATATTATTAAGGGCAGATTTCGCTTGTATTAATCAAAAAACGAGAAAATTTGGCTTGTTTACATATGGCACATGGGCCCTTTTCACATGTTTGGCGGGATTTGAGTGTCACCAAGGCTGTTGTCAAGTTTGACATGCGGCCGAGCGTTGTCATGGTTTAGAATCACTTTTTTGTATCTTTGCTAGTATTGTTGTATTCATATTCGGTATTGTCTGCAAGTGATGGTTAAGTTCAGTTTTAACAGGTCGTAATAACTAACACCGGACCAACAGTATAACCTTCGCTGCTAAATATTTGGCCGTTGGGTTGCTGTAACGAATCCATTTTTACCCGTTAGGATACGATAAAGAAAAATTTTCCTTTTTGCCGCTTAAGTACAATACAATAAAGTACAAACAATCGGTGAATTAATACTAATAGTCCTTGTAGCATATAACAATTTTATTTCCTGGTTTTCAAAGTCATAACTTTTTTGGTATTTTCTCTTCGTGGGGGACGAAAGCCGACTTTGCGTTAAAAGGCCTCAGACTAATTGCTTGCCAGGTTTGCCGATTCTCCGATTGCTTACGGGAAAACTTCCATGAAGTGTATGAAGACTTGTCTCACTTCCAATGCGACTATGGGCCCCATAATGCACGGAACTCATTTCTGTAATCTTGAAGTCATAGGGTTTTTTTTTACTTTTGTCGACCAGTGTTATGTATTGTAACTGCGAGAGCGTGTTCATAAAAGTGAAGAATTTTTGAAAGTGAAACGATCGCTTCGTACTGGGACATCCGACAATACGCTCTCGTTTTGGAGGAAATGTTTGGGCGATGAATAAAAGACAATGTTCTCTTCTGAGTGTTTGAACATCGCTGAGTATCCCTTTTTTCCATTGTTGGTCGTTGATTGTTTTTTATTATAGTTACTCGCGCAAGCTGATAATTACCATTAGAAGAAGGAAAAAAAAAAGATTTTCAATAAGAGATAGCTAAACCCAAATTATTCCACCTAGCTGTGAGACCCAGCCTTTCTCATTCGAACAACTTATTTTTCAAAATAGATTTACACGAAAACTTTTTATACACAACGATCAAAGTTAAAGTAATAAAATAGTAATAAAATTCAATAGGGTCTTCTGGTGTAACTAGGCCTTCAATACGACACTAATTTTGTAAAAATTGAAAAATGAGTGAGTTTCAAAGCCTCCGGAACACGTTTCTTTTAAAAACTTTGAACCACATGGTTAATCATAAGATAAAAATTTCAAGACAGTTCGTTCATTTGACACAAGTTTTGTTTAAATTGATTGTGTATAGTTTCTGAGATAATTAAGTTTCATGATAATCACATTTTGAAACACGGTGCCTAAACTAACAATCCTATTACAATGAAATTCACTAGGGTGTTATAAGGTCACTAGACCTTTCATTTGCAACTAATTTCGTGAAAAGTCTAAGTGAGTGAGTGAGTTTAAACAGGCTTTGGTATAAGCTTTGCTTTTATAACGTGATTTCACATTTTTATAAATAACGGACAAAGTTACCAACAGATTACAATGAAATTCAATAGCAACCTTTGGGACAACTAGACCTTTCGTTCGATACTAATTTTATGAAAATCGGTCCAGCCATCTCTGAGGAAAATGAGTGAGTTTAAACAGCCTCTGGAAAACATTTCTTTACATAACTTTTGAGCCATATGTTCAATCATTATGAAATTTATAATTTTAGGGTTCTGGAGATAGCCCGTTCATTTGTCATCAGCTTTGTTAAAATCGATTGTGAGGTTTCTGAGATATTGATGTGTCATGACTTTTCCAATTGACGGATTTCGCGCCAAATGAACCCGCGGTTGGCAGCACCCTCTCCGAGTTGATTGAAACTTCTTGGGTGTGAAGACATCACCTAATTAAGCATCTCTGCATACTTGCTTTTTCCAAAATTAGTCAGGACTGTCTTCTGAAAAGGGCGAAACTTTTTTTGCCGATTTTTTGTAAATCAATATAATTCAAAAACGGTAAATTCTAACAAAAAGTGTTCTATAAGTAACTTTTAGGAAATTGTCTGAATTTTCAAATATGTGGAAAAAAATTATATATCAATCCTTCACTGAGAAAAATGCAATTTAAACACAAAACATCGATTAAAAAAATGGTCATCTCCGGATTGGCTAAAAAAATTTTTGGTAAAAGACAACATTGTTGGCTACATTTCGTTCATACATCGCAACTTGAGCATATTTAAGGAAAAAAAATTATTCTCTAAAATAAAAAATGAAAATGCAAACTAAAACCAAGGTATATTATTTTTTTAGTGTAAAACATCTTGATAGAATGAAATACTTGTTATGTTGTGTAAATGTGTTATGTCAATAAATTAGGTAATAGTAGAACCAGTGTTTGAGTGTTGTTTTTGACTCTAGAAGCAAAATCCTGCGTGAAGCACGTGGCCGCTGTAGAACATAGGTAACCCAAACGCGGTAGGTAATTTTCTCCTGAGAGGTGTGCTGCTGCTGGTGTTTTGACTGCTACAATACATGTTTATTCTACCTGCAGAATATATGTTTATTCTACGTAGGGGTAAGCGGGGTAAGACCGCCCCCTTAAGCAATTCTGTTTTCTGTTTCTAGAAAAAAAAGTTGCGGCTGCAAATTTATTTTTTCTTCGCTAAGAGGTTCTTCTATTCAATACCCGCATTCAAAAAATAAAAATTGAAATATTTTTATTTATTTTCCAGCTTTTTTTTTTAATTTTAAAAATGCATTGAAAATGTGCAGATTTTTTTCATGCGGGGTAAGCCCACCCACCAGCGGAGTAAGATCGCCTACCATTTTTTGAGGATGACAAATATTTTTAGGGCCAAAACGGTTGATTTTATCGGTAAAGTGTCTTTGACAAAGTTGTAGATGGTATTTTTTTCTTTTTTAATGACATATACACTGTGAAAAATCTGAAAAAAAAATTTTAACTTTTTTTTTGTTTTTCGATTATCCAAGTTCAAATTAATGTTTAGGTAACTTTTTGTGGTTTTCAAAATAAATAGATTTTCAGAATTGGGGTTTTTCCAGATATTCAATTTATAATTAATCTGTCTTTAAGCTAAAAATAAAAACTCATTAAACCTGTCTGTATGATTTATTTTAAGACTTATTATGTATAGAGTAATAATAATAATTATTAATTTTTTATGGATATTTTAAATTTTTTTTATGTTTTTTTTTTGAAGAACAAAATTACCAACGACTTTATACATCAACCAAACCGCCCAAATAAATCTTTACAAAATTTGAGCTATTAATACTTCTATTACTCCATGATCCAACAACCATCAAATTTTATCTTACCTTTTGTAGATTTTGCAGGCAAAAACAAAAATTTAAAATTCTATTTTTATATATATTTTTAAATTTTTTTACAGTGCATACTTTTTTCGGAAGTAAAAACTACTATTTTCAACTCTGCCGGAGACGTCATATCGATCAAACAAACCGTCCTGGCTCTAAAATTATTTTTGTTTATTAATACCATTTTTACACAAGTTTATTTTTTTCAAAAATTAGTTGCGTTGAAAAAATATTACTAGAAAAGCTTCTACCAAATCGAAAATGGTCGATTAACATCTTATGTGGCTTGAAATTGCTTTACTGATCCTGTTAATATTCCCTTTGTAGTGTAGAGGCATTTGGGTCTTGAAGTAAAACAACAAGCAGTTGTATATGTGGCGGTTTTACCCCATGTATAGTGGGCGACTTTACCCCCAGTGGAACATTTTCATTACAAGATTACTCACGGCCTTCAATATTTCCGAAAGAAGACAGATTCAGGCAAGCAGTTAAACGTATATTCACGAATAAAACATACTGTTGCCGCAAAACAATAGCGCATTGACTGGTTGCCAGCTGAAAGGTTGTTTTTGATTAATTCTGTGACCGTTCGCGCACTATCAAAAAAGAGAGGGGTGCAAAATGTTATGTAATTATACTGTAATAGATAGTTGAAGAAATTTTTCAATTATTATATAACTTGGTAGTAAAACTACGGTGAGCGGTCTTACCCTCTTTACCCCTACGTATCTTTTACCTATTGTATCTGTTGTGATATGTATGCACGTTACGAACCTGTTTAAAAGCTGATTGTGTGATTTCAAATTAAGGTATAAAGTAGAAGTAGAGTGGCACTTTTTCGCAACATCACATGGAGAAGGTCCCTGTGTCGTAATCGGAGGTACTCTCAAACGAATGGCAAAGAGAGCAAGTCTTGCCCGAGAATACGGAAATACTATTAAAACTTCAAGAGAACTTTACGACTGGGCAGTTCAACAAACAGACAAATGTATAACTAAATTAAATTTCTGCTCCATATGCAAAGAACAGTACACAAAAATGTCAGAGGAACTAGAAGAACTATTCAGTCAAGTAAAACCTATACCTGGAACACAGAAATTTAATAGTTTTGTACCTTGAGGTAATAATCAAATAGCAGTTAAAAGATATTCTAGTACAGAAGATGACCCAAAATTATTTACTGTATTTAGTAGTGGTAAAAAATAGATGCTAAGTGATTATGTTTGAAAATAAAACATTTGAATTATAAAGTAAAAAAATCGATTTTTTCTTCCACATTAACACCATTTTCATAGTTAAATTTATCAGGTAGGTTCATAAGATGTGAGAAGCATTCACATCTGTAATACAGTGAACTTCAGGTACATGCATACACATAAACATACATGCATACACATACACATAAACATAACAAGTATTTCATTCTATCAGGTTGTTTTACACTGAAAAAATAATGCACCTTAGTTTTAGTTTGCATTTTATTTTTTTATTTTTGAGAATAACTCTATTTCCTTAAATATGCTCAAGTTGCGATGTATGAACGAAATGTAGCCAACAATGTTGTATTTCACCGAAAAAAATTTTAGCAAATTCGGAGGTGACCGTTTTTGTTAAATCGATGTTTTGTGTTCAGTGTAGGACTTGATATATAACTTTTCAGACAATTTCCTAAAAGTTACTTCTAGAACTCTTTTTTGTAGAATTTACCGTTTTTGAATCATATTGATTTACAAAAAATCGGCAAAAAAGTTTCGCCCTTTTCAGAAGACAGTCTAGACTAATGTTGGAAAAAGTAAGTATGCAGAGATGGTTAATTAGGTGATGTCTTCACACCCAAAAAGTTTCAACCAATTCGGAGAGGGTGCTGCCAATCCTTGAGACGATGTGGGATGAAATCCGACAATTAATTTCATGGACTTCAGTCGTCTCTGAAAAAAAAAGTTGCACATACATACACACACATACACACATACACACATACATACGTAAATACAGAAAATACACAGCTCCACAAACTGAGTCGAGTGATATACGATATTCGGCCTTTAGAGCACTTTCATGCCTTTAGTTTTTGCAGTGATTGCTATAACATTCTAGGAGAAAGGCAAAAATATAAAAATGCAGTTCTGTCTGTCTGTCTGTCTGTCTTTCTGTCTGTCTGTCTGCCTGTCTATGTGTCAGCCTTCTCTGGAAGGTATAGTTTTCATACAAATGAAACACAAATTTCTACAAACTCAAGAAAAAATTGGCAATTTGAAAAAAATACATATTTTTGCACAACTCGAGAACTTATCAAGCAAATAGAACCAAATTCGGTATGTGGAAGTTTTAGAGGCAGGAAATATTTCTATGTTGTTGACAGGGGGTTTTCTATGCAACTTAAACAGATATTTCAACCAATTTCTTCGGAGAACAGCCTAAAATGATCTAGATGACTCACCAATAAACCAACTATTATTAACCAACTATTTTAAACGATTTGTCTTTTGGGTTTGAGTGTATCCAATATCCGATTCGTTATGCATTGGCAGACTATAAACAATTCGAAAGGTTAATCTTTGGAATCAATTTAGAATGTTCAAAATTATTTAAATGAAGTAAAAAGTTCAAAGTAGCTCGTTTTATACAATGTCGCTTAATTTTAGAATTTTACTCGCATGGCACAGTACTGACAAACCATACATTTGTAAATGGAGAGTGGCTTACTTTGTACTCCTAATACCAGCAGATTATTTTAACTCTATTGAGGTGTCTCTAATTCCATTTCCAAACAGAACAAAATCATCTATTCTTTCATGCATTCCTACGAAATTATCTGACTCTCTCCGTCCAGTAAAAATAGCACCGTAGTTGAGGCCTGCAATCCAGCTTCATCCGTCTTCTACTATGTAGACTTTGTATTCGTTGTCTAGCAAAATGTCCGCTAGTGGCAAGTATTGAAAATATGCTACTGTCACACATATGTTTCTACTCTAGCTTCAGAGTATTATTATTGTAATCCGACAAATCTACGATCTGTAATTGTTTTACATAGAGTAGTTTATCTGTCTTAAAATGTGCAATCCGATTGAGTGTCATGCTTCTCGTATGCCTGATGTGTTATCCATAACTGATTGAAATCAAGAAAATATAGTTTGCAGATGAATTTTAACATAAACTGAAACACTGTATCGCTGCTCACGCCGTATTAAAGAGGACACACTGTAGCAAAGAACGCTGCGAAACGATGCATCCGAAACGGTGATGGAAACTGACGTAAAATTGAAACGGTAACATCGTTAGGTATTCTCGGTTGAATTGCATTAGCAGATTCGTGCATGAATAATAAATCCATATGGTTCATGTGCAAGGATATAGCCATTCAACAAACGAAACGACTGCTGGTGCGAAGCCGGGTCTTTTCACTCTTCATGAAAATGTCTTTTTTGAGTGATTGATACACTAATTTCGTTAGCTAGTGCTGAGTTTACAACTTAATTTACATGCAGAATGCACTGAATATGACACAAGATTTTTTTCGACATGGATTTTGAAGAATTTTTTCATCACTATCAAAATCACTTTTCAAGAATATTTTTCTAAACTTTTGTGCAATTGCCACCCCATAAAACACCTTCGGCGACACTGGTTAAGACCAAATCTGATACAAGCTTCGTCTAGCAGATTTATGGGCCGATAATACGTGACCTAGGGAACAGATAGCACGATTTGTAAAATCCACAAATCACTTGCCAGGTCATAAATTTTATATTGGTTTGTTCACACTCCTTTACTAGCGAAAAGGGCAACAGAAACGAGGAACAGATTGTTTCTTTTTCTGCTACCAGAAAAGTCATCTTTAATCTATCATCACCTCACCACAATGCTCAGATAGAATCTGTTCTTTATTCAATTTATTGAGGTCCCTTAATAACTGTGATTACGTATAGTAATAATTATTATATTATTTTTATAAACCCGTCTGATTTGTTTTGTTCTGTGGTCAGCTTCAGCATTCCTCAAATCCTGGCTTCTGATTCAATATTGTTTGTACTTTGAATCAATTACGTAAACACTTGCCCGCATACTAAGTGGAAACTTCACAGCAAAACGGATCATGCCTTGCTGCAGGTAGTACTTCAAAAATCTCAACCAAGAATTGTGCTTCACATGCCATTCGACCGGATTGCTCTACGTGCATGGAAACTTGCACACTTGCTTACCACGGCTTCCCAGCAGCTAGTGAAGCGGAGGATTATCGTTACTCTTTCAACGTGCGTTCAAACCAGAAAGCATTTGTCTTGCAAGATGTTTTACTGCGGTACTAGGAACGTTTCTCGGGTTCATGCTGTGTGTGATGGCAGAGTAAAAGTTGGAACGAACGGTCGAACGTTACTGTACTTCCTGCTCGTCAAAGCCAGTGCCGGTATTATCCAAACTGAGCTATAAAAGGAAATAAAATTTCCGCACATGCTTGTGCCAATCCCGCAAGGTCTGGAAATAGACGGCGGAGGACGAGAAAAGCTTTACCCTTTTTTCCACTTTACCCAAGCTTTGGCAAGCCGCTTTATTCCCCTTGGGGGAATTATCCTTATAAAAATTTATTACATCCAAACCGAAGCAAGGCGCAGTAGACTGATAGCAAGAGGATATCATTTTTTTTTGTTAACTGATAGAACTATGCTTTTTCGTTTCCTTCGTATAGTATGGTACATGCCGGAAAAGTCGGACCAATTCTGTACAACAGAACGGACCCATTAGTAGGGTGGTGCCGTCTTGTCTAGCTGGCCGTTTCTTTCGGTTGACGCTGGCAGGCTGCCCGTCTTCGATTGGCACCCGATTTCTGTTGGGTTCGTATGTGAGTTTCTGTCCACCACTCGAAAGGGTCGAGAAATTGTCGGACGAATGAATTTGATAACCACCATCCTAAATGGTCTAAGATGTAGCGATGTTATTGATGAATTCGAATCGCTTTCGGCGTGTTTGTTTTTCTGCTGGTTCCATATGAGTAGAGCTTTATGGAACTTTCGTATGAGAAATCGGGAGGAATTGTTTTTACTCCGAATTTGGTTGCTATTGCTTGATTGATAACATAGAGTAATATAGTGGATGGATATCTCTCAAGACAGACCGTGGTAAGCAATAAATACTTGAGTTGCATGTATGATTGAGTTATTCATTATTTATTCACTTCTTATCTTCCAAAATGTTGAAGTGTAGTGATAAAAGTCATTGACGAAGATGCTTACCAATAAAGAAACTAGCATAAGTACAGTGCTTTTTCGCTTTTATCAACAGTCGTTTTTTTAGCAGCGGGGCCTAGTGTGGTTGGTAACGTCTCCGCCAACCACGCTCGACGCCTGGGTTCGAATCCCACCGCCGACATAGGTGTCGATGGTTGTGAGGTGGCGTGATCCACTCACAACCAACCCAAACTGGTCTAGATTCAATCCTAGCCGACACCGGGAGATTTTCTGAGGCGAAAAATCTCTGGGATCACGCCTTCCATCGCATGAGGAAGTAAAGTCGTTGGCGCCGGTCCGTTAATAAACGGGTCGTGAGTTAGGGTCCTGGGTGCGGAGTCGCCTCCCTGGGCGTCGGTGATTGGCCACAACAGTGGCGAACTAGACCGACGGAAAATAAGCGAGAATAAAAAAAAAACAGTCGTTTTTGTCACTACTCGCCAAATTCACGCTCGATTTTCTCACGGTTTTTTTTCGCTTTTAGCACGCTTTTTTTAAAAAAAACTTCAAATCAAGAATAATGTACTTCTAGTTGCGAAAAATGTATTCGAAACATCATTTTCATTTGTGCCTTGTGTCCTTGCATGTGTATAGTTTCATGAACTCAATTTATTTGATCAATTTTCTGAGGCAACCAAGTGTCATATCTGTTACAAATAATTTGTGTCATAAGTTTGAGAAAAATGAACCTTGAATACGTATTTCATTGACGTTGAAGCAAAAATTACGTATTATTCGAGCAGTTGAGAAGGAAGATCTGTTAACAAGTTAAAAATCCCTACAGTTTGGTCCTCATAGAGCGTGGTTTTAAAAATTATAAATCTAGCGGTTCCACAATTTCACATAAACAAGCATTAGACTCTGCTAGCTATGCTGAATAATGAGCAGTACAAATCATATTGATATTGCATGTATAATAGCCGTGAGAAAGTCCGCGAAAATTCAGTGGAGAAAAATATCAAAAAATAACCTTTTCTTGTTTATTCATGTGTATCTTGAACTTATATTCCATTCAACTATGCAAGTGCATCATTTTACTCAATATATCATAAATTTCAGTTAAATCCAACACAAAAAAATTAATTTTTATCATTTCGCTAAATTCACGGTTTCGCCAAATTCACGGTAAAATTTTTTTTGACCGTGATAAAATCGAAAAAACACTGTACTATCAATATCCCCTGGTTAAAAATTACATATATGAATGCTTCTAATTTCCAATAGGTTTTTGTTAATTGACAGAAATTTTATCAGTATTCGATGAATAGTAGCGGAAAACTTTAAGGAACACCTGAAGTAATTATTGGGACCGATAATTCTTTCTGTGCAATGAATGTTTCAAATATTCAATGGTCCCGTGAAGTATTTCAATATTACACGAAATGTAATAACTGGAAGATATAGAAATCCTTTATCCTTTATTAAGTTGTGAAAAAGTGAAAAAATATACTTACCTAATTATTGAACGGCCCCTAAGTATTAGGGAGTGTTTGAATTTCATTTTCTTTTTCGGTTAAGCCATCGTGGGCCTCATTTGGTTCAGATTATTAAATAAAGAGAAAGAAAGCTCCAAACTAAGTAACGTGATGCAAATGAACGTATTCTTTAAAACCGCCGTTCAAAGTACAACGTACACATTTTTAGGGGTACGAATTAAAACTGGAAAAACGAGAGCGTCTCGAAAACTGTCCACTTTCAAATGTTTAAAACTCAGTTAGTTTCCAACGGATTTCCTTCATTCTAAGAGCAGTGGATTAGGAAATAAGCTATGTATCCACCATAATGTGAAAAAATATGATTTTGTGTTATATTATAATATTGTAGTATTGAATAATTTGGAGCCTTAGTGAACGCATGTTTCGACCAATCAGAGCTGAAGCAAGGTTTACAAGCAATTTAGTTTTATAGCGGATTTGTTGTTGTTTTACTCACTCCTGTCCACAAATACACACCTACCGGAAGTTTATCTATCAGTAGTCACGTATAAAAGCTAACATGTGGAAATTTAGTCTTCATTTTATGAGGTGGTCCCCCTTGGTGCTACATTCCGATTCGGAACTTGACCTTCTAATTTTTTATACACAGACTTCGCAGCCGACTGCTTAGTGTACAGGAAAATTGCGGGGCTAGCGCTACGATCCTACTGACACTAACAGTCTCTCCCGAGCCGAGACTCGAACTTACGACGACTGGCTTGTTAGGCCGGCATCGTACCTCGTGAGCTCCTCTCCCATAAATTATATAAATAAAGTAGCTGAGATTTATCTCTACCAGTCACCAAAATGCCGCTGATGGTGAAAAGTTCCGTAGTCCTACTTCATGCGGTCGTGTCTTGGATACCACCCTCTTACTATGGTAATCTCGGTAGCATTTTCTACTATTTTCAGAGCTTTATCAGCTACTAAGTATTCTATAGCAGCTGACAGAGGACGAGCACTCCAGCATCAGAACTTCACAATGCTTAACATAATTTCTTTCCATCTTTTTGACGTAGGACTACGTCTATCTGGAAGTTGGGTTGGGTTTAAAATCTAGTAATTCAACCTGGGAAAAGTGATCAGGTTTTGAGCGCTTATATTTCAGTCATTTGAAATAGGGTTATCAAGGTTCTGGCATCAATCGATCAGAAATTCTTTTACGGTTAAATTTATGTTACAAAAACAACCTATTGTTTTAGATACAGTATTGAAAAATTGGTGAAAATCATACTGAGCAGCCAATCAATACCTCTCTTCCCAATCACAGCCGACACTAACGGATACAACCGATCTAATTTTGTAAACGATTTGTTGTGTTCTGTTTCCGATGCATTTTTTCTTAATTCCTTCCTCGTTCCAACTAACTTCCAACTACATTCGAATATTTCACCCCATCATTTTCATTCTAAACCTGTACCAGTGACATACGGACTCTAGGTGCTAGCCGTTGAAAGGAGGAAAGCAAAATAGTACCGGTCATCTCGTGCCGGTTTCACCCGTAATGCCGGCGGCTGTTAGTAGTACATGGCTACTGCAAAAGTATCAAAATAGCTGGAATTCTGGCCGGAATAACCAGAGAAGAAGAATCATCGGAAACTGGCACGTTTTGGTGCCTCAAAGTGTTGTAATTGAAGTGGCTAGTTTAATTTTGTCTTTTACAAAACGTTGCTGATAGCGGGGCAGCCTTGCAAGCATATTTTTCTTGGTGTTAATTTTTCGACAGCGGCCGGTGCAGTGAATCATTCTGGTCTCAAATACCGGATAGGTTCGTATTCACTGTTTACTGAGAAAGGGAGAATCTACCGAATTTGCTAATTCAAATGTTTGTCTTTTCATTACAAGCTACGAACAAATGCTTTTCTAATTCAAGTATTTGCGAAGTGGAGATGCCAATATAAATAAGGTTGAATTCACATATTTTATTAATATTAATTACTGTTCAAAACGCTGTAATGTCTCAGCAAATAAAAATGCACTGTTAGATAAAAAGTATAAAAAAATACCGTAGTCCTACGTTATGCGGTCGTTTCTTTGATACCGCCCTCCTACTTTTTTTCAACATAAGAACATAACGATCGTATTCCCAAACCTATTGCAAGAAATAGATTGATAAACGACAGGCTGTCGTAATTCTACGTCGACCTTGCGGTCGTGTCCTATAAACAACCTTTTCAACTATTTTCAGTTACGAACAAGTTGATTGAACTAGACGGATGCGAACTATTTCAAAATGATCTTGTCAAAAATCATGAAGTGTTTATATTTACCTAATCATAATCACTGCAATAAAAATATTTCAAATTTAATCATCACTGTGTTAGATAACTGAATATGGGTCATTCCATTTGGAGTGTACATGCCACTTGGATACGACCATCACAGATTTTGCTCAAAGTTAGGGGAATTATTCATCTACTGTCTCTTTGGAAAAATCCCAATTGTGGTATCGATTGGAATACCCCCCGCTCTCTGGGACCCCCCTCTTTATTGCGAAGTCACGCAATTTTTGTCAAAAATCTCTTTTTTCTTTTTCTTACAATTCATAGACGTAAAATGTCCGAAAAATACTGATAGATGATATTAGAAAATAAACCAAGGAATCCAGAAAAAATATAAGTTTTGATATGTGAAATCCAAAAGGAACACGATGAAATAATCTAATTTAAAATCAAAATGGCTGCATTTGCCGAAAAATTTAAATTTAGTTTTCAAATACAAAAATTATTTATCTGACAACACTTCCGGTCAAAACTTATATTTTTTCTGGATTCCTTGGTTTATTTTCTTCAAAAATCATCTATCAGTATTTTTCGGACATCTTACGTCTATGAATTGTAAGAAAAAGAAAAAAGAGATTTTGAACAAAAAATGCGTGACTTTGCAATAAACAGGGGGGTCCCACAGAGCGGGGGGTATTCCAATCGACACCAAATTTAGGATTTTTCCAAAGTGGCAGTAGATGAATAATTCTCCCAACTTTGAGCAAAATCTGTGATGGTCGTGTCCAAGTTTGTGCTTTTTCGTGGTCACTTCGTTTGGAATGACCCATATTGAATTGAACATTGTTGCACCTACAGTGTAGAAGTGAATTGCGCGGTTCCTTTTTGGATTAGTAAGTTTTTTAAATTTTTGTTCCGCAAAAGTACGACAAAGTATGCTATTACGGGCCACAAGCATTCAAGATAAGAATAACGGAAAGGTGATTTGAGACTTTCCAGCTCGTCTTAGGGCTCTTGATCGAAAGTACATATAGCTTTTTTGTCGGCTTTATCTATATCAAGCACCTAATTACTTGATGAAGGTAAGTCTAAAAATAATAAGAAGCAGACAGTTTTACCAGAAGGTTTCGAAAAATGTTTACATGAGTTGTAGGTATGTTGGTAGTGCAGAAAAAAATAATGAACATAAATGTTCAGTGCTAATGAAAACCAAAATTTAAATATTTCATATAATCCTTCTGATAAAAAAATCGATTTTTTTTTCTTAAAAACAAACACAAAAATTGTTTAACCCTCCCGTCTCATGAGGTTCGATAAGAACGAAAGCTCGCTCCGTCAATGGCTCACACACTGTCAAATCAATTATTACTATCATGAGCGCACAAACCGGAGCACAGCGCTGCCCCACTCCGCGCCCCTCGTAAAACGGTAATTTTCCGCATGTTAAATCCTAACGAGCTGACACGGTGGCATATTTCCTCCTGGGAAAGTGTGTGCTTTTTCCAAATCCCAGAACTCGTTAATTTGATTCCGTTCATTATCACTTTCCGAAAATTGGCTCCCGGAGCCTCTAACACAAACGGTTCTGGAAGTCTGGAGTAGAGAGCGCGTTTTGGGGTAGAATTCCGGTTCAACTGTGGTGAGTTGAGTACCAGGCAACGGACAGAAATTCTACGTGTAGAATCTTTTGTCATTTTTCCCTGCTTCGTGGCTTACACCAGACAGGGGCTTTTTTGTAAAGATATAAAAGGTGCCTAATGCAATGTTGAGTCATGAGTGTAGATGAGTTTTTCGTGCTGCATGTTTGATTGAACAGATAAGGTTTTTTCATCCGTAAAACAGCCGATGGTTGCTTCTGGGTAAATTAATAGTTCATCAAGCAGCGATTGATTATTTCGGATTGGAATATGACAAGAAGCAGGCTAAAGCCAGCTATCATTTCCAATGCGAATGCCAGGCCAGCGATTTCTACAGAGGGGAATGCAATCAATATTGCTGCCTCAAGCCGCCCGGTTATCAGCAGTTGAGGAAAGACACAGATGGGAAAGTGAAATTTTGAACGTGATTTTTGTACCGATGCTGCATGCCGCCATGCGATGGAGGAAAAGTTAACAACCCCGCCGCTTACCGATGCGCTTGTTCCGACTGAGCAGACTCCTTTGCCGCGGATGAAAATGTACAATTGTTTGTCCTCTGAATAGAGAGAACTGCAAACAATATAAAATAACACAGACGATATTGTTTCCGAGACTTGATGATGCGTCTTTTTTTCGATACGTTGCTCCATTCGTTGACAGTGTGCTTCTGTTTTGTCAACAACGACAGGGAGGATTCACATTTGTTTGGTGGGGAGAAAAATGGGAAAGACTGAGTTTGCAACAAAAAAGTATCTTTTCGACGTGATTTATCAATGGAATGAAATACTCGATTTTCTCCACTTTAAAAAAAAAAAACTTAATTGTCGAAATTCTAATAAGCTAAAATTGGCGTAGCTTTGTCATATTGGAAAAAATCTAGAAACGAAAATATCTTATTAGCTTAATGGATTTGATGGATAAGATAAAAAAGTTTTCACCTCTTTTCATAGCACATAAATTGGAACAGATTATATATCTGTTCGATTATGTCTTCAGTGTTGGTAAGGATATAAATTTAACAAATCAAATCAGTTGTGATTTAGCATGCTAGCATACTTTCTAGGGTTATGAATGCCCATTTAAGCGCTCTAACCTACCTGCTATTTCCACTTTTGTTTTTATTTCCTTTTTTCCTTGGGCGAACGATATGATTCTCCATCCATGATCGCAGTTTGGAACCAAACATTGTAGCACCAGAACAACACTGAAAATTTGTACTTTTCCTTCTGCTTCAACACAAAGAATATTCAAACTGTTTCACAGTGGTATTTTTTAACTGCTGAAAAACTCTAGAACACAGTCCAAGCTATTTTCAAACAATTATTCACTGTTTTTAAAGCGTCCGAATATTGCCCCGAAATCTTTCTTAGCCTCTTCCGAACACTGCTAAATTTCCTCTAACTTCGAACCTCACTGACAGCATCGAAACGGAAGTGTTTTAACCTGTCATTAATTTTCTCCTCAAACGAGCGAAAATACTGTATACTTTTTCTGTTCACTCACTGGTTTAAATGGTTCTAGCTGAAGAAAAAAGAAGGAAACAAAAAGATGACTTCGTTGATGGGGTCCTTCCTCGTAATGATTAATCGTGAGTTTCACGGTGAGTGTGGAAAAATAGGTCACCGGGTGAAAACAATTTTCTCGGCTCACGGAAACCGTAAGGGACCACTCGTGTACGCTCCGGTTAGCGTTGGCCAGTGCGATCTGAAAGAGGAAATGCAAACGAGAGCGAGAGGAAAATGAATGAATAATCTAGTGGCTGCTTGGTGGGTAAAAGTCATGGCAAAGGAATTTTTCATTAGCAGTAAATCAAACAAGCTTCGCTGCTGACAGGTTCAATGGAATAAAAAGTTCTGAAACTTTCTCTTTCGAGCTGGTTGCGTTGTTTGGGTTTAATTAAGGCAATTCTCGTAGGTATAACTAAAAGCAATATTTTTACTTCAATTTTAGAAAATCTTACAAGGACAGTATTTTGGTACAATTTCGGTTCCTCTTCAGCGATACCTAACGAGACTCAGCAAGTCTCCTTCCTGCATCCAAAGTGGCGCAATAATAATCAGGAAACGACAAATTGATGGAATTCGTTTTGCATTTTTACTTCGTCATGCTTTTTCAACGATTCCGAGCCGCATAATCATTCAACCTGAGCAGACACTATTCATTGAAGCGTTAAGCACAGTGCGCTCTGTCACTGTCGCAATAATAATGGCTTGCTTCCTTCAGAGCTTTGAAATGCTTATCGGCAAAGTGAAAAGCGTTTCCAAAAGCTTTTGAATACGGTTCGGATCGTTTCGGCAGAAGCTGCTTCGCTTGGAAAATAACTTGGCTCAGCAGTAATCATTCTTCTGTTTGGTCCTCCCGGTGCTTACGGAGGCAAAAAATAAAGCAACATTTTTAATGGCCCGTGATTGAAAATGGCTCACCAAAAAACAAACCGCCAGACAAACGACTGAATACCAGCCCGGAACATCGGGTCCTTTGAAAGCGGTACCCCGGCTTTCGGTGAATGGTAAAACGTGATTTGAATCCAAAAGGAAATGCTTTCACTCTGTTGTTTGTTTTTGCTTTGCGCGGTGTTTTGCGTGTTTGTTTGGTTTATTCGGCAAACCGGTTCTGTCTCTAATAAACTAGTGCATAAAAATATATTTTTCCTTTTCTGGGGTATGAATTTTCCGCTGTACAACTATTTGCTGGTGCTTCTGTAATGATTATTAAAATGAGTTCAGTGAGTAATAAATATTCGTGCTGAATAATTCATGATAAAGTCCAGTTATAACTATAGAAAGTTATTTGCATTCATGTGGGCACTAGATAGAACAATAATTAATAATTTAACAGTGCGCCCTCGCAGCTTACTTTCAAGGCCGTTTGACTTGACGACAAACAGAAAGTTCAGAGAAGGAAAGGTGATGAAGTATTTTGAATCGACAGTAGAGCATTATGTCATCAGATGACATTTTTCATAGTTATTTATCATTTTGTCGAAGAGTATCTTTGAGACTGTTTCTGTATCAACTAATAACGATAGAGATAGAGTTAAACGATAGTCTACAATGTTGTAGCTTCGTCAACTTTGTAGGATAAAGGTTTTCGCTAGAATACCTTGATTCCCCTTGATCTCGTGCCCTAGAACGCTGTCGAATATCTAACCTAGCGTCTCCATCGATTCAACAGTAGAAGGAGGCGCACGCGTTGCGTTTTTGAAATGCCCAGGGGCACCAAAATTCACAGGAATGGTTAAATAGCTACAATCCTTCTTTTTTTCAGTTTAAGCTTACTTACATACTTGAATGGCCGTGCCGTTAGACATGGCCTGTACAACATAATTCCGCCAATTTGATCAGTCCATGGGTGCCCGCCTCCAATCCCGCGGGCAGTCCGTACTTGCCAGATCATGCTCCACCTGGTCTAACCACCTTGCTCTTTGTGTTCCTCTTCGTCTCGTACCAACCGGATTCGAGGTGAGAATCAATTTTGCAGAGTAATTGTCCGTTGTTCTCGCCACGTGCCCTGCCCAACGTATCCGTCCAGATTTGACCACTTTCTGGATGCTGGGTTCACTGTAGAGTTGCGCGAGCTCATGGTTCATTCTCCGTCTCTTCAAGCATTGTCCACATTTCATGTCCGTAGAGAACAACCGGTCTAATAAGCGTTTTGTGCAAGGGGCACTTTGCGCGGGAACTTGAACGTTTCGACCGTAATTTTTTGTGGAGCCCAAAGTAGGCACAACTCTCGCTGATGATTCCCCTCACGGCTGGTATCGTTGTTCTCAATTACCATTGAGTCAAGGTACACGAACTTGTCGTCACCTCAAACTCATCACCGACGATTATCACAACACTACCTAGGCGTGCCCTGTCGCGATCAGCACCACCCGCTAGCAAGTACTTCGTTTAGACGTATTTATCTTCAGTCCAATCTTCTCTGCTTCACATTTTAGTCTGGTGTACTGATCTGCCACCGCCTCAAATGTTCTGCCGACAGTATCCACGTCATCCGCAAAGCAGATTAATTGACGGAATTTAACGAAAATCGTGCCCGCGGGTCTATTCCCGCTGATCTCACAACACCTTCTAGCGCAATATTGAACAGCAGGCAGGAAAGATAGACCACCCGAAATCCTCACACAACACTGCACATCCTGCATCGTTGCCTCTATCAGCCTGGTAAGCTTCCCAGGGAAGCTATTTTCGTCGAGATTTCTCCATAGCACTTCACGATTAATCGTGTCATAAGCGACTTTGAAGTCGATGAAGATGATGCGTAGGGACGCTGTATTCGCGGCATTTTTGAAGGATCTCCGCAGAGTAAAGACCGACCCTCTATGAAGCCGGCCTGGTAACTCCCCACGAATCTGTTAGTTAGTGGTGACAGCCGCTGAAATTTTTTTGGGGATATCACTTCGTAGGCGGCATTCAGGATCGCTTGGTAGTTTTCATAATCTAACTTGTCACCTTTCTTGTAGATGGGGCAAATAACCCCAGCCTTCCACTCCTCCGGTTGACATTCCGTTTCCCAAATCTTAACAATCACCGATGCAGACAACTAGCCAACTTGCCCGGGTCCATCTTGAGAAGCTCCGCTTCGATACCGCCTTGTTGTTCTTAAGCCGCCGGATAGCATCATTAACTTCGCCTATCGATGGGGGTGGCACATCTCCGTCTCTTGCTGCACTGACAGAGTCTTCTGCGTCGCTGCTCTGATCTGCTGCCAGTACTTAATTCAGATGTTCATCGAAGTGCTGTCTTCACCTTTCGATCACCTCACGATCATCCGTCAAGATATTCCCCTCCTTATCCCTGCACATTTCGGCTCGCGGAACAAAGCCTTTGCGGGATGCGTTGAATCTCTGATAAAACTTTCGTGTTTCATGAAAGCGGTACAGCTGTTGTAGAACTCATCCTCCTCCTGGCGGCGCTTTCTTTCCTGGAAGAATTGGGTTTTCTGTCTCTGTTTCTGTTTGTACCGCTCCACGTTCTGACGGGTGGCTCTCCGCAGCATTACTACCCGCGCTGCGTTCTTTTCAACTAATATTTGCCGACATCGGGATGATGCAATTTGAGCAATTCCTCTCCGGTAACATTTATCGATTACAGCAGTGCACCGTCAGCTCAGCCTCACTCACCGTACCACAGACATCATAGCCGCAGCAGCAAGTTCCTCCAGCAAGCTTTTCAACTCGAGGTCTGGTGAGACACAGAATCTAACAGTCTACTATCAGAACGTAAAGGGGTTACGAACAAAAATTGCCAAGTTGCGTTTAATGCTCACTAGCTGCGATTACGACGTGCTCGTTTTTACAGAACCTTGGCCTCGAGAAAGCATCGACAATAACGAAATAACTTCGGATTACACATTGTTCCACTGTGACCGTAACTCATTAACCAGTGAGAAAGAAGATGGTGAAGACGTTTTTTTTTTATTCTCGTTTATTTTTCGTCGGTCTAGTTCCGCCACTGTTGTGGCCAATCACCGACGCCCAGGGAAGCGACTCCGCACCGAGGACCCTAACTCACGACCCGTTTATTAACGGACCGGCGCCAACGGCTTTACTTCCTCATGCGATGGAAGGCGTGATCCCAGAGATTTTTCGCCTCAGAAAATCTCCCGGTGTCGGCTAGGATTGAATCTAGACCAGTTGGGTTGGTTGTGAGTGGATCACGTCACCTCACAACCATCGTTAGGTGTCGGCGGTGGGATTCAAACCCAGGCGTCAAGCGTGGTTGGCGGAGACGTTACCAACCACACTAGGCCCCCGCAGTGTGAAGGCGTTTTGATTGCGGTAAAAAATCATCTTCGTTGTGAGTTAATCTCTCTGACGAATTGTTCGAGTCTTGAGCAGGTCGCGGTTTGCATAAAGTTGGTACATTGTTCGCTCTACATAATCGCTATTTACATTGCTCCCAAAATGCCTCCTGATATGTATTTGACTTATGCTTATGCAGCCAAGAATCTTTTAAGCCGCGCTTCTGTAACCGATATCGTATTGACGTTGGGTGACTTTAATCTTCCTAATTTGAGATGGCAATCGGACGACGAGGTGAACGGCTACATTCCCTCAAATATCTCTACCGATCATGAAAAATTTCTTCTTGACACGATGTTCTCATGTGGTTTCCATCAAGTCAATTGTTTCGCTAACATTAATGGAAATCTCCTTGACCTTGACCTCTAAAGAGCTTCAATAAGAACTTGAAAAATGTTTATACAGCTTCATAGTGGTTTTTTCGAAGTCCTCCTAAAAATTAATTTGGGCACTAGAGGGCGATACTTTACAGATTCCTTCCCCACGTCCGGCTGTCGGTGCACGAAGCAAAACCGGGTAGACGAAGAAAGCGTTTTCGTTTTCGAGCATAGTTTTTCAAGCATTCCTCCTTACGAGCAATTTTAGTCGAGTACTCCTACTCGCAAGCAGGAACTCACGTACTCTTTTACAGTCGCTGAGTAGCAATACAAAAGAGTTTTTTCGTGTCGGTGCGTGCTTACTGCTACTCAGGGGAATGCATGGAAAAGAAAGAGTATCGCGAAAGCATGTGTGCAAAAGACTTGAGAAGCGTAGCATATGTCTCGTTCGCAAACAGAAAGAAGGAGAAAGGTTGTGCTTCTCGCTCGCTTTGCATCGCTGGTTGAAAATTAGTCATATTCTTATGGTGTTATACAATTTTAGTGCTAAGTTCAAAACAAAAATTGTATAGCAACCAACTTTCTTAATGGATTCATTTATTTAGAGATAATATTTCCCTTATTTGCTTTCTAGAAACGCTATTTTTCGACGTTACTCATTGACCAGCTTTCACATTTAATTCATCAACTAGTATGAAAATATATTCCGTTCTCATCCGTTCAGATATAGGAATCGTTTTTCTAGAAGATTTCAAATGCATTCTATGGGATTATTTTTTATTTTTACTCCAATAGACGTTCGATTTGCTTTCAGGGATCTTAAGCCTTAAGGCGAAACGCTGTTGAATCCACAAATGGTCGACGATTCACCACTTCGAATTTTCAAAAGTACAAGACTCTAATACTCTAATAGCTAATGCGTCACTTGTGGAAAAGCTATTTTATGTTTGCTGCGGTGAATTATCTATTTCCGTGTCTTGTGCTTCTAAAAATTCGAAGTAGTGGCTCGTTTGTGACTTTAGCAATGTTTCACCTTAACGGAGTTCTTTTTGTGCTTCTTTCTGTTATTTCTGTTATGACTCTTCCGGCCTTTAAAAAGTCTTTTTGATACATATTCTTTGAATATTATTATAATTTCTTCTTTGTTTTCTTTGTTTGCCTATCCTGTATTTGAACCATTTTATTCAAAACGTTAATGAGAATTATTCTTAAAATCCATTTGCTTTGATAATTTGATATATTATTCTCAAATGCAATAATGCATCATCATGCTTACTAAAAATACTAAACTAAAAATCATTCTTTCGTATCTACTAACTAACTACCCAAGTAACACACAAAACATGTTAGAAAATAGATTACAACGAAAGTAGTCATATAAGTGTACTACAAGCGCAATTAAAAACTTGTGTTATTATATTCTGTTTGAAGTTGTTTTTCATCAGTAATACAACCGCATTTCGAAAACAAGCTCATTTTCATCATTCTGTGCCGAACACGCATCAGTACTGGACGTGTTTGGTGATCGGTCCGATAGAGTATAAAACAAAAGACGTGTGAACAAGTGTTGGCATTGTTTGCCTGGTCGAGTGAAATAAATCCGGGTTCAAGGTCGTTCCTTTGTGCAACTGTTTCGCATCGTGACTGCCAGCTGGTGCGTAAGCCGATTTGGCTGCTGGCTGGATTGTGCTACAGCAGTGGACGAGACACAAACGAGGAAAAAGAAGAAGCCATCAGTGTCAGCGAGTCGTATCGCTGTGTGGAGTGATCTCACACCTGGCTCGCTGCTGGTGGCTGTTTGGTTCTGCTGTATTGGTGCTGCTGGCTGTAACGGCTGCTACTTCGAACGATCGGACAACCAACCTTACTGGAAGGGAGAAATAAAAAGGTACGTGTTCTTGTCAGCGCTAGTGCGCTAGACTTAAGATGGATGTAGATCCCTCGCCTCCCGCGCCACCATCCCCGAACCCCTCTGACCCTGACCCTTCTGTTACCCCCTCCCCTGTTCATTCTTCAGTCCCCCCTCGCCCCAGGCTTTACCCAGACGGAGCCCAGGGCAGCTATACTGTTTATTTTCGGCCAAAGGCAGGACCGAAATCGAAAAAGTTGAACCTCTTGCAGATTTCTAAAGACCTGACGAAGGAGTACAAGGGCGTGACCGAAATTTCCAAGGTCCGGCCTAACAAGCTCCGTGTTGTGGTCGGTAACCTGAAAGAGGCCAACGATATAGCTTGCTCTGAGCTCTTCACACGCGAGTATCGCGTTTACATACCCGCACGAGACGTGGAGATCGACGGTGTCATAACCGATTCGAGTCTGTCCGTCGAGTGTATACTGCAAAGTGCCAAAGGGTGCTTTAAGAACAAAACGTGTCCCGAAGTAAAGGTGCTCGACTGCAAGCAATTGCGGTCAGCATCGATCATCGGTGGCAAAACAGTATACACTCCGTCAGACTCGTTTCGAGTTACGTTCGCCGGGTCTGCACTACCAAGCCACGTCTCGATCCACCGGGTTCGTCTCCCTGTGAGGCTCTACGTGCCCCGCGTCATGAGCTGCCTGAATTGCAAGCAGTTAGGCCATACAGCCGCCTACTGCTGCAATAAGGCACGTTGTGGCAAGTGTGGGGAGTCTCATGCGGAAGATTCTTGCAGTGTTAACGCTGAAAAGTGTATTCACTGCGGAGAAAATCTGCATGAGCTCTCGACATGTGCGGTGTACATGCAGCGCAGGGATAAAATAAAACGGTCTCTCAAAGAGCGTTCAAAGCGTTCCTACGCTGACATGCTGAAGAAGACCGTTACCACTTCTCCCGTTACTTCGAACCCCTTCGATCTGTTGCCCTCTGAGGAAACCGATTCTGACGATTCACCAGCGGGAGCATCTTACGCCAATCCTGGGGAGTCTAGAAAGAGGAAAAGTGTTTCCTCTCCTAAACTTCCCAGAAAAGGTCCTAAGATTTCTCAAAGTGAAATGAAGGTTACAAACAAACCAAACAGTGCTGCGGAAAAACCGAAGCAAACTCCTCCTGGGCTGGCAAATTTAAAGTCCCAGAAGGAGTTCCCAGCACTGCCAGGAACATCTAAAACCCCAGTTGCTCCTTTTACACTCCCAGTTGATGAAACAAACTCTGGATTAGTGAAATTTTCTGACATTGTGGACTGGATTTTTGAAACTTTCAATGTACCCGATCCAATTAAAATTTTTCTTACAGCATTCCTCCCAACAGTTAGATCATTTTTGAAGCAGTTGACTGCCCAATGGCCTCTCCTTGCAGCGATTGTATCCTTCGATGCCTAATTCAACTGCGTATATGTAGGATTCTATCTCTGTCTTACAGTGGAATTGTAGAAGTATTTTACCAAAAATTGATTCGTTTAAAGTTTTGATAAATAAAAACAAATGCGATGCATTTTCCCTTTGTGAAACTTGGCTTACTTCAAATATTGATCTCAACTTCCATGATTTTAATATTATTCGCCTTGATCGAGACACCCCATATGGAGGAGTACTTTTAGGGATTAAAAAGTGCTATTCTTTCTATCGTATTAACCTCCCCTCGATTCCAGGCATCGAAGTTGTCGCATGTCAAATGACAATACAAGGTAAAGAGCTTTGTATTGCCTCAATATATATTCCCCCCAGAGCACAGGTTGGGCAACGGCTGCTCTTTGATTTAATAGAACTTCTTCCCTCGCCACGTTTGATTTTGGGAGACTTCAACTCTCATGGCGTGGCTTGGGGTTCCCCATACAATGATAACCGCTCCTCTTTAATCTATAACCTTTGCGATGACTTCGACATGACTATTTTAAACAACGGTGAAATGACACGTATCCCGAAACCTCCAGCGCGCCCAAGCGCTTTGGATCTATCCTTATGTTCGACGTCGCTACGGTTGGATTGCACATGGAAGGTAATCCTCGATCCTCACGGTAGCGACCATCTGCCTATTCTTATTTCAATTACTAACGGGTCAACTCGCATGCGACCAATTGACATTCCGTATGACCTCACACGAAATGTCGATTGGAAGTTATACGAGGAAATGATTTCAAAAGCGGTCGAGTCGATTCAACATCATTCACCACTTGAAGAATACAACCTCCTCGCGGGCTTGATTCTCGACGCCGCGTTGCAAGCCCAAACGAAGAAATATCCCGGCGTAACGATCAAAGAACGGCCTCCCACTCCGTGGTGGGACCAAGAGTGCTCCGATGTCTACACGCAAAGATCCGACGCGTTTAAGGCCTACCAGACGGGAGGTATACCTGGCGACTATTTACGGTATTCGGAGCTTGATACCAAGCTTAAAAGCTTGGCTAAAGCAAAGAAACGTGGATATTGGCGTCGGTTCGTGAACGAGACGTCGAGGGAGACATCGATGAGCACTCTTTGGAACACAGCCCGAAGAATGCGGAATCGCGTAACGGTCAACGAAAGCGAGGAGTCTTCAAGTAGGTGGATATTTGATTTTGCCAGGAAAGTATGTCCGGACTCTGTTCCTGAGCAAAATATTGTTCGCGATGCGTCTCCGGGCCACGACGCGATAGAATCACCTTTTACGATGGCAGAACTTTCAGTTGCCCTCCTGTCCTGTAACAATAACGCGCCTGGATTAGATAGAATCAAATTCAACTTGTTGAAGAATCTACCCGGCAATGCCAAGAGGCGCTTGTTGAACTTGTTCAATAAGTTCCTGGAGCAAAACATTGTACCGCAGGATTGGAGGCAAGTGAAGGTGATCGCCATCCAAAAACCAGGGAAACCAGCTTCTAATCACAACTCTTATAGGCCGATTGCAATGCTATCCTGTATCCGGAAATTGATGGAAAAAATGATACTCCGTCGTTTAGACCACTGGGTCGAATCTAATGGTCTACTATCAGAAACTCAATTTGGCTTCCGCCGTGCCAAAGGGACGAATGATTGTCTTGCGTTGCTTTCAACAGATATTCAGCTGGCGTATGCTCGTAAAGAACAAATGGCGTCTGCGTTCTTGGACATTAAGGGGGCTTTTGATTCCGTTTCTATTGACATTCTTTCGGGTAAACTTCACCGACAAGGATTTTCTCCAATTTTGAACAATTTTTTGCACAACTTGTTGTCCGAAAAGCACATGCATTTTACGCATGGCGATTTGGCAACTTTTCGCATTAGCTACATGGGTCTTCCCCAGGGCTCATGTTTAAGCCCCCTTCTTTACAACTTTTATGTAAATGACATCGACGAATGTCTGGCAAATTCATGCACGATAAGACAACTTGCAGACGACAGTGTAATCTCTGTTACAGGAGCCAAAGCTGCCGATTTGCAAGGACCATTGCAAGATACCTTGGACAATTTGTCTGCTTGGGCTTTACAGCTAGGTATCGAATTCTCTCCGGAGAAGACTGAGATAGTAGTTTTTTCTAGGAAGCATGAACCTGCTCAGCTTCAAACACAATTAATGGGTAAAACGATTTCTCAGGTTTTGGTACACAAATATCTTGGTGTCTGGTTCGACTCTAAAGGCACCTGGGGTTGTCACGTGAGGTATCTGATGAAAAAATGTCAACAAAGAGTGAATTTTCTTCGTACAATAACCGGACAATGGTGGGGAGCCCATCCAGGAGACCTTATAAGGCTTTACCAAACAACGATATTGTCTGTTATTGAATACGGGTGTTTCTGCTTCCGCTCCGCAGCAAACACACATTTGATCAAACTGGAGCGAATACAATATCGTTGTTTGCGTATCGCCTTAGGTTGCATGCAGTCGACCCATACGATGAGTTTGGAGGTTTTAGCTGGAGTACTACCATTGAAAAACCGCTTCTGGAGCCTGTCTTCTCGTATTCTAATCAAATGTGAGGTCTTGAACCGTCCCGTGATTGAAAATTTTGAAAGGTTAATCGAACTTAATTCTCAAACCCGTTTTATGACATTGTATTTCAATCACATGTCCCAAAATATTAACCCTTCTTCGAATATTCCAAATCGTGTCGACTTATCAAATACTTCTGATTCTACTGTGTTTTTCGATACATCCATGATAGAAGAAACTCGTGGAATCCCGGATCATTTACGCGTGCAGCAGATCCCTAAAATTTTTTCCAATAAATATCGAAACATCAACTGCGACAATATGTACTACACTGACGGATCACTTCTTGATGGGTCCACTGGCTTCGGTATCTTCAATAACAATTTAACCGTCTCCCATAAGCTCGATAATCCTGCTTCTGTTTACGTCGCAGAATTAGCTGCAATTCAGTACACCCTAGGGATTATCGAAAAAATGCCCACGGACCATTATTTCATCTTTACGGACAGTCTCAGTTCCATTGAGGCTCTCCGATCGATGAAAGATGTTAAGCACTCTCCGTATTTCCTGGGGAAAATACGGGAACATCTGAGTGCTTTATCCGAAAAATCTACTCAGATTACCTTAGCGTGGGTCCCTTCTCACTGCTCGATACCGGGTAATGAGAAAGCGGACTCTTTGGCTAAGGTGGGCGCAACAAACGGTGATATTTATGAAAGACCAATTGCCTTTAATGAATTTTTCGCACTTGTACGTCAGAATACGATCATCAGTTGGCAAAATGCTTGGACCAGAGGGGAATTGGGAAGGTGGTTACATTCCATAATCCCCAAAGTATCGACGAACCCGTGGTTCAAGGGGTTGGATGTAGGTCGGGATTTCATTTGCGTGATGTCCCGGCTTATGTCCAATCACTATAGATTTGACGCGCTCCTCCGTCGTGTTGGGCTCGGGGAAAGTGGTATCTGTGCCTGTGGTGAAGGTTATCACGACATAGAGCATGTGGTTTGGTCATGCCCTGTACACCGTGACGCCAGGTCTAAATTAATAGCTTCCCTGCAGGCCGAGGGTAGACAGCCGGCTGTTCCTGTTCGTGATGTCTTGGCGAGCCGTGACCTATCCTACATGTCCCTTATATACGTTTTCCTGAAATCCATCCACGCCCCAGTCTAGTCCCGTTCCCCTCCGTCTACACCCAACAAAACGACAAGAACACGTTTGAACCTTAAGCACAAAACCAGCAACCAGACCCCGCACAACAGAACCAGGACCCAAGGACTACGAGCCTCTGTCCCAACTCACGACATCGTGGCTCAGCAGAACGAATCCATACATGCCATTCGACGATTATCAGACGACCATTGAACAACAAAACACTGATTGGAAATCCCATGCTAGTTTTAAGTTAGACTTAATTTCAGCTCGTAGTCGGCAGCGAGGATAAAAAATTTGCTTTAGTTTTTAAGTCATCAGATATAATTGGCGCCGTTAAACATTAAATTGTATTTGTGCCGTGTCAAATAAATGTTATGTGAAGAAAAAAAAAAAAAAAAACAAGCTCATTTTTTCTGGTTTTGAAGATGTTTTTCAATAACATGAGTTCAAGAATAACAATCACTAACACTTGGTCTTTTCGTAAGACATTACACCATCTAATAACAACATTACGTACCTGTAAAATGCTTTTCCTTAGTACAACAGTCGTAGCATTCAACACTCAACTTAAAAATACTTGAACAAATTAATATTTAAATTATATGAACGATTTCTATATTTATTCGAAGCGGGTCAAAACGTGCCATCAAAAGATAAACAAAACGCTTGCAGTGTAACCAGGTAACGTTGAAACTATGCGAAAACAATTTTAATTTTCAAGCAAAAGAAACAACTCTTTTTGAAAGGTTGAAAATTATTTTTCGTCATCAATTTATAATCAATAAAAACTGCCACTGATAAAAGCTACTGTCGATCTAGTTGCACTGCGCCTACACAACACATTTGCGCATGCGCTGGTTAACAGTTGTCATAGCAACAGATTTGCGCATTGCCGTATAAGTACTCGAGATGTATTTTGCCACTTAATGCTATCAAGTTGGCTTGCTTTAATGCTGTTATCGGTACTTGTTCTATTAGCCTTCATATTTTGCGCTTTTCTGGTGATAGAGATGTCATGGAATAGGTAACGTCAACTATTCTATACCAAAGTGTGTTACTTGGGTATTTTTGCAGTATTGCTGCAGCATAAAGAGTTTACCTATTAACTAATATGTGTCCCGTGTACTTTGAATATAAACCAATTATTATTTACTGCATCGTAATTATCCTCGATGCAATTGCGATAGTCACGATAAAGTTGTGTAGGTACAACACTGTTGAACCCATCGTTGAAAGCTCGAGGGGAGGTAAAAAGTGCAACAACAATATATCATTAGTAGACGTAATAAAGCGGTCCTAGTTGAAAGCGGAAACTATCACAAGTGCGCGCTAATGAGGCCCCCGCTGCAGCACAGTGGCCCGGCTATGGAGGAAAGGTTATTTAAAAAGCGGCAATTTTCTAAGCAATTTAAGGGAAATATATTTTCTATGACGTGCCTCTTGACAAGCGTTGTTTGCGGGCTACTTTTTCTTCGCTTAAAAAAAATAGGTCTATCGGTTCCGGAAATGAATATCGTTAAAAATAGTTCCATCTGATAAACGAAACTCAACTAAATTATTGAACTACTAAGCAATTGATCAAGAGTCTTGTAAGGTCAACGTCCTACTTTCATACTCGTTCAGAAAATAACGCTGCTAGGTACTTGTTAATAACAACGAAAAGACACCACTAAAAGATTTTGATTACAATACTTCGTATCTCGCATTAATCAAACGAAAAAACTCTGCCGCCATCTCATTTACTTTTATGCAGACCCGGCATGTTTTACGGCACCGACCGCGTGGTAAAATTTTCCTTTTCTTGCTAAGGACCAGCTCATAAATTTAGCTGCGTTTCTGACAAGTTGAAAACTAGCGAGAAAATGATTTTCCACTAGACCTTTTGAGTGACATCCGACAAACTTTTTCAGGAGATAAATATTTTCAGCTTTTCTTTGTCAATCCAAATTAATTCAGATCTTGCTTTCAACGGAAGAGCAAATCGCACTTCAAGTCAAACACATAATTTCATTCAAACCCGCGTAACTCAAAGTCATGTGCAAATGTCACGTCACCAGCAGGATGAATGGATTCTACTTTCATACCTTAATCACTTTCTCTGCTGACTTATCTCAACCCATCCGTACCGGTTTCTTTTGCTTTCACTCGGAAATTTCCGCCCTCCCCCCATGCATTCCGGTTCGGCAGTAATTCTACTTATGCTGCATTATTATGATAAAAATGTTGATCAAACCATTGTCGGTTGCTTGAATGAGTATATATTGGTACCAACTATTCTTCTCAAGCTGTCGGTCTGTCATGGAATGGACCGGGACGATGGTATTGATTTATGGGATTGCTTTCATCATTTCGAATCCCCAAATCCAATCGGGAATCGCTTCTCATCGGCCCTTCTTCCGGGGTTGGAGAACCAGACGAACCGCAAATACCGCTTCAAGATAGAAAATTTTAAATACCATGTAGCAAAAGATGCCGGTTGAAACGGTCATCCTGTCTTCCGGTTCGGTAGTCCCGTGATTTCCGTCGTTCAGTGAAACTGCGAGAGCTTACGGTGGTGTACGGTAGCTTCTCGATGAAACGTTGGCTCATGAATATTTGAATCACTAATATCATAGCCGCTGTTGGCGAAAGGTGTCTGTGCTTTTTTGGCGCACGATTTCTCACTTCGACTGACGATGAAAGATAAAAGTTCGGCCCACAACATCCGGCGGTAAGCCAATGCTCGAAATGACTGCCTTGGTGTTCTTTGACAGACGTTATAGGAGCTTCGGTGGTAAACTGTGCTAAAATTAGACAGCTGCAGATTGAAATATTTTGATTTAAAGTTAAATTAGTTGCTAAGCTTCAGGGCAGAATTCAGAATTGGTAATTACAATTATGCTGAGTATCTCCTCGAAAGAAAAGTGATTTGTAATTAGTTTATTTGTAGCTAACGAAATTAGGCGATGTTCAATTCAGTAGATTCAGTTTACATAGTCACATCCTGTCTCTGTCTATGCGAAGAATGCTTTCCAGCAAGTTGTTTACACTAAATTCGACTTAATGTCAAGCAGCAATATGTGCAAATTTGATTTTGTGAAGATCGTCTTTTCACAAGCTTTTTATTTCGCAGCTTCAAAATAATCTTTTCACTTCAATATTTTTCCGTTTTATTTTTCATCTCAATCGTTCTCTTTCATTTTGCTCCGCAACCCAGCCGACATATACTTCAGTTTAAATTATTTTCTAGTCCTCGTGGTAGGAATAATTCAGTATGCCTTTCCGACGACATGGGTCTCGCGTGCCGTGGTTAAGAGACGTGTGATATTTGCATTCATATTGGGTTAGCGGTGATTATTTTCTTTTTGCCCTCGCCTGTTTTACATAATGAACCGCTTTGAACGGAAGCTTTGTCAACATGTCAACCTGGTTAAATGCAAGGCGATTAGCACTTTTAGGGCACGTTTTACCTACATTATTTTTCTGCTCGCAGAATTCGTATCAGTGTTTTTGTACGTTCGTTGTGCCCTAATAAGCGTTATAAAAATCAGGAGTCAGACGATGCAGTAGTACCTCCTCTTTCTCTTCATGCAATAAATTGAACTATATTTTTATTCAAGCCGTTATAGCAAACAATGGTGTTTTACGTCAGAGCCTGCCTGGAACAGTCGTTTTAAATTGTTCGTCTATGTGTGTAATTCACCAACATGAAAAAACTGCACGAAGACAGCATCCCATTTTTTCCCTCGAAACACAATAATAAGGTTTAATTACAGGCCATTCTACAGAACCGCATTTTTTGCCAACGGCCATAAAAATAACGACACGTACAACTCTTTGTAATTGTAATTTCACACTGAATGATAAACCGCTTTAGTATTATTTCGTTTCAATACATTTCCTTAAAGGCTGAAAAACAGAAACATTTAATGATTTTGATTTTACCAAAAAAATGTTTAGTGCATAACTAAGCTCTCGTTGTTTTTAATTTCCAAAAAAAGCAATTTTATTTAAAGAAAAAGTTACTTTTAAATCATCTAAACATTTACCCATCGCTAGCTACAACTTTGTAATACGAGTGTTCGTCTTTTGAGGCTAATTACGAATCTTACGAATCAATCCATTTTTCGATGTCTTCATATGAGCAGAACTGCTGATCAGGTATACCATGGATTATCGAACGGAACAAGTAATAATCAGATGGCGTTATATTTGAAGAATATGGCGGTTGAGATAGGACTTCCTTTTTGAACATTTATATGTACGTTTTAACGACTTTGGCAGTATGAGGCCGAGCGTTGTCATGTAGTAGAATCACTTTTTCGTGCTTTTGATCGTATTGTGGCCATTTTTCGCACAGTGCTCGGCCTTATAACATCAATTATACGTCGATACCGTTCCCCAGTGATGGTTTCGATCGGTTTCAACAGCTCATAATGAATAACACCGACCACGAACCACAGCACAACCTTCGCAGCCAGTATGTTCGGCCGAGCCGTCGACGTATAAAGTTGACCGGATAGTCGTCATGACTTTCTTTTCTTAAAGTTGCTGTGATGAATTATTTTTACCGCTGGAGCAGTCGTCAGAGGCAAAAAAATGACGCTTAATTTCCTTTGGCATCAAACCATAAAGAACCCAAGATCCTTGTTTTTATTTCAATATTGGAATCGCTTGGAAACGACGCTTGACGGTAAGCAAGCTGTTTCTGCGTTTATAATGGATCCTCATCAAGCTATTCTCCAGCTAAATATAGATGAAGCCAATCAATATCAATATAAGATACGTCAAAATCGATCAGCACTCACTGCTGGCTATTGGCAAAAAGCGGAATTTAGCTATGCAACTAACAGTGAATTTGCCAACACAGAAATTTTTGAATTTTTATTGTGTTTGGCAGAGAAAAAAACAATGATGAAATTAATTGATATTATCAGTTTTAGTATTCTAAACTAAAGAACGACGAATATGTAGGATTTCGTACGAGTTAAGTGATACATTTTTTTGTGTTTGTATTGAGCAACACTCGTTTGTTGCAACTGATTTTTATCTTAAATCTTTCAATCTTCTATTGAAGCCACACTTATGGCAAAGTCCGAAACGTAAATGAAGGTGCCGCTGTCTGTCAAACTCATTGTTTGCATTTTTGTGACTATACTATACTACAACAAGTGTTCATTTAAAAATGAGATACTTTTTCCAATACTTTTCTATAAGAACCATAACATTCGCAGAAAAATATCATCTTAGATGAATAAATCCTAACGCCCCTGAGAAAATTATCACACACTATATATGTCTCGCCAACATGTTCAGTCATGTTCAAAATACCGTTGAAACAAGAGGAATGCGCGCCCCCAATCGAATCTACCAAACAACCGAAGATCGTGGAAAAGGGTGAACTGTGGTTTTTTTTAGGAATGAAAATGGACCGGCATCCACAGTATATCGGCTCCCATGGCAGTATTTCAGTAGAGAGGTATCGGCCATCCAACGTATTACGTGAAATATAGCTGCGCTTCGTTCATACTTTCTCTCTCTCTCTCTCTCTCTCTTCATCTCTCTTCCTCCTTCCCTCCCTCCTCTCTCTATTTCTCTCCCTCGTTAACTCACTCTCTCTCCTTTTTCTCACTCCTTCCTTGCTCTCTCTCCCTTTCTCTCTATCTCTGTCTTCCTTTCTTTCTCTCTCCCCATTCATTCTCTCTTTTCCTTTCTCTTTCTCTTTCTTCCTCTCTCTCTATGTCTCTCTCTTTTCACTTATCTCTCTTTAGTTCTCTCTCTCTTCATTTCTCTCTCACTTCATTTCTCTCGCTCTCTCTTTATTTCTCTCGCTCCTTTCCTTCCTCCTATCGCTCCCTCTTCACTCTCTCTCCTTCACGCCTTTTCTTCCTTTCTCTCTTTTCTCCCCGTTTCTCTCTCTTTCTCTCTCTCTCTCCCTTTTGTCCCTCCTTCCTCTCTCTCTCCTTCTCTCTTTCTCTCTGTCTTCTTTTCTTTCTCTCTACCCATTCGTTCTCCCTCTTCTTTCCTCTTTCTTTTTCTTTCTCTCTCTTTCTCATATCTCCCTCTTTTCACTTCTTTCTCTTTATTTCTCTCTCTCGATCTCTTCATTTCTCTCGTTCCTTCCCTTCCTCATATCTCTTCCTCCTATCTCTCTCTCTGTCGGCCTTTCTCTCTATCCTTCTTCACGCTCTCTCTTCCTTTCCCTCTCTCTCTCTTTTTCTCTCTTTTTCTCCCTCTTTCTCTCTCTCTCCCTCTTTCTTTCTCTATCTCTCTCTATCTCTCTCCATTTATCTCTCTTTCCCTTTCACTTTGTCTCTCTCTACTCTCTTACTTCATAAACTAATTACATTTTTGGTCCAATGACTTACATTTTTGCCTTTCTCCTAGAAAGGTATAGCAATCACTGGAAAAACCGAAGGTATAAAGTGGTCCCAATGGCCAAATGTCATATACCACTCGACTTCTTTCGACGAACTGAGCATTTTCTGTATGTATGTATGTATGTGTGTATGTGTGTGTGTGTGTGTGTGTGTGTGTGTGTGTGTGTGTATGTGCAACTTTTTTTTCTCACTCAGTTTTCTCAGAGATGGCTGAACCGATTTTCATAAAATTAATTGCAAATGAAAGGTCTAGTTGCGCCATAGGTTGCTATTGAATTTCATTGTAATCGGTTTTTTAGTTTAGAGGTTATGTATCAAAATGTAAAAATCACGAAACATCAATATCTCAGAAACCACACAACCGATTTCAATAAAACTAGTTTCAAATGATTGGGCTGTCCCCAGAACCCTTAACTTTTGAATTTCGTTATGATCCACCATATGGTTCAAAAGCTATGTAAAGAAAAGTTATCCTGAGGTTGTTTAAACTCACTCATTTTTCTCAGAGATGGCTGAACCGATTTTCACAAAATAAGTGTCAAATGAAAGGTCTAGTTGCCCCATAGGTTGCTATTGAATTTCATTGTAATCGGATTGTAACTTTGTCCGTTGTTTATAAAAATGTGAAATCACATAATGTAAGTAAACATATTGACTTTCTCTCAACGATCACTGGCTAATTAAAAGGTAAAAAAGTGATCCAAATGGCCGAATGTCATACACCATTCGACTCAGTTCAACAAATCGAGCATTTTCTGCATGTATGCATGTATAGGTGTATATGTTTGTGTGTGGGTGAGATGGTCTGACCGATTATTTCTATCTTGGTGTCAAATGAAGGCCGCTAAGGTTGCTATTAAATTTCATTGTAATCAAACTTTTAGTTTTGGCGCTGCGTCAGAATGTGAAAATCGCTCTTATATCTCAGAAGCTCTGAACATAGTTGAATTCAAATTAATGGGCTTTTAAACCCTTAAACATAATATTTGAACATGTGGTTTGAAAGTTATAGAAAGAAACGTAACGCGCAGACTGTTTAAAACTATAGCTACGATCGAAATATGTGACCACAACATCATTCAAATTTGATATTGTACTATTTCAATGTTTGCGGCCTTGCTCAGGATTGAAGTTGAAATAAAAATACATTTCTATCATTTCACTTTTTGCTATTCTCCTAGAAAGGTATAGCAATCACTGCAAAAACCAAAGGTATAAAAGTGCTCAAAAGGGCCGAATGTCGTGTATCAAAAAGGCCGAATGTCGTGATTTCAATGAAATTAATTGTGAAAATGAAAGGTCTAGTTGCCCTATAAGACTCCATTGAATTTTATTGTAATCTGATTTATAGTTTAGAAGTTATGTATCAAAATGTAAAAATTATGAAACATCAATATCTCAGAAAATACACAACCGATTTGAACAAAATTGGTTTCAAATGAACGGGCTACCTAAAAAACCCTTAACTTTTGAATTTTATGAAGATTGAACATGTGATTCAGAAGTAATGGAAAGAAACGTGTTCTGGAGACTATCTAATCTCACTCATGTTTCTCAGAGATGGCTAGACCGATTTTCATAAAATCAGTGTCATATGAAAGGTCTTGTTGTCCCATAAGACCCTATTGATTTTTTTTTTGCAAACGGATAACTACTTTGCCTGTTATGTTTAAAAATGTGAAATCCAGCTATGAAAAGAAACATATTCCGAAGACTACTTGGACTCACTCACTTTTCTCAGAGATGGTTGAACCGATTTCCACAAAATTAGTGTCAAATGAAAGGTCTAGTTGCCTCATAACACCCTATTGAATTTTGCTGTAATCGGACCGTAACTTCGTCTGTAATGTATCGAAATGTGAAAATCACGAAACTTCATTATCTTAGAATAATATTGATATCAGATGAACGGGCTAGTTAAGGGTTAACTGATGAATTATGATTGAACACGTGGTTTCAAAGGTTGGCTGCCCTATACGTTCCCTTTTCTTTTCAATGTAATCAAACTTAAGCAACCGTTATGTATTAAACTGTTACAACTGTTACTGATACAACGAAAGTCTATTATCTCAAGTATTACACGACTCATTTGAACTTAACTAGTGTCATACAAACGAGTCATATCTCAAACTTATACCACAAAAGATCAAAACAATGGTCCCAGTGGTCCAAATCTTACAAAAAAAAATCACAAACCTTCAAATAACATACTTCATAAGAATTTGATATGCTGTTGAAAAGTTTTGGAAAGAAAAGAAATTCAAAGACTATTCATCACTATACCTGCTTTGATCAATATATATGGGCTCAGCGTTCCCGGTATCGCTCGTGATTAAATTGTTCGAAATTAAGAGCAATTTCTTTAATTTCGCTATTTCTTAAGCACTAAAATTACGTCAAATTTCATATTTTATACTTCAATTACAACATCAATATTTTAGAACTCAATGAGTGAATATAAATACCTTTATTGGATTTAAGCATTCATGTAAATCTATTTTTACAAATAATAAGTTCGAATGAGAAAGGCTGAGTCTGACCGCTAGGTGGATTAATTTAGGTTTTAAGTTGTAAAGTAGCAATGTATGTGATTTCTCCGAGGATGCAAAAAATGAACACGGGCTGAGGATGTGATTTTGACTAAGAAAAAATCAATCGATTCATCTAGTCTCCTCTCTCCATTAGATATAGTTAGTCGCTATCAGAGTCTGACAAAGTCATTTTCAATTGACAATTATCAGGTTATAGTGTGACGCTTTGACCCGTCGTTTTGAATTGAAAGGCTTTTGTATCATTTTTGAGCACTTCGTGAGTCACATGAAACCCAGTAGAAAGTTCTTACTTCTCTATTGTGTTCGATGCTCTTTAGGCAGTTCGTCCAAATTCAGTTGAACCAGTTGAACCTGAGTTTCTTAGCTAAAATTATTGCTAATAAAATCCGCTGCGGTTTGGGCGACGAAGCTTCCACCATGCTGAAGCTATTTAAATTTCACTTTTTCAAAATATGGAGCAGTAATTTTTGAGGATGGAATTCTTTATTGATTGATTATTTCATCCTATAAACACTTTGTATCAGGAGCAATTTGTCCATAACTTGGTGTAACCTGTGGTATACGGAGACGCCAAACAAAAAAATAAATTTTTAATCCAAATTTATATTTATTTATTATTTTTTTAGTTTACTTTTAAACAGCACAAAACGAATAATGACTCGCTTTTTTTTCGCGGACATGATTGTGATTATTGCCCCAAACTATGATTTTCAGAATTTGTAGTTGAGCTGGTACGTTCAAAACCCACGAGTTGTCTCTGTATGTATGAGTGTGTAAAGTGATTAGCTGTTCTATTAGAAAATAAAAGTTCTGCTTGATTGATATGAAGTTTTTTGACATATTATCAATACACACAAACTCATCGTCTAATTCCAAGCAGAACAAACAAGAAGGAAACATAAAATTGATGAATTTTTCTGCTGTGTGGACTCAGCACTGCGACCAGAGTTTAGATCTAGGTGTTTTCTGTATTCCGCACTTCATATTATTAGCAGTAACACTATTGAAGTAAGTGATACGCTTATCATGCATATCAGTGCTTGTGTGTAATTACCTTTCCGTTTCAAGCTTACTGCTTTACTATACCGAGCCTCTGTCCATCCTAACAATATCGCCTAGTCACAATTCCCTGGAGAGAACTTTCATATGTTACTCACACCAGTTTCATTATAATAGGGACTTATTTTTGTTAGGAGGAGAGTCAACAGGGGTAACTTTAGAATTCAGATTGAAGGAAGGGTACGTAATGGGGAGCCTGAGAATAAACCCATGGTAAAAGTCCTTTGACAACCTACTGGCCTGATTCTACTAAGATTCGAACCCACGACCACTCGCTTACCAAAGCGGACTCTGTAACCTTGCGGCTACGGAGCTCCCATTCCCCTTGATGAATAGGTAAGAACAAATTAATTTTCAATGTTGCTTCTGTCTAAATGTATTTATTATATACACCGTCATGTGATTTGTGAAGCCTACTTAAGTAGGTAGCATTCATTAGCTTTACAATGATTTATGAATATTGTGTCAATTTTTTTTGAATTTTAAGAAAAATACCGAAAATACCGGTTTTTTCGCCTCTTCAATACCGGTATTTCGGTACTGAAAAAAATATCGGTTTTACCGGTTTTTGTTTTACCGGTAAACCACCCTACAAAAACACATATTTTCTAACTAAATCGATCTGCTAAACCATGGGATGGATTCTTCTTAGTTCACGTTAGATTTCTCATAAAGTAGAATCCTCAAAAACTCACTTAAAAGCTCTAAATTTGATATAATAGTCAGGCATCTGCACTCGAAAACGCATTTATTTCAATCACCTACCTCAGAAAACAAAATCCGTGCATTGTTCTGTACAGCTACAACGGAACTCGTTAAGCAGCCAACTAAAGTTCTTCTCATCACTAGCGGACCGTTTTTTTACTTTAATCACTCAACAAAATCACTCACTACACTAAGAATACTTTAATTTTTGGAATGTTCACCTCAAATTTCCAAAAACAACTTGAATTAGAAGAAATGTATGAGATGAATTTCTACAATTCCTAAATTTCAACTGGATGTATTTTCATCTGTTTTCACTGCCTTGAAGAAAATCAAAAGTTGCCAAATCGGTTTCTGTTAATACGAACAAATCATACTGAAAATGTTGAATTATCCCGACATAATTGACATAAATAGACAGCACTGCTGTGGTTACCTAGGTTACCATATTTGCACGTAAACAACTACAGCGGATATCTAGGTAACCTACTACGACGGGCTGCGGCTACGTGCATTCATGATAATGTGATTCATTCATGATTAACAGTGCACTGCAGTGGGATGAATATGGGGGTGTCGTGAGATGAATAATTCTTCGAGAATATTCTTCGTGAATATCGGCTTAATGAGATGAATAATGGAGCAGTTCCTCTACAAGTGTAAAAATATTTTCCACGAGGCAGTGTGTGTGGTTGATCGAGGCGGGTGTGGAGCATGGCGCAATAGTGGAGGGTGATCGATATTGGTTTTAGGGGAAACTACCTCTCCCAGTAGTTTAACTGGCCAAAACATTATGCGGAAATTGCGGGTTCGAGTTCCGGATTTTTTTTTGGTTCAATGGTCTCCAGCTGGAGAAAAACTGTCGCTGGAAGTGTAAATATGTTTGTTATCTTCATTTTAAATCGTCCACGATATGGCCTTCCGTCACCGAAGATGGGATGTCGTCCAAATTGATTGAAAGTCGGGAGTCAATTTGACACATGATTATCCTTTTACGCACATCACATTATGATTATCTTTCCAGGGTTAAACAATTCAATTATCAGGTTATAGTGACGCCGTGAGCCAGGAGCCGTCAATTTCAATTCGGGACTACGAAGGCGCTGATAATTGTTTGGAAATAGTTTTGGTTTTTGTCATCGAACAAATTTTGACTACATTTGAGAGTTCGCGTGGGTGAGGAAAGCCTTTGAAATCTCTTTAAGCTTCGTAGTCACGAGCTTAAAGAACATTTGTTTCATTCTAGATCCCTTTTGGCGGGTAACGAAAACTGCTCGTATATTCACTTTCACTTTGGTTTTGACAGCAGAAGGGCTCGAAAAAAAAGAAATCTCGCGTAATTTCTCAAATCGACCAACCTAACATTTGCATCGAACTGTGAAAATCAACTTAAGCCCTATTTAGAGTTCCAAGCGAAGTGAAAATCTCATATAAAATGTTCATTTTTTCACGCTCGTGAAAAATGCAACCTGCAAAAATTTCACTTCGCTTGGAACTGTAAACAAATTAGATCCAGCGAAATCGAAGGTTGTGAGTCTCATCTTTTTCACTTGGGTTTACTTTTTTCATGCATGCAAACGCCAGTGAAAAAAGCAGCAGCAAGCGAAAACTTGCGTGCGTTTATATTCTGTCAGTTGCAGCCAATTTTCACTTCGTTCGGAGTGTAAACTCGTGAGTTTCGCTTCACTTAAACTGTAAACTGCAGGCTGGTGAAATACCTGCGTGTTCCACAAAGGGGTTTCACGCTAGATTTCTCAAGCGAAAATTTACACTTTTTCACTTGTCAAATTTTTCACTTCGCTTGGAACTGTAAACTACGCTTTAGAAAGCTTTCACTCAACATTTTGCATCCTATTTGAAAACGAATCAATATTTATTTAAATGAATACTTTTAAATAACACTTCTAATGGTTTGCATTAGTGCGTTGAAGATTCTGATTATGTTTGGATATAAAAGTTTTTAATTAAAATAGGCCTTTTTCATAAGTCATTTTCATAAGTCAATATTAGCAGGCGTTTTACATACGTCGTAACGGTATGCTGTGAGCTGGTGCGTTAAAATGCGGTGTGCGTTTCGTCAGGTTCAAAATCGTTTCTTATATGCGTCATTTAGTTTGCGTCGTTTAGTGTATTTAGAATTCACTTGCGTCGAGAACATAAGCAAAATCAAAATGCTGTAGGTGATGCTCGAGCAATTTTCCTTTACTGGGGCCCCAAAATTCACAAGAACGGTTAAAAAGCCATAATCTTCCATTTTTTCCAGTTTGGTCTTTGGGGTTACTTTTTTTTAGCTTTTATCGACCAGAGTAATCAATTGCAAATTGGGAACATGTACTAGGTGTTTCCTAGGGTCTTAGGCTATGCTATGCTATGTTTATAACTGAAGCTGAACGTATCAAGCGTTGCTCGGGATTCGAAATTTAAAATATGTTGAACAACATTACTCATTTAGCCATTCTGGATTTCAAAATGACGTCTGGGGCTAAATTCTGGCTTCTAGGCATCAGCCCGGTTCTGTAAATATTCATATTGGGTGTTATTTGGCAATTTTAAATGGATTTCCATAAGCCGGAAGTCGTCATCTTGGATTTCGAAATAGCGTTTAGAAGTAAGAACTAGCTTCTGACGATCATTCTGGTTCTGGAAATACTCATGAGATGGGATTTCAAAATGACTGATTGATTTACGGTTTCTGGGCATCATCCCAAATCAAAAACCACTTTTAAAATGGTATTAAACCTTTATAGGCGGTTTTTAGAAACCTAAAGTCGCCATCTTGAATTCAAAAATTGCGTTTTGGGTTGGTTTTCGAATTCCAGACATCTTTCCGAAAAAATTCTTATTATATAGTTCTCAACGATCGCATGCTGTTTTTCAAAAATTGGAAGTTACCTTGTTCTATTAGATGTTCGGCATCTTGGTACCAAAAATACCATAAATACACTTTAGATTGTTGGAGCTCAAAATGATATCTAAAGTAAATTGCCAGGCTGCGGATGTCGACCCGATTCCGGCAATATCCATATTTAATGGTATAAAGTCATTGTAAACTGTATTCTAGAAACAAGAATTCGCCGTCTTGGATTTAAAAATTATATCTTGAGTCAGTCGTATTCTGTCCACTAAACATTCTCCCGTAAATTTGAAAAGATGCTGCTGAACAGTGAACAAACAAACAGCTATCCGTAGTTTCCTAAATGCTTGCAATGCACCAACTGCACCAATTTTAATAATTGAAGTTTATTTTTTCTACAGGCTGTGCGTTTTTCCCCGTATGGAAGCTAGCGATGTGTATCCCACAGGGTAGTTTCGATGCCATAATCCTAGACTGACAAATACCTACTTATGTCGCTAGCTCATATAAGAATGAGGGAATTATAAATAGGCAAATCTACAAATAATTTTAATGCTTACGAATGGTATCCACATCAATTTGCTGCCACAGTAAAATAGGTAGCGAATATGAGGTAATAAATTTCTAATTTCCCTGCTCATTTGTCCCAATCGAGACCTAAATTGAATTGATGCCTTTTCACAACGCTCATTCTTCCGGTGCATAATTCTACTTCCACAGTCCGATATCGGGCAAAGATACAGCAGGATGAGAAGGAATGTTCTTTCATGTAAATGTGCAATTTAGCATCATCATCATCTTCGTCGGGTGGTGGCGATGGTACTTTTAGCCTTTTCCCCTCTAGAAACCAACGATGTGAAAGATCAAAAGGTACAACTGAGTGGAAGTTTGCTTAGGAGCAGCTTATAAGGGTAGATATCGATAGTAACCGCAAACCGCCGTTAGTGGTCGTTGTTATGTTTTATGAAAATTTTTATAACTGATGTGGTGTTTGAGGGTTGTCTTCAAAATATATTGAATGGATTTCAACCTCAATATTCTGCTAATTTATTTAGCTGTGGAAGTAGATATTCAAACGCAAGAATTTTTAATGAAAACCTTAAAATGTTCGTCAGTTTACTCCAGACATATTTCTAGAACTCTTCTAGAATCAAAGTTAACTGATTCAAGACGATAGAATCAAAATGTCGCCTGTACCCTAAAATTTCTCAGTGACTTCCAAAACCCAAAATGCAGAGCAAGCTTATACGAAAACCAATGCAGAATGTATCGCATACATCGTTATACAAGCGGCCTATCACACTCATAATCATATACAATAGTTTACTAATCTACCCCTATTGAGAATGGTTCAGAGTCAGATTCAGAGCAAACATGATTCATCCTCCTCGTGGGTTCACTTCTCAGCTTCCGTGTATAACGAAACAGACTCTGGGGAGGCACCCGGCTGGTACAGGGTAGGAAACAAGTACTCACCAAATATGTTCTACATTTTGCTCATAAAGGCATCCCTCCTAACCCGATTGCATACAGTGCCTTCCCTGTTATGCAAATCAACCCAAAAGTGCAAAGTGAAATAGTTCACTCTGATAGGACTGTACATATACGATAACACCTTATAAAATCGATGCACTACTCCCTTCACATTCCAACTCCGTTCCTCCCGCGTCGTTCTACTGGAAGAAGCTAAGGTATCTCCTTCCGTTTAATATCCTGGTTTTTGTCGAAAGAAACTGGCTTGACATCGTGGCACTGGCTGTACTTGAGCCTCGGTGTCAAACTTATAGCATAGCATGAAGGTAGTTTGCGAATCTCTCTGCATTCTCGACTACTGAACTGTAGTATCAAAGTTTACCGGAGCTTTTCCTCCGATATCTGCATCGACAAGGTTCAAAAAGTTAGGCCGTTGGTCTACATCTTTTCCTCGCCGGGGAATGGAGGAAACGGGAACGCGCAGAGAAATTGAAAACGAATAGAAAATTGAATTTCATATCCTATCGTGTAATCTGTCATTTTATCGAATATGTTCTCGTCTTCTGCGTCGATATACCTACTGCTGAGCCATCATTTCAGCCATTTTCGAACCCAACGGAATGCGAAAGGTGAACGATCTTTCCGGGTCGGATGGGACATGATGGGAAAAGTTTTCGATTTGCAATGAAGATTTTCCGTTAGTGTTTCCGTTTCCGAGCTATCGGTATGATGAGAAATTTAATACGGCACGAAATGCAACTTCCGTAAATTTTATACTAATGTGTATCTGTTATCTGATCAAGAAGATGATTTATTCACGGGTGACGATAACGACACAGAATTGCGAATCTCTATGAAAGAAAACATTGTCGTGCCAGAGTAAATCTCAAGCGTTTTAGTAAACTGTAATTAAAAAGAAAACACATCAGCACCTGTGAAGCCTTGAACAGCACTTAATTTTGTCATTAAACTCCTCATAAATAGTACCCCACAATTAACATTTTTAGCATCTCAAGTGCCAAGTGTGTATAAAAATAATTACAACCACTGCATCTGTTGACTTTGTAGAAGCGTATTCATTAATTCGTCTGTCTCTTCAAGGTTTTGTCGTATTCCGGACGGCAATATGCCGGTGTATTTTCCCAGACAAATCCGCCCAGAGAGTGGTGTGAATTCCAGCTCCGGTTTCCACAGCTGCTGCTGCTGCTTATGGCGCTAGAGGATAGAGGCGCTAACCCTTTCTTCTAGCACCTACTTCAATCGCACATCGACCCTGAAACGAGCACTCTTCAAGAAAGGAGTGTTCATGATACGATGGTTCTATTCGCTGTCATACAGGATAACACCGCGCCATCAGCGGGAACATTTTAATGATGTTTACCGTCCACCATCACTATGCAGCAATGCAGGTGGCGGATCCGCTGTACCGAGTGTCAAACATGCATGGATGGGCAACAACATCCAACAGCCTTCTTCACTCGGGATGAGCTGTAGGCAGGTCAAGCTGGCAACTGGCACATGCAACTGGTGCCAAAGCATCGTCTCGTACGGGCAGGCTTTTGAGATTTATTTTGTTAATTTATCACTGGCAAATCGACCTCGCAACCGTACATTTCAAGTTGGAACTTTGGCTGGATATAAAGCATCTTGAGGAAAAATTTTCAAGAGGAAATCCCAGCTCTGCTGTTTAGATTTTTTGGCATATTATTATGTTAGGTTTAATGCTTTTCCATTCTTATCCACAGTCGGTCTTAAATTCTAAAAATTTTCACGAATTGTTCGTTGCCTCAGAAATCTATTTCTATAAACAATCGAATAAATCAAAAACGTATAAAAGTTGTTTTATATAATAAGTACTTACCACCATTCCAAATTCTCAAATATTCAGAATATTCAGCAACTTTCTGCATTCAGCATTCAGCATTCAGCAACAGAAAACTTTCAACGATTTTGTTGCCTCTTTTGAACTAGTCAGTAAAATATAAACATACAGTGCTTTTTCGCTTTTATCAACAGCCGTTTTTATCACTACTCGCCAAATTGACGCTCGATTTTCTCACGGTTTTTTTCGTTTTTATCACGTTTTTCAAGAAAAACTTTAAATCAAGAATAATGTACTTCCATTTGTAGAAAGTGTATTCGAAACATCATTTTCACTTGTGCCTTGTGTCCTTGCATATGTATAGTTTTATGAACTCAATTTATTTGATCAATTTTCTGGGGCAACCAAGTGTCATATCTGTAACAAATAATTTGTGTCATGATTTTGAGAAAAATGAACCGTGAAATACGTATTTCATTGACTTTTAAGCAAAAATTACGTATTATTCGAGCAGTTGAGAAAAAAGATCTATTAACAAATCAAATTGCCCTGCAGTTTGGTCCTCATATAGCGTGAATTTAAATTTTTATAAAATCTAGCATTTCCACAATTTCACATAAACAAGCATTAGACTCTGCTAGCTATGCTAAAGAATGGGCAGTACAAATAATATTGATATTGCATGTATAATAGCCGTGAAAATGCAATGGAGAAAAATATCATAAACTAACCTTTTCTTGTTTTTTCATTTGTAACTTGAACTTATATTCCGTTCAATCATAAAAGTGCATCATTTTACTCGAAATATCATAAATTTCAATTGAATCCAACACAAAAAATTAAATTTTTATCATTTCGCTAAATTCACGGTTTCGCCAAATTTTTTTTGACCGTGATAAAATCGAAAAAGCACTGTATTTACATTTTAAATATTTCCACGAAATTTTCCGAGATATTTTTTGTTTTCATTTCGACTGTCGCTTATTTAGTCGTTGCACTGAAAAAGTTTAAAACTTCGTATACAACTGGACTCGATGATATTCCTTCAACGGTTCATAACCCTCTAGTGCCCAAGTTAATTTCTAGACGGGTTTCAGTAAAATCACCTTTGAATCATCATAAACTTTTTAGTATTTATTGAAGCTTTTTAGAGGTTTGACTGAAGCCCGCCAAATGGCGGCATTGGGCACTACAGGGTTACGTGATGTAGAGAAATTCTCAGTTTGCTAATCGCTTTTGAATTCATCTGTGCATCAATTTAATTTTTTCGTAACAGTTGGAAATTCTCGTATCTGCTTCCAATTCATAAAAAGGTATTAAACGCAACATCACTAACTATCAAGGGATCACATCCTTGTGCACTTGCTCGAAGTTGTTCGAGATAATAACGAACGATTATTTTGACATCGAGCAGCACGGATCAGTAATCACAAACCTGATACAGTTCGGCTCTCGCTGTGTGCAAACCATGGATCGTGGATTTAGAACCGGTACTTGTAGGCTGCGTTCAATAGGGTGGACCATGAGATGCTACTTGATAAAATACAAAATCTCGGTATGACATCGATATCCGTGCGTTGACTTAAGTCATATTTGAGTTTATGTGAAAAAGGATCCACTATTTTGGACCAGAGGATCGAAGCAAGCCATGGCAGGAAACGGACGTCAATATTTTCGCTCACGCGATATTTCGTAATAAAATTTGCTTCATTCAATATTTCGTGTAAGGTATTAGTGTTATCGCGAAGTGAGTTCATATTCAAAATGTACAAGTGTTTCAAGGAAAGTTCACGTATAGCTGTATTGTTTGTGCTACGAAACATTCACTCTTTCACGGTGCACAGTGGTCCAATAGGGCAAAAAGTGGAACTCAATTCCATAGCGCCTTTCAACTTCATCCTAGCTAAATAGTGTCTTCGGAGCTATTGTTTGTATGAATGACCCGCATAATTGCAAATTGTCAAAAAATATGAAGAGTTTACTAGACTAAAAATAAAAAAAATAACTTTTTTGTGTTAAGAGATAGAAGAACAGTTTATTCAGCAAAGTTGTAGAACATTCAAAAATATGAAACATTGTTGCACAAATGGAAATCCTATCTTTTTTCGGTACAAAGTTATAAAGTATATTACATGGAATTTAATTAAAAGTTTTTTGTACTTAACTTTTGATAGTTGCATTTTACACGAAAGTATAGTTCGGAGGTATTGTTAGGGCACACAAAACACACATTTTCCTTACAAAGTTATATCATATTTTAGCTTTATTTTTAGTATGGTAAACTTTTCATATTTTTTGACAATTTGCGATTATGCGGGTCGTTCATACAAAAAATTGCTCCGAAGACACTATTAAGCTGGGATGAAGTTGAAAGGCGCTATGGAATTAAGTTCCACTTTTTGCCTTATTGGACCACTGTGCGGTGGTACCGTGAGCATCGGTCGAAAAAATTGCAGGATCGAGTGGTGCTACGTCACCGGTTTGTTTGTGTATATGTGACATGGAGTGAATGCGTTTGCACTAGCCAGCAGACGATGGCAGTGACGAAACTTCGTTCAACAGCGGAACGGCAGAGTATAACTTGGAACCAATTTAAATTTATTTAAATTTATATATTTTTTCGTGGAATTTCAAGAGACAGTCAGTCATTGGCTTGCTAAATTTTTGACGTGGGACTGTCTTTCTTCACTATACTAAGGTACATTCTGTGAAAACTGGATTGAACATGTAACGTTTTTGGTTGGTGGGATGGAAAATTTTAGGTGCTAATAGCGCTCAAACAACTGTTCCGATTTCAATAGTTAATATACCGTTGGAAAGCTAAAATATACAAGATTTGTATAACATGATAATTCTAGTTACCATTTTCTTGTTACTCCGGGAAAATTGCGGATAAGTTTGAAGATCGCATATCCACATACATTTTTCATATGATTGGTATATTTCCCTAACGCAGACTTCAAAAACATAGACGAAATGATTTCACGCATTCAGCCAATTGGCATCGCATTCATCACCCAACGAAAGCGACGATAAAAGAAAGCAGATATGCTTCCACGTGATTGGTTCTTCCCCCAATCACCCAAGTTCCCCACACTGAGTGACGCTAAATATATTCCGTGTTGAGAGCAGATCATTCCCTGGTCGACCGTCATGGCGAACAATTCGGCTTCCCTTCGATCTGAGTTGGACCCCACCAGTGGTAATCTAATTCAGATATCGTTGTTGGAATACAGCCTGAAATTGGACGTGAACGGCACTGGGGACCATTGGAAGCCATTGGAAGGGACCATTGGAAGACTTGGAAGCCGTTTGGGTGCTGCCGATAGTGTAGGTATAGTGTGTCGTATATCAAGCGTGTGTATGTATGTGTGAGTGGCGTGTGCGTAAATGTGTGAGTGGCGCGTGTGTGTATGTGTAATTAACGTGTGTGTAGGTGTAAGTAACGTGTGTGTGTATGTGTAAGTAACGAGTGTGTGTATGTGTAAGTAACGTGTGTGTATGCGCGCGCGTGTGTGTATGTGTGTGTGTTACGTATATGTGTGTATGAGTGTATAACATGTGTGTGCAAAAATGCATTTATCCTGGGTAAATATATTTATGACAGAATACAAGTTAATTATTTTTCATATTAATACTTCAATTGGTATTTCTATGATAGTGACCCTGATTTTATGCTTATTATTTTCAGCTTGTTTTGCGTTTATTTGTAACATGGGACTGACCAAAGTTTATAAATATATATATATATATATATATATATATATATATATATATATATATATATATATATATATATATATATATATATATTTATATATATATATATATATATATTTATATATATATATATATATATATATATATATATATGTCAAATTTGTAAGTAAAACGAAGAATATTTTCGTGATCGCGCAATTTGATATAAGTTTTATTCCACGGAAAATAGTGAAAAACTCGTAAAACTTACGTGTTTTCATTTGTTCACAATAGTTAAGTGATTAATTAGTCTTTCCTCGGTTTTCTAGTGAAAATCCAGCAGATTTTCGATGTTCCGATGAAGAGCTACGATCGTTTGAAAAATTTACTACCAGGTCGGGCAAGACGGACACACTAAGGTAGGGAAAGATGGACACACGGATTTTCCAAGAATTTTCACGTGTAGCATCTGTTGTGTACTACAGATGTTCACAAAGTACACCCGCGAGAAAAAACAGCAGATATTAATCACTTAGCAGTTAGAACAGGCCATATAGGCGGAGAATTTTTGCCTTTATCGAAACCCATCCTCTCAAACTGTTTACGTGATGTATATATAGATAGGACTCTAATAACGTAGAGTAATGTATGGCCATCACTTAACACATAAATCAAAAGAATACTTAACGTACTACATCTTTTTTGTGAGTGTCCACCTTTACCTTCGTAGTGTCCTTCTTACCCACCCCAAGTGTCCGTCTTTCCCAACCATGTCAAAAAACAGCAATTTGTAGTCTTATTCTTGAAGACCCAAAACACATAAAACTTGGAGGAAGTTCACTGATACCAAAAATGATTATGAAAACAAATGACTTTAAGTTTCAATTTGTATGACTACTGCGATCTAAATAGCAATACCTAAGTAATTATTTAGATTAAACCTTAGGGTGTCCGTCTTTACCTTCTTTCCCCTACTCGATAAAAAAGCTGTCATGGACAGTCAAAACACGTTGTACCGACGAAAAACTTTAAAATGCGTTTTTCTCAATTTGATGCCTATGGCATATTAGCCAATTTTTGAATCATGGGCAGAATTCGTGATTGCATGAAGCTTCAGGAATACCTGGACATGTTTGCTAATTGGTATAGAACGAACTGCTTAACAAATAGTATAGGTTACTGCAACCAAATTTCTATTGCGAAAAGGTGTTCACAAATCGAATTTGCATATTGTATAGCAAACCACCATCTTATCCATCGTCGTTTTCTTACGAGACTCTCCCCAAATTGTTTTAAAACCAATCCAGACTCTTCCTACATACGTTCACGACCTTCTATGGTTTAAATCTGCCAGTTTGAACAACGAAAGTACGAGCTATTATAATTGTGCCCAATATTGGATATATTTAGATCGGTTAGTTATTATAGAACACTCTCATTCGTTAGAGTTTATAATCGAAAAAAAGATATTTTCATAATCGGCAGTTTACTAGATATCGCGCGCGCTTTTATGATAGTGTCCGGTATGACTATTGAAATAACAGCTCTAGCATGCAATGTTTGTCTCATGGTGGCTCTGTGCTGTTTTTTTTTTGTGAACCGATACTGTGATTATAAACCGGTTCCAAATATATTATAATAAAGTAAAATAATCAAAATAACAATGCATTGTCTCTTTCACCCTTCTTGCTTACATGCAACGATATATGTATATATTTATTATTCACGCAACATTTCTGAACCAAGAATCAAACAAACTTCTGCAGAAGTTTCATATTTATGTACCGTGCTGGATCGAAACCAGTACAGTATCGAAATCCGTACACCTTGATGTTTTTCGTCAGTTTTAAGCAATATAAAAATGAAAATTCATATGATAGTTACATGTACAAACATGTAACTATCATATGAGTTTTCCTTTTTATAATGCCCAAAACTGACGAAAAACATCAAAGGTGTACGGATTTTGATACCGTACGGGTTTCGATCCAGCACGGTATCCAGTTTTCACCAGTTTTTTTTTAAAGGTTGACATCGCAGGCTCTATCAGTCGAACTTTAACCGTGATGGCGAAAATAGTAAAGCGGAGTAGTTCAAAAGTGTGCGCGTTCCGCCGCGTCGGAAACGGACATCGTGCAGCACTTTAGTGATGGACGACGAGACCTATCTCACCCTAGATGGCAACGACTGGCAGGGCGCTTTTTTTGTTAGGGAATCAGGATAACGTTGTCCATTGATGTCAACTTTTGTAATATATCCCAGTCAATTGCTATACGTGTCCCTTTGCAAAATACAATGACCACTATTGTTGTGATTGATCAGGTACCTGCACCGACACGCTCCCAGTCAGGTAAAATATGGTTTATGAAGCCAATCACCTTTCCAGGATTCAAAGACCAAATCTCTTTGGGCTGTAAGAAGCCACTGCCAAGAAGCCTTGATTAGCGTTTAAATAATGCACCACAACTGCAAAGCAGATGTTCCGATGCCTCGCGTTCCGTATTACAAAAGCGACAGATATCATCCTGAACTCGGCCAATGTTCTTTAAATGATATTTACTCTGACAGTGCCCCGTTACTAGGCCGACATATGTACAAAGAGCTCTTTTGTTGAGCTCTAGGAGCTTTTTTGAATGGTTTTCGTTTGATGTAATAAATCCTTTAGATTGGGAACACTTTTTGACATCCAACCAATTGGTTATCACTTTTTGTTTCTCCCAGCTTTTAAGCTCCAGGACACTTATTAAGGTTAAGGTTAAGTTCATTTCACACACCAAGTTCCCCAAAAATGTGCTGCTGTGGCTGACAATCAGCGAAAAGGGGATGTCGAAATCGCTCTTCTTTCGCCCCGGACTGAACGTGAACGGAGAAGTTTATAGTACGAAGTGCCTGCCGGAAGTTGCGTCGATCATCAAAAAATACCATAAGGGCGAAACACGGTGTTCTGGCCATCTAGGCTAGCAAAAGACTTTCTCATTCACGCTATTGCAATTGAATCAGTTGAAACGTAAGCTGAGAGAATTTACGAACGAATTTCAAGCTCATCCTAACTTTTCAATTCGCTCATACATATTGAAAACGCGAGTGCTGAAAGGCTTGATAATAGAACCAACTAAAATGCTGCCTGCTCGAGTACCTATGAATAGAGCATTTGTTTCCGCGAATTTGGGTCGAAGCAGTCAGTTTCTGATTGAGGTCGACAAAAGTTGCTAGATTGACTGCTGGATTGATGTAGAGATTGTTTCAAATGTAATCCCACACATAACGCAAGGGGGTTTCAAAACTTTGATTTCCACCAGCCCACAGGTTTAGTCTATTTTTAAATTGAAATTGAATATTATATGATTCAGTAACTATTACAGTGGAAGTTATATGTTGAAGTACGTTGATTAGTATTATCCAGCTTGATTATTGATTTCTGGTACAATGTATCAAACTGTTGCACAACAAAATGAAAGTGCATATTTACAGCTGAATATTAAGTACCCACGACACACGTGAATGCACTTCAATTTTTCCGCTTGTGATAAATCTACATCATATTATTTATCTGGCATACTAACTTTAAACGGTCCAACAAGTTCGGAGCTTCCGCCTGACGCACACAAATTCGTATGTTAAATTATTCACCTCTTCGGAGCCTTCAGAGCAGCAACCGGTTCAAGCTGCCGGAAGGGACGAAATAGAGCTGCCTCATCAGCATAATCATTATTGTGATGAGTTGTAGTTAATTGGATGGTTTTTGCTCGGATCTATGATAAATGCCAAGCATAGCGAATTTCAAGTCTCACGGGATTATGAAGCATGATTGAAAGGTTTTTTCAAGCTCCCACTGGAAAGCTTAGTTTTAAATTGAGCAATATTGTTGTACAGTTACCTTTCTTCAACATTTCATGGGTTCGCGGAAGTTGAACGAACTCAATCTTGCTCCGTTTCAATATATAACTGAACTACGATTTCATGCTTGAATGAATTTGGCAAAGCTAACAATGTCGAAATTAGTATATTCTCGACAGATACAATCCATCAATCATCGTACTTTCGCATGCTTTTATTCCATTGGAAAACTATGCATGTTCACATACAAACATCAATTCATCTTCGAAAACGGCACACGAGTTCCGAGCCTGTTTGATTCTACATATCTTTTCACTTCCATCATCAACAACAGTGACATCTGTCGAGACATTCAAGCTATGTTTGAGCATACGAATATTGCACATAAAAGCTAAAACCTTCCACACCTCTTCGGCAGCATGCCAGCGAAGAAAAAAATCCTGTTTAATGATGAGATACTACTGTGGAGTCTACCCTACAGTCTCATACGGCATATCGCTCCATCCTGGCGGAGTACACAGCCAGAGTGGAGTTCGTAGCTTTCCGGTAAGTCGAGCAGATTAATTGAGGCACCACTCCGATAGACGGGCTCCACCCGTAGGGGATTGTATTTCCCGAATCCTCCAGCCCCGGGAATCCGCCGTAATCAATCATCATGTGTCACACTGGGTGCTATTTCCGCGATATTCTTAAAGCCATATCTTACCTCCGCACCGTAGACCAATTCTAACCGCAAAGGCCGAGTTTGATTTGGGAAGGGAAAAAAAGAACAATTAGAGTGGGGCCTTTTATTGATTAAGATACGCACAGTGTCGCACCGGAAGGCACACCCTATGATGTACCGTACTGCGTCGTGCCGTATCGTGCAGTGACATATTATCGATGTCGAAGGCGCGTGTGTGTAGCCAAGCCTGCCGGACGGACGAAAGTCCAATCCGAAAGTACCCTCATCGGTAAAATTTATCACCAGTGAGAGGATTTATTATTACGAGAGTTCGTTTTTCGATGACCGCGCCACCACACATCGTGAGATTAAAGAGGAATTACGACTAAAGTTTGCCGATCAAAACTGGTTGGAGGGACGGGGCGACGACGGTGGACACAGATAACTGCGGAGGCGTGAAGTGATTGTTTATTATGGGGTGTGTTTTATGTTTGGATTGGAAGGTTCCGGGCAGGTTGCGCATATCGGAGGATTCTACGGACGTTTGTAGATTGTATTCATTGTCTGACAATCGTTCTATTGGATTTTTCAGGAGAAGCAACTGTTTTGTATTTATAATAGGTGTGCCGGTTAGAAGAATGTTTACTAACACATAGAGAGAGTTTTAGAATTATACATTTTCTTAAACTGATTTTTATCACAGTTTGTGATACATTTCCGATTTGTCTAAATTCTTGTAGTATACCTTTTATTTTTTATTTACTTTTCTGCCTTAAAGTCTTTATTATGATTTTTTGTGTATAAGGCCGTTACAAATTTTATTTTCATTTTATGTCAACCCCCCCCCCCCCCCCCCTCAAAAAATCTTAAATATTGGAAGGGGAAGAAAAAAAGCTCATACCGTTTTGTTAATTTTGTTTGTTTCCCGACAGCTTAATGCTTAATTTAGCAATGAACAATTACAGTGACAGAGAGAGTGTCGTCAAAAGGCAAGCGAAATAGATAATAATAATAATAAAGTGTTATTTTTCAACATTTATTAGAGTGCAAGTTACAAACGTCATAACTTGCACACAAACTTTTATCAAAGATATTTCTTTTTTTTCGTCTCGGTGTTATTAATTTTTTGCCACCCCCTTTGCTAAGTTTGATAACCTTGGACATAAAAAGAATTCGAAATTTGTATCAGCCTAAGTTAGAAAAACTAATCGATAAAATCGAAGATTTCTTCCAACAACTTTTGAAATTTTTTCTAGTGGAAAATTTTAAAAATTTCAACCGAATAATATTTATATGACTTTTGTGGTTTTTCAAAAAAAAATAGTTTGTATTGTATTGTGATCTTTATATTACAATATAGACCATTTCTAATTCGAGACTTCCCAGCAACCTTTGTTACTTCAACATTTATTTGCAATTTTCCAAACAACTTCATGTGTGGGATTTAGTTAGCTTTCAAAGTTCTTTCGCTAAAACTATGAAGCCCCTAAGGTTTTTCTGTCTTTCTGTTGAATTTTGGTTATTTAGGGGTTTTTTTTCATAAGTTTATGGGCATTTTATTAAAGTTTAATTTTTGTTTTTGCTTGATGATTTTGAGTCGATCGGTGGATTTATTTTGATTTCAAAATGGTTTCAAGAACTTATGACCATTTTTGAGTTTAGCCTCGGCGCGCCGGAGTGACGCCGTTGGGTTTGTCCACATATTAGCATCTTTCTACCCATCTTTTGAAAAAAAAAAAAAACAGATCTTAAATCGAACAAAAACTGAGATCAAAACGGTGATTCTACGAAACCGGGTTTGGCATAGTTTTAGTATATTTCACAAAGCAAAATAATATCGATTATTTCTGAGTATTAATGGTAATTCGCTAATATCTTAAAGCGGTAGTCAAATTATATCTTACTTTGAGTAAAAAAGTCTCAGAAATCGAATGGTAGATGTCTGATCAACGGTAAATGTCAGCAAAATGTCGATTTTGCCCCAATTCCCCTACAATACAAAAATAGGTCTATCTGCTGACATATTACGAAGATCAGACACCTACTATTCGATTTCTGAGACTTTTTTACTTAAAATAAGATACAATTTGACTACCGCTTTGAGATATTAGCGAATTACCATTAGTGCTCAGAAATAATCGAAATTATTTTTCTTTGTGAAATATACTAAAACTATGCCAAACCCGGTTTCGTAGAATCACCGTTTTGAACTCAGTTTTTGTCCGATTTGAGATCTGTTTTTTTTTTTCAAAAGATGGGTCAAAAGATGCTAATATGTGGACAAACTGTTAGAATTTTGATATTTGGCCTCAAAACAAAATGGCGTCGAAAAAACCTCAAAAATTACCTGTTTCTCAAAAACTCAAAATGGCGCCATTGTTGCCCCTTAAGTTGAAATATGTTCAAGCTCGGGGAAATTTAGTTTTGCATAAAAATACAAAAAAAAATTATATATAGAAGCCAAGGCAGAAAAAAAAATCAATTTTTGTTGCAAGGTGTAATGTGTGATTTTGTATGCGCGTATAATGTGTGTACTCTCATGCAAGAATTTTTGTTAGTTCAACTATTAGAAATAGAAAAAAACCGTGATCAGGGTTTAGAGGATGTCAAAAGAAATTGGTTGGGATAAAGTAATAATAAGAGAATAATAAAACATGCAAATGCAATATAAATGCAAAGAAAATACATAAAAATCATTGTAAAGTTAACAGAATGCTAACCAAAATCATCTACGAACCAACAATAAAAAATTACCAAAAAAAAAAAACATTCAGTGTGGGAGAATAAGATATTTAAAAAATAGTAAGATGCATTCATTCCCGCTTTCTCGATTTTGAAAAGTTATTTTATATGAAAAAAATATTTAATTTTATTATTTTCGAAATTAATTCGCGCTTTCATTAAACGTCATTATTGCTGAAACAACAAAAACAATTTGTAACCTTTCCAAACATTTCTATTCAATAATCGTATCTTGCGATAATATATAAAACTGAAGAAAAGTAGGTACATCGATAAGTGCATCGACAATAAGTAGATAGTATAGAGCACAAGAACAGAGTAGGCGAAGGAGGACCAGTTATTTTTAATTCGTCTTTTCCAGATTTTCATGTTTTTTTGAATACTTTCATGAAGGGTGTATTTAGAAAATGATTGACGTGTTCTTGAAAAGGACCGTACTTGAAAATGACATCAAAACCAGAGTGGAAGATGCTTAAGTGTTCGAATATAAACAAAAACTTCACCTTCCCTTTTTGATTATTTTGATTACTAGAACCATTTATTAAAAATATCTGTTTTAGCACAACCTTATCAAACATTTAATTCACACAAAATCTCTAGCAAATGCCTGCTTGTATATATTGATCTTCGTAAAAAATACTCAGTATTAAAGAAGCAAACTAGAATTTTTACCTAATCATTAATAGAGCCTTTGTAAAGGATTTTCCCAAATCTTTATTTCTTCCTTTATTCCTCGAACATCTCCGTTTGAAACAAAATAATACATGATGTTCGTCATGAGCATAATTAACAGGAACCAAAAGCAAATTCCAGAAAAAACTGGCTCCGTTAGCCAGCTGTGTCAATAAAATTCATTGAACAAAGAAATATAAAGTCCTAACTCTCTGTTTCAACTGAACCCATTCCCGACGGGTGATGCCATATGTCCAATTACCACCTGAAATGAGTATTTCCAGAACCATGATGATATTCAGAAGAAATTGACCCCATATTCTCTTCTTTACAGAGAGTTATAACATTTTGTGTTGGTTCGTAGTCTTAGCGTCTATCATACAAAGAATTATTTCAAAGGAGAAGTTTACTTCGAACTTTACGAGGGCAATAATGCAAGTAGTTAACCTTACGGACTTGGCTTTGCACGCCTTTCCAAATTCAATTTGAGATCATTTCTTCTTTTAGCCTGTCATTTAGAAGCGTTTTTTGCCGTCTTAAGCTCAATTTGTCATCATACTATTTGGTCGGCGTGCGACCAGACCGAACCAAGCGCCATTTTTGAAAAAAATGAGTTTTTAACACCATCACCTGGTGATAAAAGTGATAATCTATCTTTCATGAAAAAAAGAAATCATTAGAACGGTTTATAATGGTATTACAACAAAATTTCCCTGCAGCAGCTTGCAGGAAACATACGGAGTGGTAAAACTTTGATTACCAATTACTCGGAATAATGTTTTTGGCGCTTGGTTCGGTCTGGTCGCACGCCGACATTTGTGACAAATTTTGGGTTTTGCGTAGAATTACATCTAATGGCAACACAGGAGTGCAAATTCAAAAATCACCAATATCTAGAGAGTTACGAAAATTGTCCACTTTCTAGACTTATCTTCTAGAAAATCAGTCAGTTTTCAACGGATTTCCTTCATTTTTGCAGCAATTGGTTAAAAATTTAACAGTGCGTCTACGAAAATGCGTCGTGACGCTAATTATTATACTATTGAAAAATTTACCGCTTTGTTCAACACATATTTCGACCAATCAGAGCTGAAAACAAGAAGTTTCAATTTTGTGAATAACCCACTTAACATTGAGAAACGAATTTTACTTTTCTCGTTTTGGAATAAAAAAATCGGCTTTGTTCGGCAAAGCTGTTGAAGACATCATACTTCTATCTACCTTCTCAAATGGACATTGGAGTTTTCTATAACTTGTTGCTGAAAGCCACCTTGATAAAGCTATAAAAAAGTTTTTTTTCTTTGATTATTGACGATGATGCGAGGCACTAAATTACACAAACTACTTTTAACTCAACAAAAAGTAGGATTATGGAGCCGTTATTTCTTCAGCAAAATTAAAAACTTATAATTTTCGTTTGAGCTGTTGATAAAATAATCCTAAATTTACACTTTTGATTCACTTTACTTTTTAATTCTATCACTATCACTGTTGGAGACAACACCATAGGGCACAACGGTTGCCTGTCAAAAACCGAAGCGGCGCGTGTAACATCAAGACCGGGCAATGTCAAATTATTAGGGCCTTTGTAAGATTAAACCAATAGAAAGCAATAGGTGTTAGCCAAAATTTTCATTAGAGCGAATAAAATTACGATTTATTGCAGTGAAATTCGTGATTGATACTTAAAGTACACAGTACCAAAAAATGAAATTAACAACTAATACAAATGAAAGCACATAACGGTTTCTAGCACATTAAGTGAAAAACATATATAATTTCACACCGTTCATAATGCACAATACAGAATAGTTTAAACCATGTAAATGTGTACGTTAAGTGATATAAACTTAAAGCTTCGAATATAAATATGCATGCAAATTAACAATATATCCATTTACATTGCATGTGAATATAATGCTACACGGAATATTATATGGTTTCCAATGCTCCAGTTATGTGCATTTAAAGAAATGTAAATTGTTTTTTACTGTGTAGGTTAAAATACTTTAGAACCTAACACCTAATATAAACTTAAATTTAAATAATACTAAAACTTATAAACTCCAGGTTAAAATCGACAATACAAAGAACCAGGTTAAAATCGCGAGAAAGTAGTGTGGAAAGAGGAGAATTCGTTGCAAGGAAAACTTATAGTATGTTAAAGCCGAGGTAAAATGAATTTTGAAATGAGAATAAGTAATACATTTTAGTAGCTTTGATCTACTCATAACGGAGTTGATACAGAGGTGGTTTTATTCGTAATCCGAACAATCACTATCACTATCTATCAACACCGAATTGGTGTTATCATCAGTGCTGATTCGGACTGTCCATATAAGCACTGATGATGACACCAAGTCGACGTTGAGAATACATGAAACATGATGTGGTGAAGTTGCAATTACGCAGTTACCTAAATTACCTAAATTACCTAAAATTAAGAAACGAATTTCACTTTTTTCATTTTTGCATATGAAAATTTACTTTGTTCGGCAAAGTTGTAGCAAATTTTATAAGAAACAACTTTGTTCAAGACATCATACTTCTATCTACCAGTTTTAATGAACTATTGTGGATTTTCCTTTAGAATGCCCACTAAAATCATTTTTTCAGTGTAACTTTTTATTGTGATTTTCAAAAATTCTTCAAAATTCTACAATGTTGTTAACTACAATAAATGACACAAGTTTACCGAAAAAAGATTTTTAATCTATAACATTCATTTAATTATTGAAGATTTTTTTAAAAAAAAAGTACTAATGTAGAGTGTAGAGAGAATGCAAGAGAAGGTGAGAGACGAAATTTTTATACCTGGGTTGAATGATATTTTACCTATACTTTAACATAGAAATGGTTTTGTCTGCAGATATTTGCGGATTTCGTAAATAAGTGCATTATTTAAATAAAAATCGTCAATAACCAAAGAAATAAGTCAATTTATAAAAAAACACTTAGAGTAGGGAGAAAGGGAACTTTTCCGAACTAAATTTCTAGTTTTAACAACGGCTTTTTACCCGTTAACACATTCAAGTTCATTAAGCAAACAATGTATGCAGCAGAGTAAGCGAAAAATAAGCGAACTGGAAAAATGATACAGATTTGGCAAAATATACCGCATCCCGACGGGACTCGAACCCGCAATCTCCCAAATACACCAGTTTCAACAAGTAATGTTCTTCTCATTTACTTTAATTAACCGAAATTGAGAGAGGCGAGCCGATCTTGAGTGCGGAAAAGAGAAAGTTACACCCCAATGCTCGATTTTGGATCTTCTGTCTGTTCATCCTGTTAGTGATTCTGTCCGAATCTGGCGCGTTTGCTTTAAGTCGTTTTTCAAAGCAGAATGTAGTTTCACTCATGCTGTTTCATAGCTTCAAATTAATGACTCAATAATTTTGGGACGCTAAGGAGTGCCAATGGTGTTTTCACAATAAAAAATTACCATTTGCATATGATGTGGAATGATTCTTTACCTATTTATCAAACTTGTTCACCGAGTTGTGTCGTTGTATGATACTAGTGATTGATTTTGTGTTCCATATTGTCGACTAGTTCGGGATTTATAATTAATATAATTCATACTAGCTCGATCAGTAAAATATGATCGCATCAGTTCTTTTTTTAAGGTTTTTAATATCACTTTTTTATCGTTTGGAATAAATGTAGTACTACGGTCACACATTTCCTAATTTGAAAGTTAAGAAAATTCAACATTGCTTCAAGAACGTGATTGCGGCCCTGGGATGGGCTAACTTCGAGCTAGCGTATTTCGTAACAACTTTAGTTCATTTTTAGCTCCGGATCCAGCATGGCTGGCTCTCCTGACACCAGCAAATGTAGATACGGAAGTCTAAACTACAACTACAAAATACAATATATTGCAATATGCATCGCTATCCCATCCAATCGAACTCGTAACCCGGACGAACACATAAGATTCGCATGGATTCCCTAGGATTCCTCACATTGGAATCGTGAAGCGTCCTTGATAAGGAATCCTGAAAAAAGAATCCTCAAGAATGCCCAGTCTATAGGGCTAGGATTCCTGAATTAGAATCATGTAATGAGAATCCTTCAGATTCCCTGGGATTCCTCACATTGGAAACGTGAATCGTCCTTGATAAGGAATCCTGAAAAGGAATCCTCAAGACTGCCCTGTCTATGGGATTAGGATTCTTGAATGAGAATCGTGTAATGAGAATCCGTCGGATTCTCTAGGATTCCTCACATTGGAATCGTGAAGCATCCTTGATGAGGAACTCCGATAAAGGAATTCTCAGGAATGCCCTGTCTATGGTGCAAGGATTTTTGAATGATAATCCTGTAATGAAAATCCTTCAGATTCCCTAGGATTCCTCTCATTAAAATCGTGAATCGTCCTTAATAAGGAATCCTGAAAAGGAATCTTCAAGACTGCCCTGTCTATGGGGTTAGGATTCTTGAATGAGAATTGTGTAATGAGAATCTTTCGGATTCCCCAGGATTCCTCATAAAATCATTCCCCAGGATATTCATAAAATTCTGCATTCCCGGGAATGAGAGAATTCTTGGGCACCGCTGACGCTAATTCGGAAGTAGATAGGTTACTGGATCTTTTGGTGGCATCGAAACCAAATGAAAATCACCACAGATATAAGAATTTCGAACACAAAACAGTTGAAGTCCAAGGTTTCGCATCCGAAGAATTCTCATAACCCGATTTTCACTCAAAAATCCCAGTCCCATATACAGGGCATCCTTGAGGATTCTTTCGTCAGGATTCTTTATTGCGGACGCTTTACGATTCCAATGTGAGGAATCCTAGGGAATCTATGCGAAACCTATGGGTGCGACTAACGTATATATGAGTTTATTCTAACCGGGACGTCAGTCATGTCGAATAGTCTGTCCTCGTTAGAGTCAGTTGTTCATATTTGTAATTCTGTTCGCATATTCAAAGAAGTTTGTTCGCATTCTAATAGGTTGAAACAATTTCGGCTTGATGCAAGAAGGACGCAAGGTCCATGTACAGTCGCAGTGTTCAGTTTATTTTGGTGATACTTATGTATATTTGATTTCTGGTCTTTCTGAATCATTATTTGAGGTTTAGATCAGAGGAAGCCAAAAAAGGGGAGTCTAGTTTGGCTGAAATATTATAAATTTTACATTGAGCGTCTTGGTAGAATAAAATTAGACATTGAGAATATGCAATGTTTCCATTTAATTCTACTAGTACTACAAAAAATTGAATACCGCTGAAATCGTCCGCAGATACATATTTCGGTTATTACTTATAACCATCGTCAGTGCCTGTGTGGACTGCTTAAAAAGAATCTTTTCAAGATAGAAATTTTCATTTGTTAACCATCAGTTACACGATTGTTTGGTCAATATCAATTCCAGATATAGGTTTTGTATACTTCTAAAGTAGAATTACCAAGTTTCAGAAATAAATTAGGAAGTAGAACACTCTGAGAAAGAAATAACTAACTTTTTCACAAACTCAATTTGATCCAAAACGGGAGCAAGTTTACCGTCTCTCATGATGAGTATAATATTCTTTATGATGTTGGTTAGATTCTTCAATTTCATCTGGAGAAGAGATAGACACATTACGACACGTTTTCCTCAGTCTTGTGCTATACACTCAGTTTTTCACGCTGGGAATACGTACCTCGTAGAAAACCACGTTAAATACACGGAAATCAAATCTGCGTTGAAAAACCGCAGTAATTCGAAATCCCGCCAAAGAAACATGGTTGATTCGAAAATGCGCCTAAAAATACCGCGTAAAAAATATTCTCGTAAAGAACCGCGTAAAAAATTCTGTCCGGATCGCAGAGACGATTCCTCTCACGATTCTGTCACCGAGTCGCCGAGTTTCCTAAGTTTGGATTCTTGAGGTTTTCCATAAGCGATTCGAACAGATTCTGTCCGTATCGCAGAAACGATTCCTCTCATAATTGATTTGGATTCTGTTGGATTTTTGAGAAGGTTTTCCATATGCGATTCGTATAGATTCTGTCCATATCGCAGAAACGATTCCTCTCACGATTCGTTTGGATTTTTGAGGATTCTTGAAAAGGTTTCCCGTGTGCGATTTAAACAGATTCTGTACGTATCGCAGAAACGATTCCTCTCAGGATTCCGTCACCGAGTTATAGGAATCCTGGAAACTCTTACTCAGGATTCTCAGCGTGTTAGTTAGGGAAGTTACATTGTTTGGTCATGGCAAATGAGGAATAGTCAAGGCAAAGATAGAGTCCCGATCATTTCGTGCTGGGTTTTAATTCGCTGTAGGTCAAATTCATCGTCTGCTGTGTGATGGAAATTAAGAGCGTTGGTACTGAAGTAGAGTAGTGAATAGAACTATAATATAATATTTGCAATAATTGCAAACAATTACTAAAAAATTCGGTTTTGTTTCCAAGCGGTACATGAACCTTTGGTCTTTAAAACGTATTACCAGAGTTTTTCGAGTATGTTTGTAGCATTAGAATTTTACTTTTTAGAAAAAATACTCAAATGCGAACTTTTACCTTTTACACTATCCTCAATAAAGTTAATTGTTTTTTGCTAGTTTTGCACTGATTCTTTTTAGCTGCGTTAGAGCGGTGCCCCGAAACATTTTTCTTATTTCCGGAAATCCGGTTTTCTGGGGATATGTTCCGAATCTTAGAAACTTTATGAATATTTGAACAGAAAATTACTTCCGTAGGCCGGGTTTTGGGTGTTTTGGTGATATGCCCCGAAAATGGACCATCCGGAATAGATTCCACTGGGGCTTCTAGAGACCCGAATACGACACCAGATGCCATACCAGATTCCAAAATAGCGACTTCCGGTTTCCGCAAAACAACTATAAATGATTGAATACCACCCGATATGGGTTTTCAGGATGTTCTGAGGTCAAAAATCAATTTCAGACGCTATTTTCAAATTAAAGATGGTGACTCCCGGTTTGAGGTAAACAGTAAAAATTGATTAAATACCACCCCATATGAGTTATTTCGGATTCGGAATGATGTCAAGAGACCTGAAAACGATTCCAGACGCCATCCTGAATTTCAAGATGGTGACTTCCGGTTTCCGGAACACAACACAAAATGGTCGAATACCGATCCCGCATAATCAATAACCATAAACGGATGATAATCCATATGGTTTAACGAGACCCCATACAGTCGGGACTATATATAGTGTATTTCACGGATCGGGATGATGCGCAGACACCAGAAATCAACTTTGAACGCGATTTTTAAATTAAAGATGGTAAAATAAATATTGGATGGTATTTGACCTTGTTTTTTCATTGTTTCTATGGCTTCTAGAAGCCCCAATCTATCGCGGAAGAACCATTTTGAAAGCATATCAACGAAACCATTAAAATGGTTGTAAGATTCTATTAATTTAATCATAAAACCATAATATTCCTTAGTTTCGAAGCATACTCGCATATCACTGGTTATTCATGCGTAATTTCTGTACAAAAACAATGTTATTACACGCATTTTTACATTACGGTTAATGGCACTTAGTGCGTACTTTTGCCCCACGCTCTATGCGTACTTTTGCCCCGCAATGAGTTTTCCAGCTCCAGTTTGATGACAAACTTCAAAATATTTTCGGCAAAACAAATTCACACTACAAACCACAATTATACAAGAGTTTTTTGGGTTCTGTTGATTTCGAGTTTCTGTAGTTTCCAATAGGTCAACATAGTTCCCAAAACAAAGAAAATTAGATCAAAACAGCTCAAAACACAATTTTCCTCATAGGTTTTCACCATTTAAACGGAATCTTATGTGTTTACATGTGTGATTACTTGACGTTATAATACTGCAAATTTATACAATGTTGCCAGTTTATTTCGCTAGTATGTGTCGAAAAGGCCAATGCGTACTTTTACACCGTGCGTACTTTTGCCCCTCACTACTCTACTTGTCGATCTGACGACAGTGATGGAGTATCTTACTGCAGAAGTGTTAGTGTTGACGGTGAATACTGCTAGATATTGTCTCCCAGATGGTCTCGAGGTACGATACTGGCCTAACAAGCCAGTTGTCGTAGGTTCGAGTCTCGGCTCGGGAGAGACTGTTAGTGTCAGTAGGATAGTAGCGCTAGCCCTGCAATTGTCCTGTACACTAAACAGTCGGCTGCGAAGTCTGTGTATAAATAAACAGTAGGTCAAGTTCCGAATCGGAATGTAGTACCAAGGCTTTGCTTTGCTTACTGCTAGAGATAGTCATAAAACGACAAACATCCCGCGTCATCTGCAGTTTGCAATCTGCAATGACGATGAATTGATTAAGCCTTTGCGTTACTTTGAGTTCACTTTGAGAACTTCTGTTATCTCGCTCTTCTCTATCGCATAGAACCGTGTTTTCGTTATTTTGAGTTCATATAATAATCATTTATTTCAAGTGTTCTGATCTTTTTGGGTTTTATTCTGGCATTTTAAAGCGTCTTTTATTTTAGCCTAATTTGAAGCCATCGTCATTTTGGTCCCATATGGCGTTTGGCTCTTTGGGGAAAGTGAGTTTTTGCTAGTCTGTGCTCAGTTTTTGAACATTTTATTTTATTTTTTTTTACCTCAGGTGCATTATTTTACTAATCTTAGATAAGCTCTGGAACGATATTATTTATTGACCTCATATGGCTTTAAAATGTGTTTCGCTATTCTGAGTTAAATGTTGGATCATTTTCTTTTTTGGCCTTCCCTGTAGTTTGTTAATTCGAGCCGGAAATTTTCTCGACTCAGCACTGGGGCACGGTGTATCGTTGTACCTATCCTACAACAAGCAAAATGTGCCAAAAACAATATCGATAACGAATTCTCTCAACAGATCTAGTTGATCGAGACCGCTATTAGCCCTAGGCTAGCGTTGTGTTGTTGTTTTTTAGCAATCAATTACTCAATTGGCCTTCTCTGAACTTAAAAAGAGTTTTTTCGCTTTTCTGAGTTTGATTCGGGATCGTTTTTCTTTTAGTCTTTTCTATCATTTAGAGACGGTTCTTTGCTTTCTGAACACATTTCAGGATTTTCCTTCCACGACTTTCTGACCTTTTAGGCTTTCTGCAATCCTGAACTAGGGTTGTCACCTCTCCGGGTCTCACCCGAATTCTCCGGGTTTGGAAAGTGATCTCAGGATCTCCGGCCGAACGCGAATTTTCTCCGGGCCAGGGAGGTATTTTCCGGGTCCGGGTAGAAGCAAAATTTCTCTGAGCCAGCAAAATCATTTTCAACTCGCACTGGAAACGACATAAGTCATACGCACTTAATTGCCAAAGAACTCAGAAATAAAGCTAAGTATCTCAGGAGTTTTTGGAATTTCTTGAGAGTTTCATTCAAAGGATATTTTATGGCTGCTTAGTTTACGGCGAATGTTTTTTTATTTTAATAAATTCAATCCAAATATTTAGCTGAAATTGCCACAAAAATCACTGCTAAGATGAATAAAGTAACCAAAGCTGAAAAGCTGAATCGAAAACTGAGATCAGATGTCCAAATGAATATAATTTTGAACTTTAACATTGTTGTTTACCAAACATCGCTTTAAAAAAGGCTGGTCCGCTCGCTGCAATATTTATATTAAATCATCTCTAAATCCTGTCACAGTGAAAAGAAAAACCTCACGTTATAAGACTTTTGGAACTTTCATCACCCTTCTCCCACCATCCTTCGAGAACTTTACCGATCCACGCTAACGAGCGACTCTGGTTTCCACAGTTTGAGTTTCAATTAGCGTGTGCCAACTTTACCACAGTGTGTTTCGCCCGAGGCCCTCGGGTGAGAAGCGATATTCTTGGCAACGCGTGCTTGCCGATGCCATTTTTTTCTATCCACGCAACTGGGGAGGGGAGTCACATTCCCACCTTATTTGAATAGTTAATGGAAGTTTTTCCCTCCGCTTGGCGGCAGTAGAGTCCGTCGAGCGTATCTTGAAAATTCTACCGGTTGGGTTCGCCTCGGAGTGAGTTGGTGTGCGGCTTTGGCATGATATATTTACGTTAAAACGCTTTGAATGCCGCTACTGCAGCGAAAAAACAAAAATGTAACAGAAGCTGTTAGTTTGTTACGGTAAAAACCTAACAGGCTGTGTTTTCAGTTTGATCCCGTTAGGTGTTGAAATAACAGAAATTATAACAAAAATGTTTCTACTAGTATCAAACACATATCAAAATTAGTTACTAATGTATCAGCTTTCTAACAAAATAAGATAGTATATAGAACAGTATAATAACAAACATTGTTAGAAACAATAGGTTTTGATAAAAACGAAAAATTAGTTAGACTTATTTCAGTACTATTTCATTTCAGGTTTGTTATTATAACTCGTTCAGATTCAATTTTGTTATTGAAATTATATGGAAAAATACTAAATTGTATCAAGAAATGTTATTTGTATCTCGCGTTGATAGAATTTTGTAATTTTTTAGTTATGCTCTTCTGATCGGGTATCCATTCAAAACAGTGAATGGAGAGTTTATGGTTGAAGGAACCAAATAGAATATCCCATTTTCCAATTGATGTTTTTGCTTCAAACTTTCGTACCTGGATTCGATACATTGCTCATAACTCAAAAATCTCTCTCTCTTCGTCGGAGTCTCTACCAAAAAATGACTTAACTCGGCTCCAGACGAATGCTAACGTCGGAGAGTAATTTTGTCATAAGACTAATTTTACAAGACAAATCTGGAATACAAATCGTAATTCGTCTTGCTTTGACATGGGTCCACAGCAACGGCTTTCATCAACGAAACATAGAAACAGCAGGTACAGAACCATGCTACACCCAGCAGGGGAGTGTATAGACTAATCAAAATCGGATAAGGAAAATCTGCCAGCGGACAAATTCATCACAATTAGACGAAATTAAAACGGAAGCAAACGCGACGTGAAGGCTTCCGTCCGTCTTCGATCGTCGTCGTCTCGACGGAAGAATGACGACCAGAGTGTGGTGGTATACTGTTTTACGATGCTGAGGGTGTATTAATACTATCAAGTGATAAACTGAGCTAGCAAATCGTGGAGAAGGACAGTTTACCTCGGTGACGAATATGCAACATTCAAAGTCGGGATTATCTTTAATTTAAAAAAAAAACTGAATTTCGTCAACCTTCGAATTTTAGAAAAAAACACAATAGAAGCAATATTAAATTCTTGCTCAAATATACGATCGCCTTTATGACCTTTCCGTTCCGCAAAATTCCAATTTCTATGCGGTCAGCTGTCCCGCTTCTGTTTGCTTCGATGTGCTTAATCTTGAAACCTGACACTCAACAAAGTGGATATAAATTTCCCCAAGGATTCTTATTCCTCCCAACGTTTCCATATCACATTTGCTATCCCGCTGTGAGGCTTCTAGGGAGAGCACGGGGAAAATCGTTTGAAAACTTTACCACTAGAACAACAGCTGCAGCGCTGTAGAGTGTCAAAAGCGGTGATAATACACATGCTTCCCCCCGAACGTATTAGCTACGCTATCTGCTTTACTCATGTGTGGAGCGTCGTATACTGAACTCCCAATGCAAGGAGTGGCACTTTTCTAAATCTACCTCAGAATGATTCTCAATCGGAACACTATATTGGTGTGGTTGCAACAATATTGGCTTTCGTTCCTAACCAGTGCACTTTGGACATCGTTAACTAATGTGAACGACAAGAGGATATACTTTGTAGCTTAGGAAAACAACTTGCAGCTCAAGCATTGTTTGGAGACTAAAGAGGTAATCTGTTTCCTGATAATGGAACTGTAGGACGATAGTTAAAAAACAAGTCTAAAATTAATGTTGAATTTTGGATAACCTGGTAGGGTTCATACTGCATCGCTGTTACTGTACACGTGTGCGCTTCGAACAAGTGACAAGAAAGGTAAAATTTTACTCGCAAAATTAAAAACTAACCTTACTGTTGAAATATTCTTATAATTGGGATGATTTTTAGTTTAGGGAAATTTTTAGTTTTTAAAAATACAGGGTTTAAAAAATTCTAAAATTTCTCAGGCAGCTAGTAATCGAAAACTTAAAAATATATCTAATGACCAGGGCGCTAAAAAAACAAGTCCAACGCGCTGAGAACGAAATTAACAAAACCTAACAGCAGAAAATCAAGTCGAATTGAATTTAACACAAAATAACACAGTGCAACAAAAATTGACTTTTTTTCTGCCTTGATTTCTATATAGAATTTTTTTGTGCATTTCTAAGCAAAACCAAATTTCCCCGAGTTTCAACATATTACAACTTAAGGTGCAACAGGCAGTAAGCTACGAAAGCGAACGGACGCGAAAATTTTTCGTGTCACAATTTACAGAGTTTCGATTGTGTTTTGTGAAAAAAAACAAATATTTATACAACTGGCATTACTCATACGAATACGAACTGGAGTCACGCATAGGAATTGGTTAACTGATCCCGTTGTTGCTGCCCTGGAGTCGAACAACCTGTGCTCAAGATCTTTTGTTGCTGTTCATCGCTGGCAGTTGACGCATCGTTTTGATATTGGAGTGCTGTGCATTACAGAAGACCAGCTCCGGTGGATACTCGCTGCAACGAGATTAGGGAGGCCGAAAGTAAAGGAGAAACATCGGTCTGCCTCGGTGCTTGGAACAGCTAAGTTGTTTTTTTTTTTTATTCTTCTATTCTGGTGTGAGTTTTTTCTAACTTCGGTGGACGATCCACGCGATGGAGGTGGACGTAGCACAGTGTTCGGAAAGGACTGAAAGCAGGGTCAAATAAATAACTCCTTGGGGTTCCTTCCTAGATTAACGATATCTTCGCGAGTTCATCTTGAAAAGTGCAGTAATTTATTTTCGGTACCTGGGTGAGTCATTGATGAGAGTCAGTTGTTATGATGTTATGGAAAGTTCGGGCGAATTTCGTTTTATTTTTGGGCACATAGTTGCTGTTTTTTTTTACTTGCTTTCTTGCATTAGAGAATGAAGAATAAACAGCTGTACATTATATTTATCGTATGAAATTGTGTGCATTCGCGTTGATGAATCTGTGTGCAATATAATGCCGAACTTGATGTTTAACTCCATACCTTTTTATGACTTTTCTAGCTTTTGAATAATTACTCTGCTCCCAGACAGAGTTTTTGACAAATATGTTATATGTTCAAGTTCAAAAATATAATACGAATCATGATTACTTTGGCGTTTCGAGGATAAATTAAGAATTTTATGTTGTAAATAGTGTTAATGCACTTTTGTCTAATATTTGGGCTTTGGATGCATGAATGTTACCATGTTTTTGATATTTTGTTAAAGAAACAGGAGATATAAACCGTTTCTCAGTATAAATGGAACTCAAATTTGTTTCATATTCCTTCCAGAGATTTTAATTAATTCATATTCCTTTCAGAGAGCGAGTAATGGCGCTATAACCATAAGCAAAAATGCTAGTACTAGAGTTAGTACTCAAGTTCCAACCGTAACAGTTGAAGCGAGTAAAGGCGCCAATGCTTGGTTTTGAAACCCGAACATAAGGAGGAAATACCTATGTTCCATCCCAGGAGATTGGTCAACAAAGGAGTGTACTTTCTTAGCTTTATCACTCCCAACGAATTAGGTATATTACTTCTTACATACGGATCGGTTGGTACGGATTGTCCCCGATCTTAGATTATATTGTATTATATTGTGCTACACAGTAGGCCTGGCCGTTGACAAGAAAAATGTATGGAAATCATTTTTTTAAATGATGGATATCATTTTCCAGGATCCTTTCAAGTACTGGCTGTGTTAGTGTAGACTTGACTAGACTAAATTTGAAATTAGCATTTTCTGGTATTTAAAAACGTTTCCGGCGATTTTAAGCTTATTTTGGGATCATTTTCTTTATTGGCCTCTTCTAATTTTCTGTATTCAATTTGAGATCGCTTTTTGTTCTGGCCTTTTTGGCCTTCTGAAACAATTTTCGTCGTTTCTGGACTTCGAATTAGGGATCATTTTCCTTCCTGGCCTTCAGAAACATTATTCGGCGGTTCTGAGCTTGGCTTGAGATCGCTATTGTTTGGCATTTTTGGCCTTCGGTAACGTTTTGGACTTCAGAAACGTTTTGCAGCTATTCTGAACTAAATTTAAGACAATTCTGGACTTCAGAAACGGTGTCCGGCGATCCTGAGCCCAATTTGGAATCAGTTTTTTTTGGCTTCAGAAACTTTCTCTGGCAACTGAAAGCTAAGTATACGTTTTGTCTTGTCTGTATTGTAAAGTGATATTTTGATGCTTGTTTCTAGTTTTACTTTATGTGAGAAAACAGATACAGAGAGATTTTGATTTCATCGTTGAAATTGTGTGCGCGGTATTTTTTTTTCCGCAGGGTTTCAGTAACAAGTTTTATTTTTGTCCACAAAGTGTTAGTGTGGTTTGTGGAGTTTGGAGTATGTGTTTCTCAGGAATCATATGCTTTGATTTTTTTATTGTTCTAGCTTTTGACCAGTTGTTTTACATAATTTGTTATATTTATGACTAGTTCGGCACTTTGTCAATAAATTTAAAAATATATTCAGGCTTATATGTATATTTGCTTTTATTAAATTGTTGAGGCTTTTGATGCATGGAACATTGCCAATTTTCATATTTATTAGGCGTATTAGGCGTACATTGTTAAGAGATAATCGACGTAAACGCCGAGTTCCTGCGCGTATGTGTCGGCCGGGGGGATTTAAGCGGTTGTTCGTAACGCTTCGGTGTAAACGCGTATTCAGCCCGGGCGAGTTTTGCTGATATATGGACTTCCGGCGTGTGGTGATTTCGCGAAGTGAACCCAGATTTTTCATCATATCTTTCTTATCTTCATCAACGTTAAGTCGGAGACTGCTCGCGCGTTGCATCTAAATTATTACATCGGATATCGAAGTCGATTTCTTTCAGTCGATAAATATCATTTCAACCCCCGCGTCGGTACTTTCCATGAGGTCGTATTATCTACAGATGGATCAACAACGCGCAATAGTTTTAGGTATAAAGAGCATCACCTTACGAGGAGATATACGGTAATTTTAAGTTGTCTCGGTTTAGTCAAAAATCCTGTATCCTCGCGTACGTTTTATTGTTGCGGTGTTACATTGTCAAACTAAATAAGTTCGAATCACATTATGAATATCGTGGCGGATGTAATAAACTTTTAGACGCGGCACTTGTTCTGAAGAACCCGACATTAGCGCATCGTTTACCAAAACGAACCCTGCTGTATACCTTCCCCTTTATCCAACATCCCAGTGATTTCTCGTGGAAGTGCAGAGGTGTTCTCGGCTTCCAATAAAGCGAGTATCACGTCAACATATTCCTATAAAAACTCCTTCTTTGACCTGCATTCGGATGCGGCCGGCGCTGGTATTGCCTAATATAAAGATTTAGGTCACCTGTTTTTACACATTGAGGATGCACGTTGGTCCCAAACATCATCTGTTGGTTCTTTGTGTAATTACAGCTGATCTGGCAATAACGGAGTAGCAACCGCGGGCGGTCAATCATGCTCATGCTCATGCTCATGCTCATTACAACTTAAGGTGCAACAATGGTGCCATTTTGAATTTTTGAGAAATCGGAAGTTTTCGATGTTTTTTCGACGCCATTTTGTTTTAAGACCAAATATCAAAACTCTGAGAGTTTGTCCACATAATGGCGCCATTGTTGCCCTTTAAGTTGAAATATGCTCAAACTCGGGGAAATTTATTTTCGCATCAATCTTCATCAAAAAATCATACATAGAAGCTAAGGCGAAAAAATTGTTGCACTGTGTAATCAACACTTGAACTTTTCTTCAACGGTAATGTATAAAGTTTAGTGATATTTCCAAAATAAGATCGTAGATTGAAAATAAATACACAGAAAAACTTCAAACAAAAAGTAAGCAACTGTGCCGAACACGCATCAGTATCGGATGTGTTTGGTGATCGCTCCGATAGAATATAAAACAAAAGACGCGCGAGCAAGTGTTGGCATTGTTTGCCTGGTCGAGTGAAGGTTCAAGGTCGCCCGCCTTTGTGCAACTGTTTCGCATCGTGGCTGTTTGCTGGTGCGTAAGCCGATTTGGCTGCTAAGTGATTTGTGCTACAGCAGTGGACGAGAATCTCAACACAAAGGAGGAAAAAGAAGAAGCCAACAGTTGACAGCGAGTTGTGACGCTGTGCTGAGTGATCGCACATCCGGCTCGCTGCTGGTGGCTGTTTGGAGCTGCTGTATTGGTGCTCCTGGCTGTAACGGCTGCAGCTTCGACCGTTCGGACGACCAACCCTGCTGAAAGGAGAAGTAAAGAGGTACGTGTTCTGTCGGCGCTAGTGCGCTAGACTTAGCGCGAAGGATGTAGATCCCTCGCTTTACCCGGACGGATCTCAGGGCAGCTTTTCTGTTGACTGTTTTCTTTCGGCCAAAAGCAGGACCGAAATCGAAACCGTTAAACATCCTGCAGATTTCGAAGGAACTGACGAAGGGGTACAAGGCCGTGACCGAAATCTCCAAGGTCAGACCCAACAAGCTCCGTGTCGTGATTAGCGACCTGGAACAGGCCAACGCTATTGCTCGTTTATATACCCGCACGAGACGTGGAGATCGACGGTGTCATAACCGATTCGAGTCTGTCGGTCGAGTGTATCTTGGCAAGCGGTTTTGGCTGCTTCAAAAATGCTTTGTGTCACGACGTAAAAGTAAAGATCATAGATTGCAAGCAATTGCGGTCTGTGTCTCTTGTCAACGGCACAAAAGTGTACACTCCGTCAGACTCGTTTCGTGTTACGTTTGCCGGATCTGCTCTCCCTAGCCACGTCTCGATCGATCGGGTTCGTCTGCCTGTGCGATGGTATGTACCCCGTGTTATGAATTGCACCAATTGCAAGCAGCTAGGCCACACAGCCGCCTACTGCTGCAAAAAGGCACGATGTAGCAAGTGTGGAGAAACTCATGCGGACGATTCTTGCAGTGTAAATGCTGAAAAATGTATTCACTGCGGGGAAAATCAGCATGAGCTCTCCACATGCCCGGTGTACATGCAGCGCAGAGATAAAATCAAGCGGTCACTTAAGGAGCGTTCAAAGCGATCTAACGCTGAGATGCTGAAGAAGACCGTGACCACTTCTACCATAACATCGAACCCCATTGATCTGTTGTCCTCTGATGAAACCGATTCTGACGATTCACCAGCGGGAACAACTTATGCCAACCCTGGGGCGTCTAGAAAGAGAAAAAATATTTCCTCTCCTAAACTTCCCCGAAAAGGTCCTAAGATTTCCCAAAGTGAAATGAAAGTTACAAACAAACCAAACAGTGCTGCGGAAAAACCGAAGCAAACTCCTCCTGGGCTTGCAAATTTAAAGTCCCAGAAGGAGTTCCCAGCACTGCCAGGAACTTCTAAAACCCCAGTTGTTCCTTTTGCACTCCCAGTTGATGAAACAAACTCTGGATTAGTGAAATTTTTTGACATTGTGGACTGGATTTTTGAAACTTTCAATGTACCCGATCCAATTAAAATTTTTCTTACAGCATTCCTCCCAACAGTTAGATCATTTGTGAAGCAGTTGACTGCCCAATTGCCCCTCCTTGCAGCGATTGTATCCTTCGATGCCTAATTCATCTGCGTATACGAAGGATTCTATCTCTGTCTTACAGTGGAATTGTAGAAGTATTTTACCAAAAATGGATTCATCTAAAGTTTTAATAAATAGAAACAAATGCGATGCAATTTCCCTTTGTGAAACTTGGCTCACTTCAAATATTGATCTCAACTTCCATGATTATAATATTATTCGCCTTGATCGAGACACCCCATATGGAGGAGTACTTTTAGGGATTTAAAAGTGCTATTCTTTCTATCGTATTAACCTCCCCTCGATTCCAGGCATCGAAGTTGTCGCATGTCAAATGACAATACAAGGTAAAGAGCTTTGTATTGCCTTAATATATATTCCTCCCAGAGCACAGGTTGGGCAACGGTTGCTCTTTGATTTATTAGAACTTCTTCCCTCGCCACGTTTGATTCTGGGAGACTTCAACTCTCATGGTGTGGCTTGGGGTTCCCCCTACAATGATAACCGCTCCTCTCTAATCTATAACCTTTGCGATGACTTCGACATGACTATTTTGAACAACGGTGAAATGACACGTATCCCGAAACCTCCAGCGCGCCCAAGCGCTTTGGATCTATCCTTATGTTCGACGTCGCTACGGTTGGATTGCACATGGAAGGTAATCCTCGATCCTCACGGTAGCGACCATCTGCCTATTCTTATTTCAATTACTAACGGGTCAACTCGCATGCGACCAATTGACCGTATGACCGTATGACCTCACACGGAATGTCGATTGGAAGTTATACGAGGAAATGATTTCAAAAGCGGTCGAGTCGATTCAACATCACCCACCACTTGAAGAATACAACCTCCTCGCGGGCTTGATCCTCGACGCCGCGTTGCAAGCCCAAACGAAGAAATATCCCGG